>NC_134657.1:344101-688202 GCF_030463565.1 Pelecanus crispus | reverse complement strand
GATTCTCAGCCTCACAGCTAAAGTTGAAAGGAATCTTCCTGGATTCTTCAGAGGCAAACAGTGCTTCCATCACTACGGTTTCTAGAAGAGCATCATTCTCAGAAGATTTCTGAGGCCCAGGGGCACTACACAAAATAAAAACAAGGTTTTCACTTGAAAAAGTCCGTCTAAGAGATGAATGTTAGGAGTAAAATCCCCCTAGGTAAAAAAACTGGTGGCTACTGGAAAACTCTGAAAGACATTCCCTTTAGAAACCTAATGATGACACCTTCCTCAGCTCCAGGAGAAGGTGGGTTTTTTTCCTCTTGATTCTGCAAGTATTGCATTAAAAACCCCACACCCAACACATCTGCCTCCCTTCACTTGCTGCTCTGAATCACATCAACAGCCAAAGCCACTCTGCTTTGCTCTCTCCACAACTAGAAAAAAGTAAACACATGGCTTTCCCTCTCTCTCCCAAATGGCAGAGCAGGTGGTGGGAACTTACATTCACACAGCCTAGGATGGAAAAAGGCAAGAGAGGAATAGAAAGAGTATTCCAGACAATGGGAAAAAATGGAAAAACATTCTATGAAGAAGCAAAAGTTTTCCAGGAGGCATCTGCCTGTATTTAAGATCAGCATGATAAATGCTCAGTGCTGATGTGTGCAACACTAGATGTACAGTGTGGAATTCTCTGGGCTGATTTAAATCTTTCTATTAAATAGTATTAGGAGACAGGTAAAACAGTGATAATCTTGTGTGAAACCTTGTTTTAGTCAGAGTGTTCTCATTTCACCTTATTTCCTCTGACAAGCTGTTCAACTGGCTCTATGTGAGAGATTCTAAGATTATTCCTTGAGGAGCCGGCAACAAAGCTATAGGCATCTACAATTAAAATGTAGAAGTTAACAGACGGAAAAAATACTCTCCTTAGTAGAAAACTACTGTTTGCAATGTTTCTACATTGGAAGTTAAACAAGGTCACTTTGAGTTATATGCGCTATCCCCGTTTTACACATCACCCCACTCACCCCCCCAAATATACTTTATGAAACTTAGCAAGTATTATCTCAGCGGAACTTCTCTTAAGGTGACGTGTTCTCATATGTCAGCTCAGCTCTGCAAATTCTAATGGGATAATAGCACAAGGTGTTGTGATGACATTGCTGTGTGTTTTCTCGGTATTTCACATCAATCAGGAACACTATAATGCTCCTGAACACCGAATACATCCCAGGGGAGAAATTCCAGATGCAACAAACATAACTCGCCATTTCAAGCAATCCGTTTGTTCTAGAAAAGAAAATCTCAGAAGGTTTAACAGGTTGGACTTGGCAAGTGGAATCATCACGTCTCAGTCCATTCTCTTTAGATTCATGATCTAAACTTCTACTTAAATTGTCTCAAGAGCATAGTCTTCAGTGCTTTAGGAAGCTGAGTTGGAAGTATAAAGTAATGAAGAAGCACGGCTGCACAATTTAGGATTAGCCACTCTTTGAATAACTCTGGCTGTAGCATGAGGGCTGTGAAGAAAGCTGCAGTGTAGAAGGAAAAAAACCCTCAGATGCTAAAAAAACAACAAAAAAACCCACATCAAAACCAAAACCCACTATCAATTTGGTGCCATTATCTGCCCCCCTCAAATTACCTTAATCGTATGAGGAGAAAGTCGTGCTCCCATAAATCCAGCCTGCTCACTATTAGCCCACCGCTGACCAAGGAATGAACAGGGGCAAGACGGAGCTGGTAAGTAAGAAGCACGTTCTCCGAGCGTCAAATCACTGCCTGGGGAAAGGAGCAGGGATCTTAGTTTAGAGTTTTTCTTTCAGCCTATTCTTGGACTAAACCCCATCCTGTAATTTCATAGGAACAGTTCATATGGCACAGAAGACACATACGGAAGACTTAGCCAAAACTGAAAATTAGATAACGGTCTTCCTACAATGACTATCCTTTTCAGAGCCATAACTCACCCTTACACCATCTATGGCCTTCATTTCTCCTCTTTTCTAAATTAGCCACCTACAGAGAGCAAATCTATAGCAATGTACACAAGCGCAGCAGTTGAAGGCCAAGCAATGAAAGATAATAATGGCATGGACAATTTCAGGTTTGACAGAACTGAATTATACAAGTAGTAATCTTCTCCTAGGACAGAAAGAAAAACACTTGAGAGGAAGAAAAAGATCAGTAACAGGAAAGTAAATATATTCTCAACACATTTAGTATTTGTTATTACCTGATATAAAAAAGTACATAAGCCTGCTGATTGAGAAATGGTTTGATATCAGAAAGGTCTATCGAGGCATCATTCATTCCATACCAAAGTCCATTACTGGCCTGCAAATAAAGACAATGATTCCTTTAGATGAACTGCATGGCTTCCAAATGGCATCACAGTTAGAGCACTACAGAACAAAACATAGCAAAACAAATCAGACAAAACATAGAATGCAACTTTTTCCCCTAAAAACAGTGGTTACCAGTAAGGTTTGAATTTCTTTGTCAGCACAGACTTTACCCTGTCAGAAATCAAGCTGATAGCTGCCTTTATGAAGCAGAGAGAGTGTCCTGTGGTACAGCTGAAACCCCTCTGTACAAGAACTGCATATCAAGCATAGATGAGTGGTTCTCCAGCTGATTGGGACATACATACATGCTTGAAGATCCAGGACATTTTACATTCTAAAGAGAGACCAAGAAGATTCAAAAATTATCCTGAAATACTCCATGGAATGGCCTGAGAAAAACACTTCTAAAAACACAGACTAGGATTATATGAATATATTTTTTGATTCATTTAAAAATACCTGTTCTCATAAACAACATTTAATAACTTAAGTTGCAGAGAAATGTTTTCTGCACAATTAGCTCTTTAAGAGTAAGGTATGTCCTTATGGCCACACAGGGACTTTATCATACCTTGTTGATCTTTCCACCTGTAAAGTTTACAAATCTCCTCAGTGCTACTGTGAGAATCTTGGGAGAACGATGTATCGTATATCTCTTCGATGAAGCAACCATCTTTTTACACTTTAAAAACAAGCACAGACAAATGTTTAAAAGCATATTTCCCCACCACCACCCCAAAGTCAAACAAGTTTTCATCTCTTCACACATGCTTATGCTATTTGAGTGACAGTTACTTGCATAATAGGTTTCTTCTTTTCAGAAATCCATACAGGTTTGCGAATTTCAGGTTTGCGAATCCAGAGAAGGTAGCAGGATAAAGAGGACAGCTCTACAGAACAAAGAAGAAAGGATTTAGAACATTATCTTTTGATAGCCAAACAAATGTCTGGACGTGCATCTTTGTTATGCCAAAAAGGTCAGGCTTCCCAACAACTCGGCACGAAGCAGGACCAGGAATCTCTCACTAGAGCACATCACCAGAACGTCAGGCAAGGGCACCATTTAGAACATGGTGCTAATAACGCCAAGTTCACAGGTTCAATCCCTGCTTACTGCAGGGGGGGTTGGGCTCAAAGATCTCTCAAGGTCCCTTCCAACCCAAAGCATTCTATGATTCTATGATTCTATTTCTTGTTATACCAAAGCGGCAGCTATTTTGAACACATGGCCTGGATACACTCCTTCAGCTTTCTGCTAGAATGCAAATCTGAAAAGTGGAACAAGAGAGTCTAGGTTCTCAGGACTAGAAACTGTAAACTATTTCCAAAATGGATCATAGATCAATTTAAAAAATATAGTGGAAGGAAACAGGCATTCTGCAGGAGGGACACATTGGACAGTAGTAAGTCTTCATGTACTGAGTTGCCCGGAAAGACACCGAAACCATCTGCACCCCTTCGTAACAAAATTGTTGCACTGCGCACTCGAAGGGAGGGCCTGCGGAGTAGGCTGTGAAATACAACCGCTAGCACAGAGAAAGACTGGAACATGTCAGTTCACATCATCAAGAAAAACATTGTTGAGAGTTAACAAATAGAAAGAATTAAATAGTCTCTTTCAAATTCTGATGTCAAAATGCAAGGCAGATAATTCTAAACTGATGGGGAATGCCTACGAACAAAAAAAGGAGACCCACCCAGAATAAGAAGAAAAAAAAAAAAAGTGCTTTATAAAATTCCATGAAACTTGTAATTACATACAAAGTTTTAAGGCATTAATCTTTATTAGAAAAATTCATGGTGGAAAAGAAAAGGAAAACGTCAATTAGGAAATTTTTAAAAGTAATACCAGCTTCCATACGAGCAATGGAAAAGATACTGTACATAGGCTAAACCTTTCTCTTTAAACTCACAAAAAGACTGAAACTTCTGGGTTTATGTGTGACTCAACTGATCACACCTCACATTAATGAAGGAACATGCAATCCAGCTGTGAGGTGCTTATCAGAGTTATCTTACTCTTCCTCTGCCAGAATCTGTGAACTATGAGAATCCTTCATTCATTACACGTTGCTTGCTAGGGCACACAGGCTGAAATGAACCCGGGATTAAACTGTTGTAATAGCCTATTGGATGCTCTTTATGCAGCATCTGCATCCAAATGTACTAATTAACTTCTAGTTTTCCAGCAACAAAAAGCAGGTATTCCTGTAGAATAAAGTGCCAGAAAATGAGAAGCACTATGCCCTGTTCACTGATGGGTCCTGTCGTCTTTGTGGGCAAGCATCGGAGGTGGAAACCTGCTGCACAGAATCCTATTCGACAAGTCACAGAAACTGCTGAAGACATGGAGTCGAGTCAGTTTGCAGAGGTGAAAGCCATCCAGCTGGCTTCAGATATTGCTGAAGGAGAAATGTGGCCAGTGCTTTATCTCTGTACTGACCATGGATGGTGGCAAATGCCCTGTGGGGTGGTTGCAGCAATGGAAGCAGAGCAACTGGCAGCGCAGGGGCAAACCCACCTGCAAAATCTGGTGCTGGAATAGCAGAGTATCCACAGCAGACAAGTTGTCTTCTCTAAGGTCTGCTCTAAGCACATATTGGGCATCACCTTCAGGTCCATTTTCAAAAACCAAAGCAGCCTTGAGTGCACTCTGCTCAGGTGCTGGAGCCTACAGAAGCTTTTCTAGGAAGGGGTCATGAGCCTGTACAGTCAGGCTCTCCCTCATCCCTGCACAGGGACCCTGGATGTGTGGAAGAGGGGTGTTCCAGGGTTGGGATCTGGACCCAGGGGCTGCCAAGAGCACTGAATGGGCTTTCTGGGCAATCATCTTACCATCCTAGAAAGCAGCAGCTTTATGATTTAATTACAAAGTGAGCCTTACCCTGCCACTAGATATATACATACATATTATCCTTATTCACATAAACCACTGACCAAGTCTGAGACTAAGATTGGGCCCAGCCGCACCTCGACTCCTCTCTGAAAAGGAGTTTAGAAAGCAAGGGGGTCTGTTCTGAACCTCGGGACTCAACGGGAGGGTCCCCCTTATCCCCTGCACACACAATCTCTCTGTGAATCATTCCAGCTCAGTGTAACTCAATTTCCCTTTATGCACTTCTTCCATCTAGTAATAGAGTGAACCTTGCCATCTTCGAATCTGTAACTGAAGTCACTCTTTTGATCAGTTTTGTCTGATCACTTTATTAATCACTGAGGACTGAGTGTTATTAAAATATCACAGTCAAATCCTGCCATTTGCCACAAGTAAATTCTCAACTGCTACTAAATCAAACTGTGTAAAGTCACTCATTCATAACAAATTAACATAACCAGCAGGATTCACAAACCTGCGTTTGCGACAGTTTGCCATAGTTGGCAGGATGGGAAGCAGTATCTCTGATTACTTAAAAACAAATGGAATAAGTCCGAGTCCCAAATTCTCAGAAGAATGGGCTTGTGATAACTGGCATGATAGGGAAGCTGTGGAAGAACAGATAGAAGTTACCAGGGGAAATATTAAAAATGGGAAAGGAAAGGGAGTCATTTGCAAAATGCTAGGCACCTGCTTAGAAGCTGCCTGCAAAGACTGAGAAAGGTTTCATAAAAGGGAGCAGGATCTAAAGGACAAAATAGAAGGCAGGAAAGCAGCTGAATTAATACTGTCCCTACAAATTGAACAACTACAGAAACAGATACAGAAAGAAAAGGAGGAAAACCAAAAATTGGCGGAGAAGGTTGAGATGATGCTTGTGCAAGCTCCCAATCCCCTTGACATTGTACAAATTAGGAAATTAACTGTATCCCCTGAAGAATGGGATGGAAACATCTGGGCTGACCCCGATGATAACGAAACGGTGTAAGATGATTCTTTATCTCCTCCAAATGCCCCTACATATGTAGCGAGGCCCATTATAAAAACAGAAGAAACTACTGGGCCTAGGGGTGGAGCAGGAAATAACCCCATGTGATCCAATCCAAATGGCTGACCTACAAGAACGCTACGGCCCTAAGCCAGGTGAAACTGAAACTGAGTATTTCTGGAGAGAACGTTTAACTGGCGGAGATAGAATTTTACTAAACGGCGAGGAAACCAATGGATTCTGGGGCCCTGGTGTCTTTTCAAATGCTGCCTCCAGGCCTCCAGATGATCCCCACTCCATAACCAGTAGAGTGGCATACTGGGCCAATGGAATTGATATAGGGGAGAGAGGAAAACCTCTAGTAATGCCTATTAAATCCCTAAATGAACTTTCCACAGCTGTTACAAAAGCTGCCGGTACCCAGGCCATGCATGATCGCAGCCCTCTTGACATTCCCGTATCAGCAATCGTGGATCATGAGAGGCTAAAGCCCTTAACTAAGGGAGCCCCTGCTATGCTCAAACCCTACCTCGTTGCAAAACGAGATGAAATTAGGAGGGACCCAGAGTTCAGTGCCCTGTTAGACATGAGGGAGGTTGCCAACAAACAGGAAGGGGCCCTAGTGCGCAGAGATCTCCCCACGTGGGCAACACTGATGCACAACATCATCAATCAGGGACGAGAAATGGGATGGGGTGATCCATCTGTTGAAACCAAAAATCCTAGTGATAACATCAGACAAATTAAACAAACACCCCAAAACAGTTCCCAGGAACCAAAACCCATTAATCCTCAACCTAGGGGTCAGAGGTGGAGAGAACTATAGAATCAAGCATTGACATTAGGCATTCCGAGAGCTGTAATTCAGAAACAACCTGCCAGCATTATCCAGCATCTAATTCATGCAGTTCAAAGACACAATCGGAGAGAAAACATTTCCAACACTCAGATACCATCACCAGCTCCGAGAGGGGGTGATAACCCTTTCCTTCCCCAAAATCCAAGATCAAAAAACAAGTAGTGCCTGGACGACAATTGGGTCTGTCCATCTGGCAAGCGGACTCCTATCAATGGATAGATAATAATGGCCTATATATTTCAATCCCAGTTCGCCCTCAAAAACAATTAATCAAATTCCTAATAGACACCAGTGCACAAAATTCAATATTGACACAACAAGATGCTGAGAAGCTGAGTATATGACCCAGATGGCAAAGAGTTAAAATTACTGGAGTGAACGGAGCAAGTGCTGTTTGTCAGACTGCAAAGGTTAATTTATGGCTCCCGGGCAACAAACACATGCTGTCTACCCATTTGCAGTGAAAAATCTTAATGAAAGAATTTTGGGCTTTGATGTTTTGAATGGCCGAACCTGGCGCCTCCCAGACAGTGGGATGTGGTGCTTTGGTTCAAATATTAATCCTAACCTGATAAAGATCAGGAGGCTACAGTGCGTTTACTCCGTGCAGCCCCTGCACTCCCTAATTCAGAAGTTACTAACGTACCACAATACCCAATTTCTGCTGAAGCTATTGATAACAGTGGTATAAAAACACACAATTACTACTAGGTGGATTTATCCTGTATCATTAAAGAGGTAACCCGCTTGGACTCTCCCCGCTGAAACAGGGTTTTTTTCTCTTCTCTCTCTTTTGCAGCACCCCGCAGGATGGCGAACGGAAACGCTGTGTTCATGTTACTATTCCAAACCCTAGCAACGCTGCTCCTCTTAGCCTGTGAGCAAAGATCTATCGCCTACCCCCACCGGAACTGTTGAAGGCTAACTCTGAAAAAAAACAAAAGAAAATACAAAATAAAACAAAAGAAAATAAGGTCTACGTCACTTCGCATTTTGAACCATTTTAAACTGGTACAAAAATGAACCTTTGTAAACGGAGCAGCATTTGTAGTGCTTCATATATAAAACAATGCCTATTTTTAAGATTCGTTACATATCTATGTAGACAGGCTTGCTGGAAAAGCTGGGTCTGTTGTAGACCAAATGCTACAAATTAAAGATTTGTGGCTTACCCATTTCATTTCTACATTTTCTTGGAAAATGGTTTTAGCAAGATTTTAAAGATAAAATGTAAATACTGTACAGATATGGACTGATAGAAGTATTACTCGGTGCACACAAGTGATCTGCATGACAAATACTCTGGATCAATCATTGTTAAAAATGGGATGTTCTATGTAAATCCACTGCAGTATTCATATTTTCATTTGTCATGAAGACCTGTGGCTTAAATCTGGTGATTTTCTCAAAAACAGTGTGAAACTGTACTATTGTATAGCTCCTCATTTACTAAGAACACATGGGAGGCAATTGCTCTTTTTTTTTTTTTTTTTAGTGATTAAATTTTACAACATGTGTTATAACTGCTCCTGTAAGTAAAAGGCCCCTGTTCCCTACCTTTACGCACACTAATTTATATTATCAGGGTTAAATTTTCAGACAGAAAAAACCTTCAACTGCAAAATAGATTCTTTCAGTGAAGTATGCTACAACTGTGAGTTTTATTCCATTAAGAGCTGGTTTCCCTCGAGAGTCACCCTAAATTAAGGAGTTATTTTGTTCCTGTTCCATGGAAGTCCCCTTCCATGAGTTTCAGTGAAATGGAAAGGGGGGGGGGGGTTGTGGGTGAAATCAGATCTCTGCTCCTCAGGTAGATTAATTAGACCTCCCCCAGTTAGAAACAGCTGACGCGGCTGCAGCTGCCCAGTCTGCTTCTCCACAGCTCTAATCTGAAGCTGTCACGAACTGCCCTCCCTCCATTTACTGCTTAGTAGCTACTTGGGGCAGTTGTTGCTTCTGCAGCTCTTCATCGGGGTGCAGCAGTCAACATTTAAACTCCTTTGATACTTTTAGGCCAGGGTTATTCATCAGACAAAAGACAAGACACCAAATCTTGGAGCCAAAGGACAAAAGAAGGAAAAAAGCCAGATACAGGAAAGCTATGTGGTTTCTTGGTCATGTTACTTTATGTCACTTCACATAACTGTTGCCATAGGAACATTAGGCAGGGGACACTTACCCTTTGGCTTTAGGGTGTTCTCCAGGTACCAAAATAGTCCTTGCACTGTTTAGTAAAACATTAACCTTGCTCCTTTTTTTCATGGTCTCACACACAGAAAAAAGCTACTGCTGAGCTTCCAACCTGCTGCTGGTTTTGGAAGCTTTTAACTTCAAAGGAGAAAGCCTTCTGCGCTCTTGCCTAGGCAGCTGAAGTCCCCAGTTACTTATCTTCCCTGGGTCACACCAACAGCATCTTCTCACCCACCACTGAACGGAAGAGCTGATTTCAGGAGTATCAAACCCACTCTATACTATATAAATTTTACATGCTATATATTTACAGTGGGGCAAGTGCTTTTTATCCTTAAAAAAAAAACCCAAAACTTTAGACATCTCTGAACAACACAGCTTGTATCAACCAGGCAGATTATTCAGATGAACTGTATTTAATACAGGTTCCCCACTCACCTCCTGATGCAGGACCAGTGAAGAAGTCCATCACCGTTTGATAGCATCTAATAATAAAAATTGAAATCACAGCATGAACTTGTCTGTAACTAGACACTTTAGAGAGGCAAAACAGACAACCCAGACTTAAGACAAATGACGGTATGTTAAGACAATGTAATAAAAACATATGGAAGAGTATACAAATAGTCTTGAGAGAGACATTCAGAACTGCATATCCCTTGTTTCACAAGTATTCCCTGACCTGATCCTCTTCCACCAAGGGTCCCTCTTCCTTGCTCCAGCCTTTCCACCCACTCTCTGGGACCTGGCACTCCTGAAGGCTGCTCTTGCTAGTAAAGGCTGAGCCAGAGAAGGCATTCAGTACCTCCGCTTTTTGCACGGCTGTGTAACCAGGTCCCCTGTCTCATTGAGCAAGGGGCCCACAATTTCCCTCGGCTGCTTTTTGTCTCCTGCGTACTTAAGAAGCTCTCCTGGCTATCTTTGACATCCCTGCCCAGATTCACCCGGCCTTGTTTCCACCCTCTGTAAGCTTCGTTTTGCATACAAGCATGGAATCAGAATCATTTAGGTTGGCAAAGACCCTTAGGATCATTGAGTGCAACTGTTAACCTAGCACTGCCAAGGCACCACTAAAGCAGGTCCCTAAGTGCCACCTCTACATGGCTTTTAGATACCTCCAGCGATGGGAGGGGATGGATGAGGAGAAATTGGAGGAAAACATGAAGGAGGAGGAGGAGGAACACAAGAAGGAAGATGAGGATAAGGAGGATGAAAACATAGGACAAGGATGAAAAGGAACAATGAGGAGGAGAAAGATGAGAAATGAGCAAGAGGAGGAAGAAGAGGAGGTGGAGGAGGAACAGGAGGAGAAGAAATAGGAAAAGGAACAGGCATAAGAAGAGGAAGAGGAGGATGAGAAAAAGGAGAAGAAAAAAGGAGGATGGCAACAGGAGGATGAGGTGGAAGAGGAAGAAGGAAAGGAAGAGGAGGAATAAAATTAAGAGTAGGAGGAGAAGGAAGAAGAGGAAGAACAGGATGATGAAGAGGAGAAAGAAAAAGAGGAATATGAGGTAGGAGAAGAAGAGGAGGAGGAAGGAGGAAGGAGAAGGAAGAGGAGGAAGTAGAAGAAGAGGAGAAGGTGGAAAAAGAACAGAAGGAACAGCAGGAGGAGGGTAAGACCAGGAGAGTAAACAGAACAACAGAGTAAGAGGAAGCGGAGGAAGAAAAACAGAAGGGAATAGGAGGAGGAGTTGGAGGAGGAGGAGGAGGAGAAGGAGGGGTATAAGGAGAAGGACTATGAAGAACAACAAGACGAGGAAGACAATGAACATGCAGAGGATAAACATGCAGAGGCATATGAGGAGACAGAGGAGAAAGAGAAGGAGAACGAGGAAGACAAAGAAGAGGTAGAGGATGACAAGGAGGCTGAAGAACAGGATTCAGAGGAAGAACAAGAGGAGAAGGAAGAACAGCAAGAAGAGGAGGAGGAGAAGGAAGAGAAGGAGGAGGAGGGAGGAGGAGGAAGAACAGGAGGAGGAACACCAGTACGAGGAACAACAGGAGGAGGATGAACAAGACGAAGAAGAAAAACAACAGGAGGAGGAAGAAAAACAGGAGGAGGAGGACGATGACTACAACAAAGAACCAGAGGAGGAGGAGCAGGAGGAGAAGGAAAAGAAGGAGGAAGAACAGGGAAGAGGAAGAGGAGGAGGAGGAGGAAACACTGTCTGCCTACTCCATCATCTGCCCAGAAAGTCAAATCAGCGGCTCCCGTCACGCAGCTCCCCCTGCCCAGGGCTGTGGCTGGCAGCACAGACAGGCCTGCATTTTGGGAAAGCCTTGGGGCCCAGAGCAATTCCCGGGCAGCTCCCTCCCGGCAGCTCCCTCCCCGGGCAGGCCCAGCCCCCAGCAGAGCCCTGAGGGAGGGCAGGGCTGTGCACAGCCCTTGCGCTGCTGAGAGAACAGCCCCAGGGCCATGGCCCTTCTCGCAGGCCGTCTCTCCGCAGGCCCAGTGTCCCGGCGGGCTGAGGAGCCGCTGCGGGCTGGGGGGCAGCGGGCGCAGGGCAGCCCTGGGAGGAGAGGCGCGGGCTGCCTGTGCCCGCCTGGCAACAGCCACGCCATTGGCCACAGCTGAGCCAATGAGCGGAGCCGGAGGCGGCCTGTCAGTCCCAGGCAGCCTGGGGCGAGGCCGGAGGGGGCAGAGGCCGAGCAGCCTGAGGAGAAATGGGGGAGGTGGGGGGAGCGGGGTGAGGGGGTCGGGGAGCTGCGGGGGCGGGGCTGGGAGTGGGAGAAGGAGGAGGAGAAGGAGAAGGAGAAGGAGAAGGAGAAGGAGAAGGAGAAGGAGAAGGAGAAGGAGAAGGAGGAGGAGGAGGAGAAGGAGGAGGAGAAGCAGAAGCAGAAGCAGAAGCAGAAGCAGAAGGAGGAATCGCCCCGTGTGGGTGGGCCTGGGGACAGGGACCTGGAGACCTCAGTGCCCTGGGCCTCAGCATGGCCCAGCTCCCCAGCCCAGCTCCGAGTGCTCAGCCCCAGGGCCACGGCCACAGGCAGGGTCCGAGCAGTTCCTGCTGCTGCCCCGAGGGTCGCCAGCCCGAGCCCTGAGAGCTGGAGGTGGGTGTCTGATGTGCGCAGGGCAGGGGAAGGCGGAGTGGCCTCCTCTCCAAGAGACGGCTGCAGGCTGTGGAGCGGGCGTGCTGTGGTGGGGACAGAGCAGGTGCCTTTGCTGTCCCCAGGCCTTCACGTGGGTCTCGTGGTCATGGTTGGCCCCACCTCTGTTGACAGCCTTTGATAAATGGGGATTTGCAGACATGGAAGTTGTTTCTCCCTCCAGGTGCCTGGCAGCAGCCAGCAGCCGTCGGAGGCCTCCAACAAGGACGGGGCGGCCATTGAGGACAGTGTCCCTGCTGCCAGCCCCCACGAGCGTGCCCTGGGTCCGCCGACGTGCGGAACCGCAATAAAACCTGAAGGTGAGGTTTGGGGGGTGGCAGAGCCTGCAGGTGGGCGGCCAAGCTGAGGAAAGCCTGCATCGCCCCGGGGTTGGATTGCCTTTGTTTGCTTTTTCAGCAGCGGTGACCACCCCGGCAGCCCCAGGGAAGCCCATGTATCTGTCCGAGCAGGGGCCAGACGCCTTTGGCGAGGCCCTTCCTGAGCAGGTAGAGGACACCACCACCACCACCACTGTATGCTCACCTGGCTCAACACCACAGACAGCGAGGACACTGTCCCCGATGTCCCTGACAGCCCCAGCTTGACTGCCTTCCCCCACCAGCTCCCCAAGCTCTCCAAATGTGTGGCAGAGGGCGGCTGCCCCAAGGAGCAGGCGGTGGTGGCAGGGCTGGGGGACAGCGAGGACACCGTCCCCGAAGACCCCAACTTGTCTGACTTCCTCCATGAGTTCCCCGAGCTCTCCCAGTACGTGGCAGAGGGCGGCTGCCCCAAGGAGCGAGCAGTGGCGGCGGGACTGGGGGATGGCCAAGCGCCCCGCACCAGGCAGCAGGAGAGCGGGGTGAGAGAGAAAGAGGAGAGGGATCAGGACAGGGGCAGAGAGGGGAAAGGGTGCAAGGGGAAAGGAAGGGGGGAGAGAAAGGGAGAGGCAGGGGGAGAGAGCGGGACACAGAGCAGGGGAAAGGATGGGAAACAATCCAGAGAGACTGAGACCCAGAGGGATGCGGATCAGGCCAAGGAGGTGGAGGAGGACAGAAGAGCGATGGCCTCCAGGATGGAGACGGAGGAGCAGCAAAAGGGGCTGGTGAGCAGGGTGGAGGCCCGGAGAGAAGGGAGAAGCAGAGGCAGCTGAGCAGGGGACAGAGGCAGGAAAGAGGGGACAGGCTGCAGGACAGAGAGGAAAAATAAGGCCAGGAAGCAGGAGACGGCATATAGAAAAGATGAGAGGGATGTAGAGAGAGAAGAAAATAGCAACAGGCTATAGGACAGCAGAGGAGGAATTAGAAAATACAGACAGGGAGCCAGAGAGAGAAAGAAAAAGAAAGAGAGATGGGCTACAGACAGAGAGGGAGGAATTAAAAAATGGGGGCAGGGAGTCAGACAGACAGCGATGGGGAGAGACCCAAAATAGCAATGATGGGCAACTGCCCCCATTTCTTGAGCAGTCCCCAAGAACTGCATTCCTGGGGGCCTCAAGGAATGTGCTGCCTGCAAAAGCCCTGCCCTTGGGCCTAATCTTGCACCCTAATATTGGCATCACCTTGCAGAGTGGCCAGGAGCGGGGAGAAAAGCCCAGCTGGAAGGAAAACAACTTCCCAGCTGTTTTTTTCTTGGTTTGCTTGTTGGTTTTGCTTTCAGAATAATACTATTTAGGCTCTAAATACAACCTGCAAGGAAAAAGGTAGCAGGCGTACCAGGCTGGACACATTACAAGCCTGAATCCATTCAACAGCTGCACAAACCACCACTCACTCCCGCTGTGCTCACTCCACCACCTGCCTGCAGGTGCAGGCAGCCGCCCTGTTTCTTGAGTGCTCCCCAGGAGCAGCACCACCAGGCAGCTCAAAAAACCCTCCTGCCTGCAAAACCTTGAGCACGGGTTAATGGGGGACAATTTCTCCTCTCTTCAGGCCTGCTGGTTAAAGACTCGTCCATGGAGAGATGGCTCAGGACCACGGCAGGGCCAGCAGCGCTGCTTTCTGGATGCCATGGTGGCGATGGGCAGAGGGACCGGTTGTCCAATCCCAGGTCTGGGTACCCGTGTGGGGTGTGAGGGTCCCCCCTGCCTGGCTTTTCCCAGCAAAGTTGCAGCCGGTGCTGTTCCCGTGCTGCAGCCCCGGGGCCAAGGCTGAAGGAGCCGGGCATTTCTGTGGGCGCTGCACCCTGCCAGGCCCCAGCGCCGTCTGCCCTGGGCTTCCCCCGCTGTTCTCTGCAGCCCTGCTTTCTGCCAGCGCCGGGGCACCGCAGAATGTCTTGCCTGCTCCCCACAGCCGTCCTGACCCACGCCTGCAGCTTGTACGTTGTGTCCAGAGCACCCAGTGTGTGATTTGGGGGTGGCAGGTCTCTCTTGTGGCACCCTGGGAATGGGGACAAAGCAAAGGCCATCACTCTCTTTTGCTCTTTGTCCCCAGGGTGAGCAAGCAGAGACGTCCCATGTGCTGGAGAGCGTCCTGCAGGGAGGTGACAGCAGATTGCAGAGCAGCGCTGAGACCCGCCTGACAGCCAAGGCGCGCGGTGGCCGCAGAGCAGCCCAGGTGAGCTGGTTCTCTTGGAGGCCCCCAGAGCAGCCACGGCTGCCCCGAGGGGTCTTGCGGGGAGGACGGGGTCATCTGCCTGGTGGCTGTGGCTCAGAAACGATGAGCTGAAGCCCTGTGGTCATGGCTGGCCGGGTCAAAGTCTCCAAGTGCCTCAGCCTTTCTCCCCAGGGGCGTTTCAGCTGGGCACTTTTCCAGGGTGTGAAGATGGATGGCGGTGACGTCCTGGTGGCTCCGTCTCACTCCCACTTCAAAGTTGTGATGTCCAAGATCTGGGGCCACCTGAAGGCTCTGGTGGAGATCTCCAGGGAGTTTGCGTTCCATTTTCTGCTACTTTAAGGCTACAATGTGCTAGGGTTATGGAGTGACAGGGTTATGGTATGCCAAGAGTTTAAGCAAGTTACAGATAAAGCATGTTACTGTTATGGAGAGAATCTGTGTTTGTTGGGCCTGGGCTCCTGGTGTTAGGTTGTTTTTGCCGTGTCCTGTGTTCTGCGTGGTCTTTTTTTGTGGAGAATCCTTTTTTTCAGCTTGTTTGCCTTTTTAGGGTTTGGAAAGGGGCCTTTGTTTTTTGTGCAATGTTTCTTCTGGTTGTTTTTTGCTGTTGTGGTGGATTGTGCTGTGTTTTCTGTCTTGAAAGCATCATTTCTGGTCTAATATGTCTCCTTCATGTCAGGCAGTGTCCCTTCTGGTGCGGTCTGCCTCATTTCTGGTGAGTCGGTAGCTGGGTTGGTAGGTAGGTGGGTAGGGAGGTCCATGTGGTCCATGGAGAATGACTGCCAGCGACTAACGGGCAGTTCTGGGGAGGGGTGAGAGGGCTTCTGGCCCATGGGTAATGACGGCCAGAGGACTAAGTGTGCTTCTGAGCTTGTGTGGACTTCCAAATGCATGGTCATTTCTCCTGCCTTGAAGAGGAGCCCTGGGAAGAAACCAGCTGCACAGAAGGACAAGGGTTTCCCCAAGGGTACGTGGCTTTCTGGTTTTTGCTTTTGAGTAAGCAACCTGCAAAGAGGCTGCTGTCATTAATTTTGGTGACATTTTGTAAAGTCCTGGACTGAGTTTCGTGTGACTTGAAGCATTGCTGACAAAATGGTGGAGGTTTGTCTGGGTGTTGTGGATGCTTCAGGTTTGAACGTCTGCTCGTGGTGGTGACTGCATGCAGTCCTTAGCTCCTGTCTCAAGGCACAACGTGTGCTTAGGGTGAGGTTCATCATCCATGCTAGTGGATGTGAATCTGTATTTCAGATAGATTTCTTGATCATTTTGGATAGAGGGGGGGTGAATTTCTTGTCACATCTGATTCCATCATCCTTGGTTTTGTGTCTTCACGTGGCTGGCGAAGAGCTCGTAGGAGGAGCGGGAGAAGGGTCAGTGCTGCTGTTTCCACATTGACCGCTTGTACAGGAGTTGTCAGGGTTCTCTTCCATCGGCGGTTTCTTTGCAGGCATCTCTTGAAGCCACTTGTCTGTTTTGTGAGGGGTGGTGGACTTAACAGGAGACCTGCTTTAACTTTTTTTGGTTGTTCTTGCATTCTTTGGCAATATCTACTTAAAAGTCTACTTCAGGAAAAGAAGAAGAAATCACTTTGGATTTCTGTGTCTGCCTAAAAGGACTATGCTGATCATAGAGAGAACTGATGTGAAGAGCCATTTTTTGGCGAAATTGGGCGCCCCATCTGACTTGTCTGTCTTTCCCTGCACGTAGGGTGGTGGTTTGCGCATGGCACTGCTCTGTGCTGCTGGGTCCACGTCCCTGTTGGTTGCCAGGTGCAAGGCAAAGGGC
Organism: Pelecanus crispus; assembly: GCF_030463565.1. NCBI lineage: Eukaryota > Metazoa > Chordata > Aves > Pelecaniformes > Pelecanidae > Pelecanus > Pelecanus crispus. The sequence goes on along the minus strand of NC_134657.1, from coordinate 671,539 downwards.
TTATCCTTGTTAAAAATGACTTGTCTAAATTCAGAAATTGTCTACATAGACTTAAAGATGAAAGTCTTCCTCATCTCTTTGTGCACTAGTAGAGAAGTGGTGGGGGGTTTTCAGGGCAGTGCCTGTGAAAGAGCCTTTAGGAGATGCTGTCCCTTGACCCTCAGATGGAGCAATGAAGAGTTTGAGAAAGTCGTGGGTGTTTTGGTGTTCACCAAAGCAGGTTATTTTTTCTTTTGTAGCTTCTGTAGCTTATGTTTCTCATGTAGGAGAGCTGTGAGGCTGGGAGGACAGACTGTGGGTAGGAGGAAATGTGCTTAGTTACATATCAACGGAAGATAAAAGAAATATCTGAGTCAGTGTAACTCTTCAGAGTTCTGGCTGTTTACATGTGGACCTGAACTTTTACCGCAGTGGATTTGCTTGCAGTTTTCTTCTCCTCTGGTTCATGTGTGGGTACAGGAAAGAAGGCAGCAGACGTATGCACTACCTCAAATCCCTTTTTATTGCTGGCCATAAAGGTGCCCCTCACTGGGAGCCCAGGAAGGACGCCATGTTACAATTCTTGATTCCTTATATGCAATCTTAAGGCTATTCATGTATTTGTTTTTACAGTCTAAAAAAGCTCTTGGCTTTGGCCATGAGGTGGCCTGTTAGCATTCACTTTTGAGTATTTGTTCACGTGAACCCCTGTGCAAGAACACTTAGTGCATATTTCTTAGCTGAGTTGGCACTCTTTTGGTGCAACTTTGCTGCTTTCAGCTGGTTTCCGTCTGGTTTCTTCTAACAGTAGAGCCACTTGTATAGGCGAGGTCACAGTCGGTCAAGTTCTCTTGCGCATGTCTTCGAAGCCATCTTTACATAGGAGCTTTTCTTATGTATCGCAAATGTGCTGGTCAGCTTTTTCACCCGGGCTAGTTCATAGCCTGCGCAGCATGACGTAACCACTGCCTGACGAGCTTTCTTTATATCCCATAGGAGCTCGATGGCAATAATGCCATTTCTAGCTTTCCCTGGGAGACAGGGAGGAGCAGAGCTCCTGTATCACAGCTTGGCTTGGTCTGGGAAGGCAAACTGAAAAGCACGTGGCGGTCACAGACACTTCTGTCCTGGGCCGTGAGCTGTGCAGATGCCAGCAGAAAGCTCTGGAACACTTTGCACACAGGCCAAGGCGTTCCTGCTTCTACCCCAAGTGTCGCCAGCCCGAGCCCTGATGTCTGGAGACCGATGTTTGATGGCATCAGGGCAGTGGAAGGCAGAGTTGCCTCCTCTGCGACAGGAGGCTGCCAGCTTTGGAGCAGGCATGCTCTGGTGGGGTCAGACCAGGTGCTTTTGCTGTCTTCTGTCCTTCCTGTGGGTCTCGTGCTCTTGGACAACCCCATCTCTGTTGACAGCCTTTGATAAATGGGGATTTGGAGAAGTGGAAGTTGTTTCTCCCTCCGGGGAGTGGGGAGCGTTCCTGGTTGGATGCAGCTCCCTTGGCAGATGCTTGTGCTCGTCTCTCGTCCCCGAGGTCTGATTTGTGCCTTTCCCCAAACCCAGGCTGTGCTGCCGGCTCTTGTGAAATGGGGGTGCCGAGGGCGGATGGTTTTACTACAGCCGGGAAGTTCCAATCAAGCTGTCAGGGAGGGTTTCTTCCTGGTTCTTGCGGTTACAGGTTTTCAAAGAACCCAGCAAAGAAGTTTTCCAAGGAAACGTGGCCAAGGCGAGTGCACAGTTGAACTCTGCTTGCTGTCAGTGTGGATTGTGTCTGTGCTCGGCCAGGCACGCAGGAGCTTTCATATGAGGAATGGGACTATTCCAGGGTGAAATGAGCAGTCAGGATCCAAAGTCTACTCTGTGTAAGGCAATCAGGTGGCAATGTGCAGTTGGAGCCTTCTTGGTTGCTTACCCTTTGATTTCAGTGCTGTCCTCTAGTCCGAATCTTGCAGTGTTTTTGCTGAGGTGTAAAAATTAAAGGGATAAAGCAGATCATCCTCGCCCACGCACACACCTTCCCCCCAGCTCCAGGTGAACAGACAAAATCTCTGGAGGTGCGTTGTTTTATGAAATGTGTATCAGATATCCAGCATCAGGGGAGTTGTGTACAGCGAATGGCTGCAGGTGCCTGGGGCATGGCTGGTGTCACCTGGAAGGGAAAAAGGGAGCAAAGGTGACCATGGGGACTTGTTACCAAGTAGGTTTATTTGTAATTTCTCATTTAGAGAATTTCTCAATTTCACATTCAGAGCTGAATGTGTGCCTTGCAACATTTAGCTCGCAGTACTTCCTCCTGTCCTCCCGCTCTTCCTCCTCCCGATCGTCTTCCTCCACCTGCTGTTCCTACTCCTCTTCATTGTCATCCTTTTACGCTTCTTCTCCTCCTCCTCTCTGTCCTCCTGTTTGTCATTGCTGTAGTTGTCCTCATCCTCCTGCTTTTCCTCCCCCTTCCTCCCACTCCTCCTCAACTTCATCCTAATCCTCCTTCTCCTGTTAGTTGTCCTTATTCTCCTGTTCATCCCCTTGCTCACCTTCTTCTTGTTTCTCCTCCTCTGTCTTCTCTTTCTCCCCCACCTCCTCCACTGCCTCTTCTTTGTTCTGTTAGTCTGTTCATCCTGTATGTCATCCTCCTCTTCCTTCTCTTCTTCTTCCTCCTCCTCATCGTCCCATTCCTCTTCATTCTCCTCCTCCTTATGCCCCTCTACCTCCTTACCCTACTCCTCTTCCTCCTCTTTTTTCTTCTTCTTTCTCATGTTTGTCCTCCTCCTCCTGTTCTGTGTCTTGTTCCCCTATCTTCTGCTCCTCCTCTTGCTCCTCCTTCTTCTCTTCCTGTTCTTCCTCCTGATCCTGGTGCCACCTGTTCCTCTTCTGACTGTTCCTCGTGTTCCTCCTCCACCTCTTCTTTCTCCTCCTCTCACTCCTCCTCATGTTTGTCCTCCTCCTCCTGTTCTGTGTCTTGTTCCTCCTTGTTCTCATTCTCTTTCTGTGTTCCTCGTCCCCTTCATCCCCTTCCTCCTCCTGCCGTCCATCAGTTCATCCTGTTTGTCTTCCTTCTTGTTCTCCTCCTCCTGTTTGTCCTGCTGTTAATTCTCTGTGATGGGGTCATCACAACCCAGTTGGTTGGGTGCCTGGGAGACGGTGATAGATGAAGGGATTCCCCATTTAGAAGCAGCTTTCTATATGCCCTTTTCTTGTGTCAACATGAGAAAAACGACAGGCTGACAGTGGGGGTTTTAAAGGGTTTGTGGTTTGGAGAGAGCAGGGAAATGAGCTCATGCCACTGGGCACTCTGTCCTGTGCTGCTAAAAGGTGGTCTCGGGCTAATCGATTCTGTGTTACCATTTGTGGTGGTAAGTTGAATTCTTCCTGTAGGGCTGTAATAATCTCTGCGGTTTCATTAATGGCTTTTTCTAGTTCTCTTGACACATTTGCAGTAGCTCGCTCTAGTTTTGCAACCACTAAGCGTGGGATAAAAGCTGTTACAGACAGGGGGAACTTAGTGCCACATGCCATCAGAGGGCTGTAACACTTTTTCCCGTAGCTATCAGTAGCTGGGAGCTCCAGAGGCAGAAGAGATAGTGGTTCTAACCTGTGCGGAAGGTATTATTGCACTTAGAATCCACTTTTCAGCTCAGGTGGAGAGTAAATCCTGAAATGCCCTTTCTTCACCTATCCAATATTGCCCTGGTAGTTGTGCAAATAGGGCAGTCTGATCTTCAAATGAGTCTGAATGATGCAAATGATTTCCTGTGCAAGGGTTAGCATGTGCCAGATTGGGTTGTTCAGGTAAACCAGTAAGGCTGGGACCCAGAGGAGATGACTCAGAGCATCAGGATCCTCTAGGCCCGTAGTGGCAGCCAAACTCTTACCATTACCTTTAGTTTGATTGTGGCTTCCTGCAGAACAGCAAGTGAATCTCTCTGCGAACATCCATGTTGTCTGGCAGTGTGCAGGGCCGGATGAACTCCCTCCAGGAAGACATGGCCAGCGTGCTGGCTTATTCGAATGGGTTTCACGTAAGGGCTTCTGGAGAATCTGCCTTGCACACTCAGTGGATGTGGTAGATGGGAGGGTTTGGAGGAATGTGTGGAGGAATGGCGATTGCCTTTAGGGAGAGCTCAGGGTTAGGAGGAAGAGGGTGGGGCCACCGTGCCCCCATGACACGGGCCTTTTGTCATAATGTGCTGGGTGAGGTGAGGCGCTGGCGGCAGCCCGTGCACTTGTCGTCCAGGAAAGCCCTGGGCGGAACGCTGAGGCCGGGCGCCCGAGTGGCCGTAGCGAGCGGTCGGGCCTGGGAGCGCTGCGTGCGAGAGAGGGAGCGGAGGAGGAGCCGGGGCCGCGGGGGCCTCTCCCCATCGTGTGGCTGCCCGGCCGGGCTGCGAGGAGGAGCATGTCGTGCGTCCGCTACAAGTTCTCCTCCAAGCTGAGCTATGATACGGTCACCTTCAGCAGCCTCCACATCCCCCTGTGCGACCTCAAGCGCCAGATCATGGGCTGCGAGAAGCTGAAGGTGGCCAACAGCAACCTGCAGATCAGCAACTCCCAGACCAACGAAGGTGCATGGGGGCGGCGGGCGCGGGGCCTTGGGCACCTAAAGCTGCCTGTTTATCTGCAGATATGTCCTTGTTTTGTCTGGGACAGAGTTGGTTTTCTCCCTAGTAGCTGGTGTGGTGCTGTGGTTTGGATTTAGCATGAGAATAATGCTGATAGCACACTGATGTTGTTGTTGCTCAGGAGTGTTTGTGGCAGTCAAGGACTTTTCCGCTTCCCATGCTCTGGCAGGTGCAGAAGAAGCTGTGAGGGGGCAGAGCCGGGAGAGCTGACCCGAACTGGCCAGAGGGCTATTCCATACCATAGGGTGTCATGCTCAGTGTAGAAAGTGGGGGGAGTTGGCTGGGGGGCAGCGATCGCTGCTCGGGGACGGGCTGGGCATCGGTCGTCGGGTGGTGAGCAACTGCTTTGTGCATCACTTTGTGCTTTGTATGTTCTTTTATCATTAGTAGAAGCAGTATTACTATTTCTCTTCCTCTGCTGTCCTATTAAACTGCCGTTATCTCAACCCATGGGTTTTAACTTTTTCCCCCCCGATTCTCTCCCCCATCCCCCCGGGGTGTGGGGGGAGGCTGAGCGAGCGGCTGTGTGGTGCTTAGTTGCCGACTGAGGTTAAACCACAACAAGATATTTAAACTATGTTCAGGAGAATGTCTCTGAAGAGACTTAAGAGCACACTGTTAGGGGTCATCGGGATGCCATTGGATTGCATGACACGCGTAGGTAGAGATATGTTTCAGAAGTCTTGTATTTTTCTACTACTGTTGAATGAAATTGTCAAGAGCTTTTGAAAAATGGTTGCTTTGCTTGAAGGGCTTTGCTGCAGAAGGGTCTCTGAATGTTGTCTTCGGTTGCTAAGGTACTGTCAGCTTCATACATGCCAGCAGGCTGAGTGGCCAACTGGCTGACAACACTACTGGAACGGTTGGGTCTGTGTCAAACAGAGCCTTAAAACCAGACTGATGGATGGTACTAAATGTGATGGAGCCCAATTATTATCCCCAAGGAGAAAAAATGTTTTGAGATAGGCGAAACGTGTATTCTGTTATAGCAGGTGAGGAACGGAAAGCAAAGTTTTAGGAGAAAAAGTGATGCTCATAAAGACGTTACCCCATAAAGTGTTACTCTAATGTACATCGTACCAGTTTTACCAAGTGTGTTGCTTTGTTTTCATCCATACTCAGAATCCGGTGAAGAAAAAGTGTCTGCTTCACTAGGTTCTGTTAAGCGTGGTGTTCCCTAAAGGTGAGGTTAAACAAGGAGTATCTGTCATGCTTTAAAGAGCATCCCTCTTGTTTACCACTGACCAGATCCTCCTCTAGGTAGGCTGTGTTGCCCTTTGACCTTTGTAAAAGGAGTCTAAAATTTTAAACTTGGTCTATTAGTGACACAGGTGCTTCCTGAAGCTTTCCTAAGGGTGTTTTCCATGTGAAAATGCAAAAATCCCTCCGTGGTTTTCAGAGCAAAACTAGAGAATACATTTCAGTGTAATGTATACGTATGCCAAATTTTTGCTTGAAATGCATAACCATGAATTTCATTTTTTATTCATCAGAAGTAGATGCGTAAACTCACTAGAACTAAACAGGATTTTAAATGTCAGTGGTAAAAAATGATATGATGGACTCTTTTGAAGATCTGGGAAGGCAAACTGGATGGTTGAGACCTATTTTAAATGTCGGGGGGGGGCAGGGGTGTCCTCTTCCGTGCTTACTCTAGAGGCATGTTCTATAAAGGCAGAATTCCCTTCAAAAAGCCTGCACTCAGGAATGATGCATTTCAACTTGCCGCCTCCTCTTAATTTGATCTGAACTTCTTGACCTGTCTTTTAGAATAGATGTTCTCACAATATTGTGGAAGAACTGTAAACTGCAGAGCTCAGGATTCCTGAGTGCTCTTTCCTGCCCTGTAACATTCTGACTCAAACCCCTTGGAGCATGTGCTATTGTGCTTCTCAGGCAAGAGACAACAAACCAACAACCAAACAACAAACCCCAACTGGGCCTCTGACCTGGTCTTAATGCAGATGGAAGGCTGTCTTCTGTGTTCTGTCAGTCCTGAGAGACCTTGGAGAGCATTGCGTTGTTGGCATTCAAACTGTTTTAAATGAATGGAAAAGATTTTGCTGCTTGTGTGTGATTATCAAACCTGAAGACTTCTAGGAATGTCCCGTTAGTGTGTTGAGATGATAAAAGCGCAATGTTACATAGAAAGCTTTGCTTTCATACCTGTGAAGGGATTGCCTGAAGTGCTATGTCATTACATAGTAATAGGCATTCTTACAAATTGACTAATGTCTTTTTCCATATTTGTGTTGTTTTCAGAATACACAGATGCTAATGCCCTGATTCCTAAGAACTCATTGGTGATCGTTCGAAGAATCCCTGCTGGAGGAGTCAAAGGTACCAGCAAAACCTATGTTGTGTAAGTATCCATACAGCATTGTACCCTTTGTTAGGGCTTTCAGTGTGTTAGCTGGTTTTGTGGATATTAGTTTACAGAGGCATTCCGATTGCATCTTTGTTGTTAAAGGTGCTGTTAATTTTGGTTGTCATGGGGTAGATTGTAATGTATCTGTCCCAAAGTCGACTTCACTGTTTAGGCCTGCTGGGACATAGGGTTCAAACTCCAAGAGTGGTAACTTTTAAGATGATTCTCTTGGGCTTGTTCTTGGGCTTGATTTTTCTGAGACCCAAGTTGTAGATCCTGTTTTCTCTACCTGGAGTGGTCTTTATCATATCTTCTTGCTTTTATTGCTTTTATGGTGAAGAGAGAGAGGCATTGCAGTGTGAACTCAGAATTTGTTCCCATCTCAGAAGAGTCTGATTGTTAGGGTTTGACTCTTTCTTGCCTTTGGGGGAGGGAGGGTGGGATATGGCAGGTATTCTTATGCCCCATGTTTTATGCCCATTTATGCCCATTTATCCCCATTCTTATGCCTAGGTTTTTGGCATCCTAGCTGTAGAGGAAAGACCAAGGGTTGCCAGCTGGCGAACCATGCAAACAAGAAGTTCCATTAGTAAGTGATTCGTATCGGTTTCCTAAAGACAGCATCCGTTTCAGGCAAGAGAAAAAGAACACTATCCCAAAGTGTATTGCCTTTTGTGCGAGTACGATGAAGGAATAGTTAATCCTTTCCAAACCTGAAACGCAGGAAGCAGTTTAGCACGTTGCCAACTGTTGCTAGTTCTCTTTCTACATCTGTTTTTACCCTAAGCTGATATCTGTGCTCCAGGTTTTAGTTCTGTATTCCTAAGATTTACGGAGGACAGACAACTGGGTGTATTGATTAAAATGACAGACACTCAAATGCAATCCTGCCTACAGCATTCTTGCTGTCATTTCTGTATTCACACAGTCCAGTTGTGTATCAGCTACATTAGCACTGTTTGAATGGTCGTATTTTCCAGCCTTCTTAAAGATAGGCCTCTCCACCACAGTTAGTAGGTGTTATTAGCTTGTGGTTTTGCCATGTCCTTCTGATGTGGGTTCCCCATAAATAAAGTATTCTGATGAGTTACAGTGTGTCTCAAACAAACAGTACAGCAGCATCCTGGCGCCCGTGAAGCACTTGCAAGCAAAAAAACCCTGAATTTGTGTGGCTCTGCATGTAAACTTTGGGCACATTACTGCAGAAGTTGTTGCAGTGCTTTCAGGCACTACTGAGTAATTCTGGATGCCACAGCGTTGTGCTTATAAGCATGGCCTTGTTTTGGGGGTTAATTTAAGGATGTATGCTAGTGCTGTCTTGTGAATGCATGGTTGGGTGGCACCCTCTCCTGGTATTGTAATGCTGCCCTAAAGTGAGAGGACAGATGCTGCTGGCATCAAAGCTCAACTAAATCCCTGTGTGTGGGGACAAGGAAAGAATGGCACTGCTGTTGTAACGTTGAAAATTAGCCGTGCAGATTAGCTTTTGATTCCTCCAGCTGGAAACATTGCAGAAACTGCTGGTAGAGTGGTTAATGTTTGGGAATGATGAATGCATGCTGTAATGGTGGAGAGGCCTTGAAAATGCGTTACTCGCCTTGCAGTATGTTCTTGAAGGAGAATGTACGAAGAAACCCCTGTGTGGTGATCTCAAGCATTTCCTTGAACTTCCTCATCTTCAGGAGGTACGGGCTCTATTTTAAGTTCTGATCACCTTCATTTCTCTTCCAGAAGTCGAACGGAGCCAGTGAGCGGACCATCAAAACCAGTATGTAAAACCACAATCTGACACTTTATTCTACACACAGCACTTAATTCTAAACAATGTAGCTTTGTATTAATTTTCCAAACAGTAAGTCACTGAATACTTTACAAAATACACTGAAAATAAGTTTCCTGTAGTGATGGTTCCTTCTCAAACTAAATAAGTATTTTCTTTAAATTTGGGCACAAGTTTAGAGCCTGGTGCATTTGTGGGTGAAATCCCTGTCATTTGTCTTAACTTCTGCCTGCAGTATGCTTTTGGAGCTCAGTGACTTCAGGGTTGGATGGTGCTTTAATTTCCCAGAGGTTAAGCCTGTCTTTAGTGTACCACCATATGGTCCTAAACATATAGAGAAGGAATGATGAACTGGAGTGAGGAATCATCTTCTGCATGTAGAGATCTTTTTCCCCAGAGTCTGCTAAAACTGCTCCCTTGAATTCTTCTACTGCATTAGGTACTAAAGGACAAGAGCGTTTTCCACAGAAGGGTTTTAACCTCTCTTCTGATCCAGTTAGTGACCCCTTGAGGAGAGCCATTCAGTTTACATTGTGAAATGTTATTCTACGCTTTTGAACAACTTCAGGCATAATAAGCAGTGACTCGAGTGTCTTTCTGCTAAGGTTTTACTGGGGTAAGCTTAACTGCTGCTTGTGGCATAATAGAATTGAGTGTACTGGAAAAGGAACAAGCGAAGAGTTCCCCTTTTTCCTTGTGGAAAAAGTGCCTGCCAGTCTTAGTTCTCAACAAACACAGCAGTCCATTACGAACCAGTGGCCTGAGAACTTCATTCCTGCAAGCCCTTCTGTAGGTAGCTGGGAGGGAGGAGTGTGGTTGCAATTTATTCTCCTAAATTCCTTTTTAGCTGAAAATTGGCAGCTTCCTTACCCCTGTGACTCTTAAGCAGTTGTGAGCATTTGACAAGGGTCCCTCTCTGAGATAGTCTGGAGCAGTAAGCTGATCTCAGGCGGGTTTGGTGAGTTTGGTTTCTTCTCATTCACCACAGAGGCACTCTGGAGCTGTCACAGGTTTGGACACTTTTTTGAACAAATACCGATTACACTGGGTTGGAAATGCCTCTTTCAGTGACACTCAGAGGACATGGTGCAGCCTTTCGGACTGCAGTAGAGGTGAACTATTGCTGTGTTTTGATTGTAGAACTTGAATATGTGTTTAATGTTTTGTGCACAGATCGATGACTCTTCTGGATCTGTTTTCTCTGGCCCAGCTTATTAAGGTATATGTCTATATATATTCTTGTCAAATGCTTAAAACCCAAAGTGTTTGCTTTGTATTTTAAAACCTTATACTGTGATCTATAGCTGGATAACTCTTGTAATGTGAACAAAACTTTAATTTAATTTTTAATAATGTAAAGTATTTATTTTAACTGTAAAATGTGTGTCTATCTTGATACTGTCCTGTAAAGAGTGGTTGCCAGTTTGGGAAGATAGAAGGGGAGTACCTTATCAGCCTCAACGTAATGTTGCCATGCTACTCATCTTCAGGACACAAAGAAGCAGCACTGCAGAAGCTGTTTACCGTTTTTCATACGTTTCATTCATTTTGTGTTGGAAACTAACACAACTTTCAGAGAAGAATTATATGGTCTGTAAGTTATGGACATTTCAGGGGGGGTTGCAGCAGCCAAACAAGAAGTGTTTCTGGAACATGGATGATTGCGTGGCTATTTCTGAATTTCTAGTCACGACAGTTATAGTTCCGTTCTGTGAATGCTGCAGAGTTTCATACATCATAGTGCATCTACAGTGGACAGCACAATCTAATTTGTTTGAGCGCAGGCTGTGTCAATTGTGTAAATGTACCTGACTGTTTATAGGAATATGCCAATGTGTATGTGTGGCATATTAGCAGATGTGACCTTCTGAAACTGTTGCAATGCCGTGTTTTGCTGTGGAACTGCTTGCGTTCTGTGCTCAACAATGTGTAGCTTTGCCTGGTGATTGCACCAGTGATTGCACTTTGTGCAAAGGCGTAGTGCTAGCCAATGGAATGAGTGGTCTTTCAAGTGACAAAGCTTAGAGAAGGCAGGGCCTAGTGCAGAGGAGCTGCTTCTTTCTTCTGAAAATAAAGGCTGGAGTTCATTTGCAAGAAAGAGAAATCTCTTCCCACTTGTAACTTCTTCCCTCAATCACTGCAGAAATTACATTGTGAACATTTGGGGGAAAAAAAGACAAAAATTAGTTTGGAAGGTAGCCACCAGAAGAAATTGGACTCCGTTAGTGCTGTGCCTAAATGTGTCCTTGGTTCTGTAAACTCATGTGAAGTTTTCCTCTGAAATGTGAAAAACTGTCCAAGTGGTGTAGACATTTAAGCTTTTGAGAACATTTAAAGAAAAATGCAGGAAAATAACATAAAGCAGCTCAAAACTGTTACTTGCTCTGACCTCTTGAGTGCAGACTGGCTTAGCATGGAGGCAATGTGTTGTAAAAAGTTTTCTGGTTTGTTATTCCTAAGTATTAAATGCCATATTTGAGTTTTGGTCTGTTCCTAGGATGTGTTTTTTGTGTTTTGGAAGTGTTCTATAAACCGTTTGGGTTCAAACAAACTAGTCAAGTATCTGTAAAGTTGTCTGTAAATGTTAATGGCAATGACTTGACAGATGTTGATGTGGATGATGTTACAGTTGAGAAAAAACTGTCTATATGAAACAACCATTTAATAAAATACTGAAACTAGATGGTTGCTTTTGTGAATGAATGCATCTAAAAGCAAAAACATGCGCTGTTGATCTGAAAGATAGGTGCTTGAAGGTCCAGGTCATTTACCGTCACTCCCTTCGTCCCTGCTTGTGTCTGCACTAGTGTGTAATAAAAAACCCGACCAAATACTGGTTAAACAAAAGCAGCTGGCTTCAAGAATTTGAAGACGTAGTTGTGCGTAAGGTTTATATTACAATTTGTCTGTTAAAAGGACACAGTCAGATGGAAAAAAGGGCAGGTTTTGCTTCCTGTAGTTACATCACTCCATGTGAAGAAGTTAGTAGGGGGGAAACATGCAGTTTGGACTGCCTACAGCACATGATGGTGACATTTCTACTGAAAAGAATCCTTTGTCTTGCTGAGGGATTCTAAAAAGCTTGATTCCTTTTCATGCTTCTGTGTCCGAGGCTCAATTTCAGCAAGCAGAAACAACTTCCCCGACTGCTAAGTTGAGTGTCCTTTTAATGCTGCAAAAGGTAAATCATGATAGTGGCATACATCTTTCTCAATTAAATGTACAGCGGAGATCTTCTCCTTCAAATAGTCTGGAGCTTACTATCAGTTCAAAAATACTGGACAGTGTAATTGTTTCTACGCAGAGCTTGAGTCCATGTGGAAGAAAATGGGACTGGTTCCACAAACCTTTATGTAAGGTGCAGACAGAGCCTAAGGTTTTGGGTGCCCAGGAATGCTCTTGTCAAGCAGGTTAACAGGCACCCAAACCCCACGTAAGGGCGTAAGGACTCCCCAGAACATCTTCAGCACAATTCTGTTTTATATGAGTAGCTGTTTTGGTGCAGCCTCAGCTGGCGTTGTGCTGCTCTTTATGGGACTGGGTGAGTGCTGTGGTCTTTGGCTGTGTGGGCTTCAGTGTGTTTCTCATGCGTGTGTCAAATCCTGACCTGTTAAACAGACTGCCAATCTGGCTGAAGCTGATGCTTCCGAAGAAGATAAAATAACAGCAATGATGATACAGTCCTGCCAGGAATATGATCCATCCAAGTAAGTGTTGCTAATGTCAGATCTGTTCTTTGAAGATGATGGAGAAGCTGCAGAGATGCTTGTTGGAACAAGAGAGACACCTTTGCATACCTTTTTCTTTTTTTCCCCCAAATCTTTCAGTTACATGAAGAAAGCCTTGGGTCCACCTCCACCATCTTACACTTGCTTCCGTTGTGGAAAACGTGGCCACTATAGGAAGAACTGCCCAACACATGGGGTAAGATCGTGGGGGACTGCTGGTGTTCGGTAGTTTGTCATTGTTTTTACCTTGGCAGTCACGTAACAAATACAGAAACACTCCTATTAAGAATTGTTTCTCTAGAGGTGAAACACAGAGGTTACCTGGCAATGTTGCAAAGCCCTTCAAACTTCCAGGGAAACCTGCAATTACAAATGTAAAATTGTCTTTTTTCCAGGTCATAGACATTAAATATGTCCATAGGCCTTTCTCTGTGGACTTTCATGCACATTTTTGTATATTTCAATATCACTGGAAATGTTTCTGGTTTTAGCTCTTTTTAATGACTGGTTGTAGACAGGTTTTAGGATTCCGTCTAAACCCGAGACGTTTCTCTTGACCCCATCTTGTGACTATGTGCGTGTTTTAGGTACACAAGCCTCTGGTTGAGTATTCATGCCATTGAACGTTCGTCACTGAATGTATATGCATGAGGTCTGAATTCAGCCTTCATCTAGAGATGGTGAACACAAGTTTTCCCAGCGAGTGATTCAGAGCAGCGAACTGAGCTCTCGCACTGAATTGCACTGGGGAGGAGGAGCAGGTTTGCGTCTCTTCTCTGAGTGGATGGCGAGCGCAGGGATATTTCCCCCTTCAGGAACCTGAAGTTAAGCCAAGGAATGTCAAATGAGTTCAAAACGCTGCTCAAGCCTTTGGAATGTCCTGGTTCTGTTCCTTTAGGAAAATACATGCTTTAGTCGAGCAACCCTTACGCTGGGTACAAGGAGAGCACTAAAGGCTTTTGCTGCTTCCAGTAGTCCTTGAAATGTCATTTGAAGTGTGGGTCTTGAGATGAGATATGTCTGCGTTTCTTTCCTTAACAGGACAAACAATTTGAGTCTGTTCCCAGAGTTAAAAAGAGCACAGGAATTCCCAGGAGTTTCATGGTGGAGGTGAAAGATCCCAACACCAAGGGTGCTATGCTGACAAAGAGTGGAAAATACACAATACTGACTATTAATGCGTAAGTAAGGAATTAACTGGACTGACCACAAAGGGAACGAGAGAAACCATGTGTAATCATCCGAGTGGCAATGCAACCAATTTGGCCAGCATCTGGAATAACGGGAGAGGAAGCATTGTCATTGTAGCTTACCCTTAAAATCTGTGATACTTTCTACCATTAAAATAGGGCGGTCCTTCTGTTCCTGCCCCTGCAAGTTGGTGAAACTTGTGGTATGCTAAGAATGTGTATTTCTGCAAAACATTTCAGTAGAGTTTACAGCGGACTCATTCTCTTTGAATGCTCATTTTGCTTCTGGGTTATGCTTCAAAGGCTTCCTGCAAAATGTAACAAATAGCTGTTGGACTGAGCTTTCCTGCCCCCCTGACTTTTATCCAATGCCATGTGTGAAACAGACTGAAGTTTTCCTGTGGCTATAAACTAAGAAAACACTACTGTGTGCTGACAAGAGTGGCTGCTTTCAAATGCACTTGGTAGCACTTGTGTTTTTCTGTCGTGGATCTCCTTTTGTAGAAGCTGTAACACAGACCTCCTCCATTAATCAAACGTAATTACTCAGAGACTAACTGTACCCTGAGCCTGCGATTTACACTTACCCTCTGGCAAAGGAGAGGTGGGATTCATTTCACCTGATTTCTAGCTGTCAAGGAATTCTTTTTCTAGTCTGAGCTGGTTTCTGAGTTGATCCAATGAAGGGGAGAGTTCTGCGGAAGGAAAATTCTTCCCCGCTCCCTCTTTTAGTGCTGTGGCTACAGAAAAGTAGTTCAAACGAAATGCCTAAATGTTAGAAGGCTAATGGGGTACGCGAAGGATTCCATCTATTCTCTTCCTTTGATAAAATCCAAAGTTTGGAAAAATTTTCCTTTACTCATCTTTAACTCTTTCCTTTTTCCTTCCCCACCCTGCCTCCAGGGAAGCTTATGCTAGAGGCAAGAAGGAAAAGCCTCCCTTCCTACCAGCGGAGCTGTCCTTCTCCTCTTCAGATGATCCTATTCCAGAGGAGTTGTTGTGTCTCATCTGTAAAGATCTCATGACGGATGCAGCTGTTATTCCCTGCTGTGGGAACAGTTACTGTGACGAATGTAAGTGTTACTCCCCTGTCTGTTCATTCAAAACACCACATCTGATCTTCTGAAAGCAGAAATACGAAATAGTGAAATTGCTTTGTTACCACTTCTACTTAATACTTCAGTATACCCTGAACAGGAAAGGACTCTTCTCGTATAAAGGGAAAAAAAAAGAAAAAGGAAGAAAGCTTTTGTCCCATTTTATGTATCTAGTTAAGTCCGCTTTACATGGGAAAGGACGAGTAAGAGAAGAGTGCGTAACTCTGCAGGTGATTACAGTATTAGATATGGAATGCATTTAGTTTGTCCACAGCCCTTTCCCTCATACAAAATTATACAGCCAGCTCTGGTGCCTTACTGTGGTCTGCAACAAAGGGAGAGTTAGGCATTTAATCCACATTCTTCTCCACAGGAGAGCTGGTTAAGGTTAAGAAACCTTCACAACTCAAACCTACTAATGGGTTTTTGAGACGTGTTTTGTTCATTAACTTGAGGTTGGTGACTTCTCGCTGTACTAGACAGTGGAAAAAAGACTAGTGGCAACATCAGGACACAGCCTACTCTACATCTTCAGGTGTGACAGTAGTGAAATAGCAAAACTGTACAGTTGTGTGCTGCATACGAGACATTTTTGAAACTATTGAACTTTTATAGCTTCATGCTCTCAATTCAAGACCACATTCACCCATTAATCATAGACGTGTTTTGAGAATTGATTAGAAGCCAACAAATGTCCTCACTTTGGCTAAAACCTGTTTTGATGATTCTAATTATTCACAGGCATTAGAACAGCGTTGCTGGAATCTGAGGAGCATACCTGCCCAACATGCCACCAGACAGACATTTCGCCTGATTCTTTAATTGCCAACAAGTTCCTACGCCAGGTGCCATGATGCCTTTTACGTAAACTGTTTGTAAGACAAGTCTATTTGTGAAAAGGTGAAAGGGAAGCAAATACTAATTTACATCTCCTTTAAGCAAGGCTAAATTGAACAAGGCCAAATTTACTTTTGAAATACATGATCTGTTGTTACAGAAGCTTACAACCTGGCACATTCAGGTGACACTTTTGTTTAAAAGTGGGGCAGAGGCTTTGCTGGCTGGGAGAGAAGGCAAGGGGACTTGCTCAGGGGAAGGGCTCTGCATGGGAGAGGATGAGACGGAGGTTTCTGGATTCTCCCTCTGTCAACATTTCTGGTTTTCATTTCCTCTCATTCCCTGATGATGATCCCTGCTGCCTGGAGATTTTTGTCCTGAGAGGTGTTTCCCTGTGCCATGTCTTTCCCTGCCAGCACTCACAGACCCCATCCCAACCTCTGTGCACTCACCTCAGCCCTCCAGAAACCTGCCTGTGTGCAGGGCACGGGCTGGGCGCATGGTCCTGTTTGCAGGTAGAAAGAAGGACAGGTCAGACTGATCCTGATGTGTCCAGCAAAGGTGATGCTGCTTGTGTCCATATGCAGAGGAGTGGCTGAAAATACATTAGGAGACTCCTGGAAGACCTATTGATCACTCGAAATTCCAGTTCAGCATTGTCAGTGTCTTGTCAAAATTAAGAACTCCTTTATCATTTCTCGCCTGCTGTTCTGCAAGAGGAGGAACTTGAAAACACAGGGAAGTTCCTTCTCTTTATAGTAATCCTGGACTTGACCTTCCCCTTGAAACCTCCTGTTGGAAATATTCTGGAGGTGAGGCAGAAGCTCTGAGCAGCCCTGGCCCACGTAGCATTGTCTCGCCAGCAGAAGGGCCCTGCCTTGCTGGGGGTCCCTCCTTTCGCCCATGGCTTCTCACCACAGAACTGTGGGGAGCTGCCTGGGCAGGCTGAGAGCTGACCCTGGCAGGCGGCAGAGTCCCTGCCCCGGCACACAGCACCCTGGGGTGCCGGGACCCTGCTCACAAGGACAGCCCTGGGCAGCTGAGCTCATAGAGTGTGGTGGTTTAACCCTGGGCAGCAACTAAGCACCACACAGCCGCTCGCTCACTTCCCCTGTCCCGGTGGGATGGGGAGAGATTCGGAAGATTAAAAGTGAGAAAACTTGTGGGTTGAAATAAGAACAGTTTAATAATTGAAATAAATTAAGTAAAATAGTTGTAGTAGTAATAATAATGATAACAACAACAACGACGACATATTAAGTGATGCACAATGCAATTGCTCACCATGCTCCTACTGATGCCCAGCCAGTCCCTGAGCAGCGATTGCTGCCCCCCGGCCAACTCCCCCATCTTATTTACTAAACATGATGTCAGATGGTATGGGATAGCCCTTTGGCCAGTCTTGGTCAACTATCCTGGCTCTGCCCCCTCCCAGATTTTTGTGCACCTGGCAGAGCATGGGAAGCTGAAAAGTCCTTGACTTGTATAAGCAGTACTGAGCAACAACTAAAACATCAGTGTGTTATCAGCATTGTTCTCATACTAAATCCATAACACAGCACTATGCCTGCTACTAGGAAGAAAATTAACTCTATCCCAGCCAAAACCAGGACAGTATCCACCCCTTATTCTATACCATCTACATCATGCACAGGTCCTACACTTCCCAATACATTCCAATTAATCACCACCACTTTTCCTGTCTTTTGATATATACACACAGATACCATTCCCTTTGTCTATGGACCATCCCTCTAAAATGTCCATTGAGTTCATTTAGTCCATGACTTTGGGCTCCGTCTGCCATCACAGTCTTTCAGGGTAGGAGAGATGGTGTGCGGTGTTGGCTTGTTGCATGCTAAAGGCAGTTCCGGTTCCATCAACCCTGCACTTTGTTCGGTTTCACTGCAGTTCATTCTTGATTAATGCTGGCAATTCTTACTGTAATACCGTTGATATGTCACATAGCAACCATAGAAGTGATGACATACAGTATTATATAGCAGTTAACATCATACAACTCAGTTCATTGGCTGGTTTTACCCAATATCAAATCCCCTTGAGGTACGCATCGGACTTCCCCATCCTTTCGCATCACCCACCAAGTGCACCCAGCTCCTTGAGCAACACCAATCCCATTAATGGGTTTTTCTTTGACGAAGGCAGGGATAACCCAGACTGTCTTCCCCAGCATATGTTTTATGTGCACTACGGGGACCTTATCCCCCTCTACAGTTCGTAAGAGTTCTGATTGGGCAGGGCCAGCTTGATTCTATGATCCCCTTGTGTTGACTAACCAGGTGGCTTTTGCTAAATGTGTATCCCAATGAAGCAAATCAAATCAAATCAAATTGAATAGAAGAGTTGAGTTGGAAGGGACCTACAGCAACAATGGAGTCCAACTGAAATGAAATGAAGTGAAATGAAATGAAATGAAATGAAATAATTAATGTAAGAGTTATGTGGAATGAAATGCAACTACATGCAACTACATGAAACTGCATGAAATGAAATGGAATGGAATGAAATGAAATAATGAAATGAAATTATTTGAAATGAAATAATGAAAAGAAAATTCATAATGAATTGAAATGTATAATGCAATGAAAGAAAGCAATGAAATATGAGTGGATTAATGAAACGAAAGAATGAAATAATGAAATGAAAAAAGCGGAGAGTGATGAAAAGGAAGAAAGAATGAAATAATGAAATTAGATGAAGCAAAATTAATGGAAATGAAATGAAATGAAATCCTGAAAGATAACAAAAAAAGCAGACTGGGCGAGGGGTTGGGACTCTTGTGGGAGGCATGAGCAGGCTGCGGGAGGAGGAGGCAGGTCTTGCTGGCGTGCTGAGGGAAGCGCCGCTGGGCAGCCCTGGGCTCAGGAAGGGACTTTGCCCCGGGGCCCATTGGCACTGCTCCCCGCGGGGTTTGGCCTTCCTCTGCAGCACTGAGCGTGACCACTTGCCAGGGTGCCTCCGGGCCCGTTGGGCCAGGTTCCTGCCTCCTGTTCACGCACCACACAGGTGGCCTGGCCTGCCCTGCAGCTGGGGCGAGGAAGGCTTTTTTCCCCCAGGGTGGGCTAGCAAGTGTGCCTGGGGTTTTTTTGCCTTCCTCTGCAGCACTGAGCAGGGCCTCTTGCCAGGGCTCCTTTGGTCCATGTTGGCTAGGTGCCCGCTGCTCCTGCTCCACGAAGGTGGCCCTCGTGCCCCGCATGCCGGGGGAGGAAGCTTTTGAGACTGCCAGGATGGGCCCCCAGGGTGGCCCCTGGGGGCTGCTTTGTATCCTCTGCAGCACTGAGCACAGCCCCTTGCCAGGCCACCTGAACTTTCACCCAGGACCATAAGGGACCAGGAAAGGAAAGAGAGCAAGGCTGAGGCCAGCTCTGCTGGGCTGGACTTTCTACTTCCACTTGGGGTAGAGCCACGGCTCTTTACTCTCCTATTTATCTCCCAGATTATCCAATTTATATCCAATTTATTTCTCTACCTGTGAAATCCTCCAAGTAGGTCTGCCGTTTGGCCATCCCATGGGCCACCCGCAGTGACAGTCCATCTCCAGTCCCAGTACTATGGCACTCGTAGTCTCCTGTTACCTGGCATTTTCCTCCTTGCCTAAATCTATCCTATTCAACCTGTCCTTATGGGAAGCTTCAGATTAGTACCCCCTCTGGCACCTGGGGGAAGAAGCCACACTGATGCCGCCCTAAAAATTCAGTCCCTGACCTTGAGCAAAGGTTGTTCCTGAGGACACTGGCGCGAGTGAATGATGAGGCTCTGCAAAGCTGAATTTCACTTTCTGCATGGGTTTGCAAGAGATCTGAGGGTGCCAGGCTGGGAATTTGAATATCTTGTTGAAGTGCCAAAATTGAGAGATCTACCCAGAACCAGGAGCTCACTGCTGGGGTACGATGTGCCTCACTGGGAAGTCTGCAGTGTTACCCTGTCCAGCTGAGCTTGTCAAATGGGGACTTTCTGCTGAGGGAAATCAAAAAATCCTGGAATAATCCTGGTCAGAGGGGACATCAAGAGGTTTCCAGCTCAAACCTGTGCTCAGAGCAGTTCCCATCAGGCTGCTCAAGGACATGCCCAGTTGAGGTATGAACACCACCAAAGTTTTGCCCCTCTGGCTACAAGATCTGCTGACTCTTTGGGTAAGAAAAACCCTCCTTTTTAAGGCCCAAATCACCTTTTCTGAGTCTCAACCCTCATGTTTAGGGCACAAAGCCTCATTTCTTAGAGTCCAAAGCTGCATCTTAAAGGCCCAAAAGCCTCAAGTTAGAGCCTAAATCATCATTTTCAGGGTCCAAAGCCTCATTTTAGTGTCCAAAGACCCATTTTTAAGATCCAGCCCCATGTTTTTAAAGCCCAAACACTCATTTTCAAGATGCAAGCCTCATTTTTAGGGCCCAAATCCTCCTTCTAGGGTCTAAATAGTCATGTTTAAGGTCCAAATCCTCATTTTTAGGATACAAACCCTCATTTATAAGTTCCAAACCCCACTTGAGAGGTTCAAGGATACTTTAAGGGCCCAAAGCATCATTTTTAATGCCCCAAATCTGATTTTGAGGTTCCAAAGCCTCGTTTTTATGGTCCAAAGCTTCATTTTAGTTACCAAAGCCTCATTTTCCCATAGCCTAATTTTCAGGATCCAGTCTGTAAGTTTTAGAGCCCAAAGCCTCATTTTTTTTAGAATAGAATAGAGTAGAATAGAATAGAATAGAATAGAATAGAATAGAATAGAATAGAATAGAATAGAATAGAATAGAATATTTACATTGGAAGGGACCTACAATGATCATCTAGTCCAACTGCCTGACCACAGTTCAGGGCTGACCAAGTTAAAGCACATAAGGGCATTGTCCAAATGCTTCTTAAACACTGGCAGGCATGGGGCATTGACTTTTTAGTGCCCAAAGCCTCATTTTTATTTTCCAAACCTGAATTTTAACCAAAAAGCCTTAAATTGGGTGTGACGCTTATTCTTCAGTGTCAAAGCCTCAGTTTTTGGGTCCAAACTTCATTTTAAGACACAAAGCTCATTTCAGAGGCCGAAGCCTCATTTTAGATTCCAAACCCTCTGCTATAGGGCTCGAAGCTTCATTTTTAGGGTCCATATTCTCATTCACAGGGTCCAAACCCCTCTTTTACAGCTCAAAGTCTTAATGGTAGGGATCATAATCTTATTTTTAAGGCCCAAAGCTTCATTTAAGGGTCTAAACCCTCATTTTTAGGGCCAAAACCCGCTTTTTTTAAGGTCCAAAGCTACATTTATAGAATCTGAATTATCATTTTAGGGTCTAAGGTGTAATTTTTAGTTTCCAAAGTTTCATTTTTAGAGTCCAAAGCATCAATTCTAGAGTACAAAGCCCCATTTTTATCATCCAAACACTCACTTTAGGGAACAAAACCTCATTTGGGGTCTCAAAGCCACATTTTTATTGTTCAAAGCCTCATTTGTAGCATCCAAATATGTTTTCCGGGTCTGAAAGCCTCATTTTCAAGGCTCAAAGAATCAGTTTCAGATCCAAATCTTCATTTTTATAATCCAAAGCCTCATTTGTAATGTTTTAACTCTCATTTGTTGGGTCCAAATCTTCAGGGTCTTAACCCTCATTTTAGGGCACCAAGCCTCATTTTTAGGGTCCAAAGTGTGGTGGTGCATGTCCCCCTCCCACTTTTCTCTCTTCAACTGCTTTACAACCTCAGGAATTCCTGCCAGACCGCAACTTTGTGTAGTAAGTTGGTCAGTTAGGCGCCCCTTAATTGTACCAGAAACTCCTACATGGTCCACGTGGAGAGAGGCCCTGTCCTTATCAGAAACTCCAGATTATGGTTAACGAGGGGAGCAGAAACAATCAGCTACCCCTGACAGCCTTGAAACAGAGCAGTATCATCGTTACTGGAATTCCAGTAATTACCAACCTGGATTGTGGCTCAGATGGAAATTCACTGGTGACTAAAGCCAATCATTTCACGATCCTATAAACAGCAGTCCTAAGTGAGGCCCTTTGATCTCTCCTGGACTGCGGCGGGCTGCACCAGCACCTCCCTCTGAGTGGGACGCCTCTCGGAGCTAGCAAACTCTTAAAGTTTGTGAAGATCAGAGGTCCATTGCTGAAGAGCGACGGTGGAGCCCGGGCTGAAACGCTTCACTCCTCGAGGCTCAACCCTTGCCTGTTGAGAAATGCCAAGACATTCGATGTGGATATTTCACTGAACTCAAGGGGAATTTTTAACAGGTATACCATATATATGTATAGAAGTATATATATATTCATGTATGTGTGTATGCATGTGTAAATTAATTTAAGTAGTCTGTAGATGTATGATTTAATTATAAAGTGAGTCTTATACTGCTGCATTATCCTTATTCCTATAAACCGTTGACCAAGTCTGAGACTAAGATTGGGCCCAGCTGCACCTCGACTCCTCTCTGAGAAGGAGTTTAGAAAGCAAGGGGGTCTGTTCTGAACCTCGTGACTCAACGGAAGGGTCCTCCTCTGTATACACGATCTCTCTGTGAATCATTCCAACTCAGTGTAACTTAATTTCCCTGTATGCACTTCTTCCATGCAGTAATAGAGTGAACCTTGCCATCTTCAAACCTGTAACTAAGTCACTGTTTTGATCAGTTTTGTCTAATGACTTTGTTAATCACTGTTTGACTGCTGTTAAAATACCGCAACCAAAACCTTACGATTTGCCACAAGTAAATTTTAAACAGCTACTAAATCAAACTGTGTAAAGTCACTCATTTACGAGAAATTAATATAATCAGCAGGCTTTACAAGCCTGCATTCGTGACACAAAGCCAGTTTTAGTTTACTAGTTTAGTTTTACTAAACTAAGCTGGGTCTGGCCCTTCCCTCAGGCCTTTCCAGGCCCCAGAGGCCATTTGGGCATGGCAGAGGGGACGGTCCCACCAGTGCCTGACAGGGCAAAATGATTTTTTTGCACAGCTTTGGTTTAGCAGCAATATAGGATTTATTAATATTTTGGAGATAGATCACAAAATTAGGTTATATAATTCTTAACAGCATTTAAGCATCAGCCCGTTTAACAGAGTGATTCAGTGGAAGTTCTTACAATCAAAATAGTGACTTAGTTAAAGATTCGAGAATGGCACAGGTCACCTAAACCTTACAGCAGGGTTGCACACACAGATGGGGTTTAAATCAAATCACACGCATACACACAGACTGACAAACAGCTCTAAATCAAATTGCACACACACACACAGAGGTTAACCTGTGATTAAAATTTCCCTTTTTGTGAGTTTCATGAATTACTCACTTTTATGTGCCAGCATTCATCAATGGATGGTTGGTGAACCTCCTAAAATCAGGCATTTGAGTCCTCATGAAATTGTTGACAGACGATCCTTCAATCCTCGCAAAATCTACACTGAGGGACATCCCAGCTCAGCGGGAGATACTGGGTCACACAGCCCGCTGCAGTCCCAGAGAGCTCAAAAGGTCTCACTTTTGGATTGCTATTTATAGGATCTCAAGATGATTGGCTTTGGTCAGTATTTTAAATTCTGGCCACAATTCATGCCGAGTCATTCTGGTATACAACTCAGGCAGCAGATGGCCCAGGTGTGGCCAGGGAGTGTCTGACACCCAAGTCACTGCACTTGTGACCAAGCACAAGAGGGCTTATTCTGAGATCGCAGGGTGGCCTGGGGAGCTGCACCACCACACCACCACCCTCCTTAACAGACACTCTCTTTGGAAGACCGAGATGCAATCTCTCAGGAGACGTTAGCTGTCTTAACTCCTGCCTATTTTCAGAGGTTCCCCACCTTTATGGAGCTGGGCCAGAGCCCCCTCAACCTCAAAAATTGTTCTTCAGTTAAACACCAGTAACTGAGTTTCTAATGTCAACTCATTTCGTTGCTCTGGTAATGCTTAATAAAGATGCAGAAAGACTCACAAAACCCTGCTCTCTCTTTGTCTGTTCTGCCAAAATACAGGTGTTGCGATAGAGATCTCCTGTTCCATGGTCTGTTCATGCTAGCCACCTGCTTAATTCACAGAAATGTAGAAGCAGCTCTTCCCAGGAAAAGAAAAACAAAACCAAACCAGAAACATTAGTTTTCTAACTGGCATTGGTCCAAAAAGCAAACCACCTGCCTAGCTACAACGGGAAAGGAAAAAGTAAATTTCCTTTTAGCACATAATACTACAGAACAGGACTGTCAAGTGTGTTTTGTGGCGAGTCTGCTTCTTACATTGCTACGTTCACATAAGAAAAAGAAAAAGAAAAAAAATACAAACCTCTCTCAGTTGGGTCATAAGGGAAAGGGGCCCTCAGGGAGCAGGGGGCAGCAGAGGCATCAGCCTGGTGTCTTCTGCTTCTGCTAGAAAAACACTTCACAACTTGAGAAGTGAACCTGATCCCAGAGGTTTGGGTTTTCCAGTGGGGAAACAGCATTTACCTAGTTTGTAGCAGCACGGTATGACATTGATTCTCTTGTACCACCTCCACCTTTATTCTGTGGTTCTCAGGCTCATCTGAACACAGGCTCATCTGACCACTTTGAGGTGGTGCCCTAAAAGAAGACTTTGGACCCTCCCAAGGAGGGTTTGGAACCTTCAAAATGCCTGGCTGGATACTAGAATTTGCACTTTGGACCCTGAAATTTAGACTTTACAAACTAAACCTCAGCCTGTGGATGCTCAAAATGAGGCTTTGGAGCCTGAAATGAGGCTTTAGAGGTGAAAAGTAAGACTTTGGAAAGTAAAAATGAGGCTTTGGACACTATAAATCATGCTTTGGACTCTACAAATGAGGCTTTGGACCTTCAAAATCCGGCTTCAGGCCTTGAAAATGACGCTCTAGGCCCTTAAAATGAATCTTTAAACCTGAAAAGCATAAATCGTGGAAATTAGAAATGAGGCTTTGGACCCTAACGAATGAGGGATTGAAACTGTGGCTCCTCAAAAAACGCCATGGATACCAAAAGACACCATTTGGACCCTACAAATAGGGATTTGGGCCCTAAAACTGGGGCTTTACACCCTAAGAATGGGTCTTTGGACTCTCAAAATGAGGCTTTGGACATGAAGAAAATGAGGCTTCGAGCCCTAAGTGAGGAGCTTGTACCCTAAAATGAGGCTTTGTTACCCTAAAATGAGGCTTTGGGACCTAAAACTGAGGCTTTGAGCCCTAAAAGAGGGCTTTGGACCCTCCCAGGGAGGGTTTGGAACCTTAAAAATGCCTGGCTGGATCCTAGAATTTGCCCTTTGGACCCTGAAATTTAGACTTTGCAGTTAAACTAAACCTCAGCCTTTGGATGCTCAAAATGAGCACATCACCCCAGGGCCAACATCCCAGAGAACAACCGCCCTTTGAAGTGGTTAACACTGGAACTCATCACCCTTGAGGTGTTTAACTCTGGGGGCCCATCATCTTTGGCACATTACCCTTGGAGTGGTTAACCCTGGGGGCCCATCAGTGAGGGGGCCCAAACCCTTGGCTTGGTTAACCTTGAGACCCATCACCCTTATGGTGGTTAACTGTGGGGGCCCATCACCCCTGGGGAGGTTGAAGCCAGGGCCCAACACCCTTTGGGTGCATCACCTTTGGGGTGGTTAACCCCCAAGGCTCATCAGCCTTGCTGTTTTTTACCCTTGGGGCTCATTAGCCCTTGCTCCCATCATCCTTGGGGTGATTAACTGTCCTGGTTTTGGCTGGGATAGAGTTAATTTTCTTCCTAGTAGCAGGCATAGTGCTGTGTTTTGGATGTAGTAGGAGAAGAATGTTGATAACACGCTGATGTTTTTTAGTTGTTGCTAAGTACTGCTTATGCTAGTCAGCTTATGCTTTTCAGCTTCCCATGCTCTGCCAGGTGCACAAGAAACTGGGAGGGGGCACAGCCAGAATAGTTGATCCAAACTGACCAAAGGGCTATTCCATACCATATGATGTCATGCTCAGTATAGAAACTGGGGGGGGTTGGACGGGGAGCAGCGATCTCTGCTCAGGAACTGTCTGTGTATCAGTCGGCGGGTGGTGACCAATTGCATTGTGCATCACTTGCTTTGTATATTGTTATTATTATTGTCATTATTATATTGTTATTATTATCATTATTATTTTACTTTATTTCAATTCTTAAACTGTTCTTATCTCAACCCAGGAGTGTTTCTCACTCTTACTCCTCCGATTCTCTCCCCCATCCCATTGGGGTAGGGGGAGTGAGTGAGCAGCTGCACGGTGCTTAGTTGCAGGCTGGGGCTAAACCACAACAGAGCAGAAAAGGCCTTAATGCTGTGTAAGCACTGCTCAGCAATAACTCTGGTGGCAGAGCTGAAGGAGGAGGTGGAAAGGCTGAGGAGTATCAGGGAGTGTGAGAGGGAAATAGACCGGTGGAGCCGCACCCTACCGTCCCTGGGGCCAGGGCAGCAGGCGGAGGCCCCACAAGGAGCGGAGGATCCCCTACCGTCTTGCCGGCAAGCAGAAGGAGGGGATCCAAGACACGTGGGGGAATGGAAACAGGTCCCTGCCCCGGGGAGGCAGGTGAATCCCCTCCCGGCCTCCCTCACCTTCCCAGCTGCCCTTACCTAACAGGTGTGGGGCCCTGGAAGTTGAGGGCCAAGCAAGCGGGGAGGGAGGTGAAGGTGAAGGTCCAGCCAGGGGATTGCCAAGGGCCAGCCAGTCAACCCCACGGATTACAACTGCCCCTGTTAAGAAAAAAAGGAGGGTAATTGAGGTGGGTGATTCCCTCCTGCGGGGAACTGAGGGCCCGATCTGCCATCCGGACCCATCCCACAGGGAAGTCGGCTGCCTCCCTGGGGCCCGGGTTAGGGACGTTACTAGGAAACTCCCTGACCTCATGAGGCCCTCCGATTATTACCCGTTGCTGGTTGTACGGGTTGGCAGTGATGAGATTAGAGAGAGAAGTCCTAAAGCAATGAAAAGGGACTTCAGGTCACTGGGGCGATTAGTCGCAGGCTCGGGAGCGCAGGTAGTGTTTTCCTCAATCCCGTCAGTGGCAGTTAAGAGTGCTGAAAGGACTGGGAAAACTCACCTGATTAACAGGTGGCTCAGAGGCTGGTGCCATCGGTGGAATTTGGGGTTTTTCGATCATGGGGAGGTTTACACGGCACCGGGCCTGCTGGCAGCTGATGGAGATCCGCTGTCTCCAAAGGGGAAAAGGATCCTCGCCCATGAGTTGGCGGGACTCATTGAGAGGGCTTTAAACTAGGTTTGAAGAGGGGAAGGGGATATAAACGGGCTCGATGGTGAGGAGCCCAGGGGCGACATGGCAACATCGGGGGCAAAATTGATAGCCCGTCTCAAGTGCATCTACACCAATGCACGTAACATGGGCAACAAACAGGACGAGCTGGAAGCCCTTGTGCAGCAGGATGGCTATGACCTAGTCACCACCACAGAAACGTGGTGGGACGACTCTCATGACTGGAGTGCTGCACTGGAGGGCTATAAGCTCTTCAGAAGGGATAGGCAGGGAAGGAGAGGCGGTGGAGTGTCTCCGTATGTTAGGGAGTGTTTTGACTGTGTAGAGTTCGACAGTGGTGATGATAAGGTCGAGTGCTTATGGGTAAGGATGAGGGGGAAGGCCAGCAAGGCGGATGTCCTGTTGGTAGTCTGCTATAGACCACCCAGCCAGGATGTAGAGCTAGATGAAGCATTCTACAGGCGGCTGGCAGAAGTCTCGCAATCGTTAGCCCTTGTTCTCGTGGGGGACTTCAACTTGCCCGACATCTGCTGGGAATACAACATAGCAGAGAGGCAACAGTCTGGGAAGTTCCTAGAGTGTGTGGAGGATAACTTTCTTATGCAACTGGTAAGCGAGCCTACCAGGGGAGGTGCCTCGCTTGACCTGCTGTTTACTAACAGAGAAGGGCTTGTGGGAGATGTCGTGGTGGGAGGCCATCTTGGGCTTAGCGACCACGATATGATAGAGTTCTCGATTCTGGGCAATGTAAATAAAAAGGAGGGGCAGGAAAAGTGTTACCATGGACTTCCAGAGGGCAGACTTTGGCCTGTTGAGGACACTGGTTGGGGAAGTCCCTTGGGAGGCCGTCCTGAAGGGCAAAGGGGTCCAGGAAGGCTGGGCCTTCTTCAAGAAGGAAGTCTTAAGGGTGCAGGAGTGGGCTGTCCCCGTGTGCCGTAAGACGAACCGGCGGGGAAAATGACCGGCCTGGCTGAATAGGGAGCTTTTGCGGGGACTCAGGGAAAAAGGGAGAGTCTACTGCCTTTGGAAGAAGGGGCGGGCAACTCAGGAGGAGTACAGGGACCTTGTTAGGTCATGCAGGGAGGAAATTAGAAAAGTAAAAGCCCAGCAAGAACTCAATCTGGCCAATGCTGTAAAAGATAATAAAAAATGCTTTTATAAGTACATCAGCAATAAAAGGAGAGCCAAGGAGGATCTCCATCCTTTGCTGGATGTGGGGGGGAACATTGTCACCGAGGACAAGGAAAAGGCTGAGGTACTTAACGCCTTCTTTGCCTCTGTGTTTAATAGCCAGACCAGTCATCCCCAGGGTACTCAGGCCCCTGAGCTAGAAGATAGGGATGGGGACCAGAATGGAGCCCTCATAGTCCAGGAGGAAGCAGTTAATGACCTGCTACGCCACCTGGATGCTCACAAGTCTATGGGGCCAGATGGGATCCACCCGAGAGTACTGAGGGAGCTGGCGGAGGAGCTTGCCAAGCCACTTTCCATCATCTGTCAGCAATCCTGGTTAACAGGGGAGGTCTCTGATGACTGGAGGCTTGCCAATGTGACGCCCATCTACAAGAAGAGCCGGAAGGAGGACCAGGGAACTACAGGCCTGTCAGCCTGACCTCGGTGCCGGGGAAGATTACGGAGCGGTTCGTATTGAGTGAACTCAGCAGGCAAGTGCAGGTCAACCAGGGGATCAGGCCCAGCCAGCATGGGTTCATGAAAGGCAGGTCCTGCTTGACCAAGCTGATCTCCTTCTATGACCTGGTGACCCGCCTGGTAGATGATGGAAAGGCTGTGGATGTCATTTACCTGGACTTTAGCAAAGCTTTTGACACCATCTCCCACAATATTCTCCTTGGGAAGCTGGCAGCTCATGGCTTGGACGGGCGTAGTCTTCGCCAGGTAAAAAACTGTTTGGGTGGCCGAGCCCAGAGAGTAGTGGTGAATGGAGTTAAGTGCAGTTGGCAGCAGGTCACAAGCGGTGTTCCCCAGGGCTCCGTTTTGGGGCCAGCCTTGCTTAATATCTTTATCAATGATCTGGATGAGGGGATTGAGTGCACCCTCAGTAAGCTTGCAGATGACACCAAGTTGGGTGGGAGTGTCGATCTGCTGGAGGGTAGGATGGCCCTACAGAGGGACCTGGACAGGCTGGACTGATGGGCCAAGGCGAACTGTATGAGGTTTAACAAGGCCAAGTGCCGGGTCCTGCACTTGGGTCACAACAACCCCATGCAATGCTACAGGCTTGGGGAAGAGTGGCTGGAAAGCTGCCTGGCTGAAAAGGAGCTGGGGGCGCTGGTCGACAGCCAGCTGAACGTGAGCCAGCAGCGTGCCCAGGTGGCCAAGAAGGCCAACAGCATCCTGGCTTGTATCAGGAATGCTGTGGCCAGCAGGAGCAGGGAGGTGATTGTCCCCCCGGTACTCAGCACTGGTGAGGCTGCACCTGGAATGCTGTGTCCAGTTTTGGACCCCTCAATACAAGAAAGACATTGAGGTGCTGGAGCATGTCCAGGGAAGGGCAACGAAGCTGGTGAAGGGTCTGGAGCACAGGGCTGATGGGGAGCAGCTGAGGGAGCTGCGGTTGTTCAGCCTGGAGAAGAGGAGGCTGAGGGGAGACCTTATCGCTGTCTACAACTACCTGAAAGGAGGTTGTAGTGAGGTGGGTGTTGGTCTCTTCTCCCATGTAGTTAGCAATAGGATGAGAGGAATGAGCTCAAGCTGCGCCAGGGGAGGTTTAGGTTGGAAAGTAGGAAAAATGCCCCCACAGAACCCTCCCCAGTACCCCCTCACCGGTGCCAGGTGTCCCTGAAGAAGGGCCAGGCAGCCGCAGCCACCCCGGCACCCTCCACGTAGTCCCATGCAAGGGGCAGGACCCGCAAGCAGCTCAGCTCCCTCAGCGCTCTGGGCCACCCCCCCGAGCCCCCAAAGCGGGCCACCGCCAGAGTGCCGAGGTACCCTGCGGGGACAGGGGTTTCAGGGGTGCCCCAGTGTCCCCTCCTCCCCTGTCCCGCAAGGCCTGACACCCACCAGTGGGGTGGTGGTGGGTCATGCGTCCACTCTCAATGCTCACCTGGATCAGCATCGGCAGCTCCCAGGCATGCGGGTACCTGCATTGGCATCAGCCCTGTCCCTGTCGTCCCCTGTCCCCTCCCTGTCCCCCTATCCCCAGCCTCGTCCCTATCCCCATCATGCCACCCTTGTCCCCACCATCCTTATCCCTGTTGTCCCCATCGCCCCTGGCCCTGCCACCTCCATGTCCCCCTCTGATTTGTCCTGTGATCCCTATGTCCCCTCCTCCCTATTGCTGTCCTCCGTCCCTAGGGCTCCCTGTCCCCACTCCCCCAGCTCAGACATCCCCGCCACCCCCCATCCCCACTGTTCCCAGCCTCCCAGCACCAGCACCAGCACCAGCATATCCCCAAATCCGCAGTCCTTGTCCTCTCCAGCTCCAACACCCTCCTTGTCCCCATTCTCCTCTGTGTCCCCATTCCCCCACCTTTTACACCCACCATGTCCCTGTTACCCCATTCCCCACCACCCCATGTCCCCTTCCCTCCAGCTCTGACACCCCCATGTCCCTGTTACCCCATTCCCCACCACCCCATGTCCCCTTCCCTCCAGCTCTGACACCCCCATGTCCCTATCCCCCAAGCTCTGACACCCCCATGTCCCCATCCCTATGTCCTCCCCATCCCCCCTTGTCCCTGTCTCCCCATGTCCCCACCCCCCCCGCCGGTCTGACAGCCTTGTGTCCCCATCCCTGTCCCCTCTGTGTCCCTTTCCTTTCCAGCTCTGACACCCCTGTGTCCCCAGTCCTGACACCCTCCTGTCCCCATCCCTCCAGCTCTGACACTCCCATATCCCCATCCCCATCCTGTCCCTGTGCCCCCAGCTCTGATACCTCCATCCCTCCCGTCCCCATGTGACCCCCCATGTCCCCATCCCCCCCCACCACTGTCCTTTCCTGTGTCCCTGGCCCTACCTGAGGCCGATGGCCAGGCTACGCATGGCAGCCCCACAGCCAGCGCCGGTGGGGTTGAAGGGGATGCGATAGCCCTCGGGCTCCCCAGGCCACAGCTGTGAGGTGCTTGGGGGGGTCGGGGGCGTGAGACCCCTTGACACCCTCTGACTCCCCCCAGACCCTCACACCCCACTCACCCAGCATGCTGGTGGGCCCTGGCTTGCGGCCCTCCATGTCACCCATGGTGGCCACGTAGCGGCAAGCCAGCTCCTGCAGGAGGGGTTCCCCCTCCAGGCCTGGGGGGGGGGGGGGGGGGGCAGTGGGAGGGGGGTGGTACTGAAGACGCCCCTGGATCACCCAAACTGGAGGGGAGGGAAAGGCCCCATGCATCCCTCAAAACTCAAAGGGAAGATGACACCCCCCATGGACTCCCAAAAGTGGAGGGAAAAGGGGACACCTCCCATGGACCCCCCAAAACTAAAGCGAAAGGATGACAGCCCCCTATAGATGCCCCAGTACTGAAGGGAAAAGGGGACACCACCCATGGGTGCCAACACTGGAGGGGAAGGGTGACATCCCCCATGCACACCCCCAACAGGAGGGGAAGTGGGACAGCATCCACAAACACCCCAAAAGTCAAGAGAAATGGGCAATCCTCCTGAGCACCCCAAATCGGGTGGGAAAGCGATAACCACCCCCTCCGGGCCCCCAAAATTGGGAGGGGGAAATGAGCTCTCCCCCAACACCCAGCATAGGAGGAAAGGGAACACAAATTCCCACAAACTGTGGGGAAAAATAGGACACACACACCCCTCCGAGGGGAAATGGGGACACCCCCCAATTTTTTTTTGGAGGGGAAATAGGGAGCCTCACTGGACGTCCTAAAAGGCAGGTGGAATTAGGATGCCCCCAAACCCCCTACAGGGCTGGCTGGGGACCCCCAAAAGCCCCTCCCAGGGACCCTCCAGTCTGGGTCAGGTGTATAACAGGGACCCCTGAACCCTCTCAGAAAGCCCCCCAGGCAGCTCACAGGTATAACAGGGACCCCCAAAACCTCCCCAGAGACTCCCCCCCATACAGCCCAGGGGCACAAAGGGGACCCCCAACACCACCCCAGACCCCCACCATGCAGCCCAAGGCATACAACAGGGACCTCCAACCCCCACCCCAGGGAACCTGCATGCAGCCCAGGGGTATAATAGGGACACCCCACCCCCCTGGAACACTCCGCTGTGGGCCCTGGGGTACAATGGGGACACCATCCCCTGGGGACCCTCCCCTGCGTCTGTGGGGTGCAATGGAGACCCCTGCGGCCCCCCCCCGCCCCGACCTGTGGCCAGGCCCTCAGCAGTTGCAAGGTGGAGGACGGTGTCATCACTGACAGGCCGCTCGGGGGGCTCGAGGGTGATGGCCTCCAGCCCCGCCAGCTCGGTGTGGATCTGGGGTCCCGAGGTGCAATACTCACAGCGGCCCCCCTGGTACCCAAGTGCATCCCCTACCCTGCTCAGCACCATGGCCGCTTCATAAGCTTCCACCGAGGGCACCCTGGGGGAAACAGCAGGGCTTCAGGGGGGAGCCAGCGGTGGGGGGTATGCCGGGAGCCCCCAGAGGCACTCACGTCTCCTCCATTGCGGTAGCAGCTGCGGAAGCCCATCAGGTCCGGGGCATGGGGCCAGCACTGGCCAGGGGCCCTTAAGGAGGATGAGGACACCCCAGGGGCTGGGGGTGGGGATGGGGGCACTGTCCCCATGGCGATGGGGATGAGTGGTGAGGAACCCCAGGGCCTCTGTCCCTGGGGGGTGGCAGGGAGGGAAAAGGCTCCAGGGGGGCCCAAAAGGCACTGGGAGGGGACTGGGGGTCTCCAGGGAGCACCCAGAGGGGCATGGAGGGAGATGGATGGGGGCATACCCAAAGAGGGAGACAGGGGACACCAAAAGGGGCCTGAGAGCTACCCAAAGGGGCATGGAGGCACATGGGAGGGGCATCCAAAGGGGCACACGGGCGGCACCCAAAAGGGCTGGGGGGTTCCCAAAGGGGACACCCAGAGTGGACAAGAGGCCTCAAAAGAATGTGGGGCACAGAGGGATGGGTTTTAGCAAGCCCTAGGGGAAGGCAGAGACAAGGAGAAAAGGAGCATCTCCAAGGAAGAATGTTTCTGCCAAATATTTTCCCATATTTATTTCACTGGGACGGGGCAAAAACATGGCCCCAAGCCATGTTTTGGGGTGAGATCCCCCAAAACTGCTATTGCCTGGGTCCCGCCAGGATGGGGCAGCAATATGCAGTCCTGCTCTGACAACTGGGGTCGGCTCCAACCTAAAATCGCTGTGTTTTGCTATTCAAAAATAGTAAAATTAATGTTTAGTGGTGGGCAGTGAGCGCTTAAAAGATCATACTTAAATTTCAGAGTCAAGCAGCAAAGCCTCGGTGCAGGCCCCATGCCAGTCCCAGAAAAGTGCAACTCCTGGCTCCCCAGCATCAGCTTTTCATCTTTTTTTTTTGGCCCAAATTATGCCAAATGAGACAAAAATCTTTGATCTGTTGGTAAAAATCCTGTTGGGTGGGGCGGGGGGTGCACAACAGGTGGTTGGTACTAAAATAGGTGAATAATGAGGTTTAAAATTCATTGTCAATTTGGAAAAAATTTTTTTAAAAAAATGGTGTACAAAATTTTTTTTTTTTTGACATATTTTTGTTTGGACATACAGAAATTGTGGTTTCATCCTGCCACACTCCAAAGAGTGTGTTCAGGGCCTAAATAGGAAGCTATGGACCCAGGAAAGGGGCAGGGTACCCCCAAACCCTGCGGGTCAGGTCCAGGACAGGGGCAGCAGATCCACAAACCCTGCAGGTCATGGACCAGGCAGGGACAGGGCACCCAAACCCCATGGATCAGAACCAGGACTGGTGCAGGGAAAGCCCAGAACTCTGTGGGTCACAGCCACGACAGGAGTAGAGAACACCAAAACCCATGAGTCGGTGCCAGGACAGGGGCAAGAAACATCCAAACTCCGCAGGTAAGGGACAGGACTGGGGCAGGACACCCCCAAACTGCACAGGTCAGGGCCGGGACAGGGGCAGGGCACCTCCAAACCCCATGAGTCTCAGCTACAACAGACACAGGGCACCACGCACCTACGGGTGATGGCCATGAGAAGGCACCCAGGGTCAGAACAAGGGCCAAGAACCGCAAAACCCCACAGGTAGTGGCCCAGACAGGCACAGGGCACACCAAACCCAGCGGATCAGGTCCAGAACGGGAGCAGGGCACCCCCAAGCCAAGTTGGTCCTGGAAAGAGAGGGGGCCAGAAAACCCCACAGCTCAAGGTTCAGGGGCAGGGATCCCCAAAATACCTCAGATCAGGGCCAGTATAGGGGCAGAATACCCCCAAACCGCACTTGTAGCAGCCAAGACAGGGGTAGAGAACCCCAAACCCTGCAGGCCAGGGCCATGACAGGGACAAGGCAGCTTGACATCCCTGTGGGTCATGGCCAGGTCAGGAGCCCCAAACCCCCGGATCACAGCCAATACAGAGACGGGGCACCCCCAAATGACTGTGGATCAGGGCCAGGACAGAGACAGGGAAACCCAAAAATCCATGGGTCAACCCCAAAACCTCATGGGTCAGGTCCAGGACAGGGGCAGGGCACCCCCAAACTCTGTGGGTCAGGGCAGTGAAAGGGCAGGGCACCCCCAAAGACCATGAGTCAGGGGGATGGTACAGGACAGGGGCAGGGTGCCCAAAATCCAGTGCATGAGGGCAGGACAAGCAAAGGTCACCCCCAAGCCCTGACCGGTTTGGCCAGGCCATGGGATGGGCACCCCCAAACATTGCTGATCAAGGTAAGGGCAGGGACAGGGCACCCCCAATTCCCCCAGGTCATGGTCAGCACAGGGGCACGGCCTTCCCAAAACCCCACGTGTCAGGGCCAGGACAGAGGCATGGCACCACAAACCCCCTGGCTCAGGGCCAGGAAAGGGGCACAGCGCTCCGAAAACTTGCAGGTCAGGGCCAAAACAGGGGAAGGGTACCCCCAAATGTCATGAGTCAGGGAAATGAAAGGGGCAAGGCACTCCCTGCCCTACAGGTCTGGGCCAGGTCAGTGGCAGGACACCCCAAAACCCCATGGGTCAGCATCAGGAGACAGTCTGGGCACCCCATGAGTCACAGACCAGACAGGGACAGGGCACCCCAAACCCTGTGGATCACAGCCAATACAGGGGCTGGGCACCCCCAGAGTCTGCATGTCAGGACCAGAAGAGGGGCGGGCAGACACCCCCAGACACTGCAGTTCTATGCCAAGACAGGGCAAGGGCCACCACAAATCCTGCAGGTGATGGCCTAGAAAGGGGCAGTGCACCCTAAATTCCAGTGAGTCTCAGCAGCAGCAGGGAAAGGGCACCCCCAAACCCCACACGAAAGGGCCAGTACCAGGCCAGGGCACCCCAAAACCCCATGAGTCAGGGCCAGGACAGGGGCAGGGCACCTCCAAACCCCAAGGGTCTTGGCCAGCACAGGGGCAGGGCACCCTCAAACCCCACATGTCAGGGCCAGGATCAGGGTCAGGTCACCCGCAAACTCTGCAGGTCATTCCCTGGACAGGGGAAGGGACAGGCACCCCCACACCCCATGGGTGCCAGCCAGAGTGAGGAAGGGTGCCACCAACCCTTTTGGCGCCTATGCAGGTGCTTTTGTTTTCACTTGTAGCTCAGTGTCTGATGCAGCAGAATCAAGCTCTTGACAGCCACAGGTTCTTGTTACATCACGTGTGGCTGAGTAGCAAATGATGCAGGGTCAGGCCTCTGGCTCATGCAGCTGCTTATGACGTCAGTGCTGGCTGAGGAGCAGCTTTGACAGGATCAGCTTTTGCATGTGCTTGTGATGTCACTCGAGGCTGGGTAGCTCATAAGGCAGGATGAGGCCCCTGGATTGCGCAGACGCTTGTGACGTCATGTGTGGCTTAGTGGCCGATAGGGCAGAACCAAGCACCTCGCATCTGGAAGTACTTTAGAGTAGTCACTTGAGTCACAGCAACTGCTATGGCAGGGTCAGGCCCCTGACGTGCAGGTGCTTTTGACATCTGTGACTGTTCATTCAGCTCCTGCTCCAACTTTGTCTAACACAGCTCATGCTAAGGCCTCACGGGTGCTGGCAGCAGCACCATTAGGGCAAAGCAGGAGCACCACGTAGGCAGGACAGGTTGCCAGAAAGAGCCAAAAGGGTGCATTGGGTTTGCATGGCAAGACTGTGGTAGCGAGGGGGCTACAGGGGTGGCTTCTGTGAGAAGATGCCAGAAGCTGCTCCCAGGTCCAGCAGAGCCAATGCCAGCCAGCTCTAAGACAGACCCACCACTGGCCAAGGCTGAACCAACCAGCGACAACGGTCATGCCTTTGTGATAAGATATTTAAGAAGGGGGGAAAAACTGCTCCGCAAGAGCAGCCAGAGGGAGGAGTGAGAATATGTGAAAGAAACAACTCTGCAAACCCCAAGGTCAGTGAAGGAGGGGGAGGAGGTGCTCCAGACACCAGAGCAGAGATTCCCCTGCAGCCCCTGGTGCAGCCCATGGTGAGGCAGGCTGTCCCCCTGCACCCATGGAGGCCCACGGTGCAGCAGATATCCACCTGCAGCCCGCAGAGGACCCCCCACCGGAGCAGGGGGATGTGCCTGAAGGAGGCTGTGAACCCATGAGAAGTCCACGCTGGAGCAGGCTCCTGGCAGGAGCTGTGGCCCCATGGAGAGAGGAGCCCAGGCTGGAGCGGGTTTGCTGGCAGGGCTTGTTGCCCCATGGGGAACCCACACTGGAGCAGTCTGCTCCTGAAGGGCTGCACCCCGTGGAAGGGACCCACGCTGGAGCAGTTCATGGAGAACTGCAGCTCGTGGGAAGGACCCATGTTGGAGAAGTTTGTGGAGAACTGTCTGCCGCGGGAGGGACCCCACGCTGGAGCAGGGGAAGACTGTGAGGAGTCCTCCCCTGTGGAGAAAGGAGCGGCAGAGACAACACGTGATGAACTGTCCATTCCCCATCCCCCTGCACCACTGGGGGGAAGGAGAAGAGAAACTGGGAGTGAAGTTGAGCCCGGAAAGAAGAGAGAGGTTGGGGGAAGGTGTTTTAAGATTTGGTTTTATTTCTCATTACCCTACTCTGGTTTGATTGGCAATAAATTAATTTCCCTGAGTCGAGTCTGTCCAGCCCGTGACGGTAATTGCAGAGTGATCTCTCCCTGTCCTTACCTCAACGCATGAGCTTTTTGTAGTATTTTCTCTCCCCCATCACGCTGAGGAGGGGAGAGATAGAGCAGCTTTGGTGGGCACTCGGCAACCAGCTAGGGTCAACCCACCACAAAAGAAGTCGCTGAATTCAGCAGATATGAGTGGAATGAAGAAGGTAAGGACCAACGAGACAATTCCAAGAGAACATAGTAACTTCAGAAGGCGGCCAGCCCAGCAACAGTGAATCAAGAGACCACTGACCAGAATTAAGTGATTGGGCTTGCGGTTGGACTTGGGAATCGGATGATGGGTGGTACGGGTATAACTGAGAGGTGTGAACTGGGGTAGGGGTCCCTCTCTGGAGGCACCCAGCTCGAGCTGTAACCTAAGAACTAATAAAAGACTAATTGGAAACCTTCACTCGGACTTTGTATTCTCAGTGACATCCTAGGCCTGGACCTTGTTATGGTGGCCAGGCATGTGTAAATCCGTAACAGTACAGATGGAGAGAGAAACTGGAAAGTGAACAGGACAGAGAGAACTAAGAAATAAAAAGAGGGTCAGATCTGGGCAAAGAGACCGAGAAGGGGAAAAAAGCAGCAATGAGATGGAGGAAGAGGAAAAGAGGGCTGAGAAGCATGAAACAGTGAGAGAGAAGCAATAAAAGGTAGAGCCAGTTGGACAGGGTTGTAGAGCAAGAAACAACGTGATAGGCAGCAGGGCAGAAAAATAAAGACAGAAAAGACGGGGACAGGAAGCGGGACAGAGGGACAGCGAGAGGAAGAAAGGGACGGGGAGCAGGACCGAGGGGAGAAACAAGCAGCAGGGACAGAGCAATGGAGAGAAGAGAAGAGAGAGAAAGATGGGAAGAGGGACAGGGGATAGAGAGAGAAAGAGGAGGAAAGGAAGCACAACATGGATTGTCACAAAGACAAGGACAGGGAGCAGGGCAGAGCATTAGAGAGAGAAAAAAAGGGACAGGGAGGCAGGACAAAGGGAAAGACAGGCAAAGATAAAAGACAGGGAGCAGGGCACAGATGGAAGGAAAAAAGCCTGGATTGGGCAGCAAGTCAGAGAGATGGAGAAGGAAAAAAGAGCAATAGGCTGCAGGACAGTTAGACGTTAGACCATGGCAGAGCCCCCCCATTTGCACGTGTGAAAGCTCAGCCAAGGGAAGGTGAGGACCAAAAAGAGCAATAAGCCCTTAGGCCTATGGTGTGGGAGAAATCGCTGGACGTTTGCACTGTGGGAGCTGGTCTATGCCGAGAGTGAGAGGGAGCTTGAGAATGTGTACTGGGAGTGCTGGGAGGCAAGGGAAAGGCAGATGCCCAGAGTGTGTTTGGCTGTGAAAGCGCTGTCAAGGGAAGGTGGGGAGCAACAAGAGCTCTCAGTGCTACCATCTCTGTGGTGGGAGAAATAACTGGATGTTTGCAGTGTCGAGCAGGGCTCTGCTGATCGTGACAGTGAGACCGTGTTGGCAGTGTAAGGAAATAAGCAAGCACGGAGCGCCACTGTATGTTTGGCTGTGAAACAGCACACAACGAAAGGTGAAGAGCAGCAAGAGCTTTGTGTGCTGGCAGCTTCGCTGTGGGAGAAATCGCTCGACGTTTGCAGTGTGGGAGCAGGGCTCTGCCGACCGAACACAGTGCCGCTCCGTACTTGCTTGGCCGCTTACACGGCCACCCCTCCGTGTCACTGTCACGATCAGCAGAGCACTGCTCCGACACTGCAAAAGTCCCGCAAATTCTGTCACAGCAAAGGTGCCAGCACGGGAAGTTCTCACGCCTCCTTGACTTTCCTAGCCAACACCTTCCCAGGGAAAGACACAACGGTGATGTGCACTTGCCTTGCCTCCAGGCACTTCGAATACAGATTTTCAAGCGCACTCTCACTCTCTGCACAGACCAGCTCCCAAACTGCAAACGTCCAGCGATTTCTCCCACACCTTAGGCTTAAGGGCTAAGAGCTGTTGCTGGTCCTCACCTTCTCTTGCAATCGCTTTCACAGCCAAACACACTCTGGCCATCTGCCTTTGCCTTGCCTCCCACCAGTCCCAATACACATTCTCAAAAGCACTCTCAATCTTGGCACACACTAGCTCCCAACAGGCAAATGTCCAGCGCTTTCACCCATACCATAACCTTAAGGGCTAAGAGTTGTTGATGGTCCTCCCCTTCCCTTGACAGTGCTTTCATGAACAAACACACTCTGGCCATCTGCCCTTGCCTTGCCTCGCCTCAGAGCATTCCCAATTCTCAGGCCCACTCTCACTCCAGGCACAGACGAGCTCCCAAAGTACAGTCATCCACCAATTTCTCCCACACTGTAGCTCTAAGCCTTAGAGCTGTTGCTGGTCCTCACCTTCCATTGACAGGGCTTTCACAGCCAAACACACTATGGGGATCCACCCTTGCCTTGCCTACCATCACTTAACATACACACTGTCAAATTTCCTGGTAGACATCACTGGACATTTGCACTTTGGGTGCTGGGCTGTGCTGAGCATGAGCTGGAAAACGTGTATTCGAAGTGCGTGCAGATCATCATTGTGTGTTTCGATCCGATGGCGGTGGCTAGGAAAGAGTGAGAGTATGTTGGCAGTGCTGGGAGGCAAGGCAAAGGCAGATGGCCAGAGTGTGTTTGGCTGTGAAAGTGATGGCAAGGGCAAGCGAGGACCAGCAAGAGCTCTCAGCCCAGATGCCTATGGTGTGGGGGAAATTGCTGGACGTTTACAGTTCGGGAGCTGGTTGGTACTGAGAGAGAGAATGAGCTTGAGAATGTGTGTTAGTATTGGGAGTGCTGGGAGGCAAAGCCAGGGTAGATGGCGAGAGAGTGTTTGGCTGTGAAAGCACTGTCAAGGGAAGGTGAGGACCAGCAACAGCTCTAAGCCCTTAGATGTAGCGTGTGTGAGAAATTGCTTGGGTGTTGGGACTTTGGGAGGTGGTCTGTGGCGAGTGTGACACTGTGTTGGGAGTGCTGGGAGGCAAGGCAAAGGCAGATGGGCAGAGTGTGTTTGGCTGTGAAAGCGGTGTCAAGGGAAGGTGAGGACCAGCAACAGCTCTAAGCCCTTAGGCCTATCGTATGGGAGAAATGGCTTGGACGTTTGAACTTTGGGAGGTGGTCTGTGCCTAGAGTGAGAGTGAGAGCATTAGTGAGCCTGAGAATGTTTGTTGGGAGTGCTGGGAGGCAAGGCAAAGGCAGATGGCCAGAGTGTGTTTGTCTGTGAAAGCGGTGTGAAGGGAAAGTGAGGACCAGCAACAGCTCTAAACCCTTAGATGTAGCGTGTGTCACAAATCGCTTGCGTGTTTGCACTTTGGGAGGAGGTCTGTGCCGAGAGTGAGAGTGTGTTGGGAGTGCTGGGAGGCAAGGCAAAGGCAGATGGGCAGAGTGTGTTTGGCTGTGAAAGCGGTGTCAAAGGAAGGTGAGGACCAGCAACAGCTCTAAGCCCTTAGGCCTATCGTATGGGAGAAATGGCTTGGACGTTTGCACTGTGGGAGGTGGTCTGTGCTGGGAGTGAGAGTGAGAGCGTGAGTGAGCCTGAGAATGTGTGTTGGGAGTGCTGGGAGGTCAGGCAAAGCCATTTGGCCAGAGTGAGTTTCGCTTTGAAAGCGGTGTCAAGGGAAGGTGAGGACCAGCAACGGCTCTAAGCCCTTAGATGTAGCATGTGTCAGAAATCGCATGTGTGTTGGCACATTGGAAGTTCATCTGTGCTAGGAGTGAGAGTGAGAGCGTGAGTTAGCCTGAGAATGTGTGTTGGGAGTGCTGGGAGGCAAAGCAAAGGCAGATGGCCAGAGTGTGTTTGTCTGTGAAAGCGGTGTCAAGGGAAGGTGAGGACCAGCAACACCTCTAAGCCCTGAGATGTAGCGTGCGTCTGATATCGCTTGGGTGCTGGCACTTTGGGAGGTGGTCTGTGCAGTAGTGCGAGTGTGTTGGGAGTGCTGGGCGTTGAGGCAAAGGCAGATGCCCAGAGTGTGTTTGGCTGTGGAAGCGGTGTCAAGGGAAGGTGAGGACCAGCAACAGCTCTAAGCCCTTAGGCCTATCGTATGGGAGAAATGGCTTAGACATTTGCACTTTGGGAGGTGGTCTGTGCCGGGAGTGAGAGTGAGATTGAGCCTGAGAATGTGTGTTGGGAGTGCTGGGAGGCAAGGCAAAGGCAGATGGGCAGAGTGTGTTTGGCTGTGAAAGCGCTGTCAAGGGAAGGTGAGGACCAGCAACAGCTCTAAGCCCTTAGGCCTATCGTATGGGTGAAATGGCTTGGACGTTTGCACTTTGGTTGCTGGTCTGTGCCGGGAGTGAGAGTGAGCCTGAGAATGTGTGTTGGGAGTGCTGGGAGGCAAGTCAAAGGCAGATGGCCATAGTGTGTTTGGTTTTGAAAGCGCTGTCAAGGGAAGGTGAGGACCAGCAACAGCTCTAAGCTCTTAGAGGTAGCGTGCGGCAGAAGTTGCTTGGATGTTGGCACTTTGGGAGGTAGTCTGTGCTAGGAGTGAGAGTGTGTTGGGAGTGCTGGGAGGCAGGGTAAAGGCAGATGGCCAGAGTGTGTTTGTCTGTGAAAGCGGTGTCAAAGGAAGGTGAGGACCATCAACAGCGCTAAGCCCTTAGGCCTATCGTATGGGAGAAATGGTTTGTTGTTTGCACTGTGGGAGGTGGTCTGTGCTGGGAGTGAGAGTGAGAGCGTGAGTGAGCCTGAGAATGTGTGTTGGGCGTGCTGGGAGGCAATGGCAGCGCAGATGGGCAGAGTGTGTTTGTCTGTGAAAGCGGTGTCAAGGGAAGGTGAGGACCAGCAACAGCTCTAAGCGCTTAGGCCTATTGTATAGAAGAAATGGCTTGGGTGTTGGCACTTTGGTTGCTGGACTGTGCTGGGAGTGAGAGTGAGAGTGAGCCTGAGAATGTGTTTTGGGAGAGCTGGGAGGCAAGGGCAGTGCATTTGGACAGAGTGAGTTTGGCAGTGAAAGCGGTGTGAAGGGAAGGTGAGGACCAGCAACAGCTCTAAGCCCTTAGGCCTATCGTATGGGAGAAATGGCTTAGACGTTTGCACTTTGGTTGCTGGTCTGTGCCGGGAGTGAGAGCGTGAGTGAGCCCGCGAATGTGTGTTGGGAGTGCTGGGAGGCAAGGCAAAGGCAGATGGGCAGAGTGTGTTTGTCTGTGAAAGCGGTGTGAAGGGAAGGTGAGGACCAGCAACAGCTCTAAGCCCTTAGATGTAGCGTGTGTCAGAAATCGCTTCTGTGTTGGCACATTGGAAGTTGGTCTGTGCTGGGAGGAGAGTGAGAGTGAGAGTGAGCCTGCGAATGTGTGTTGGGAGTGCTGGGAGGCAAGTCAAAGGCAGATGGCCAGAGTGTGTTTGTCTGTGAAAGCGGTGTCAAGGGAAGGAGAGGACCAGCAACACCTCTAAGCCCTTAGGCCTATCGATTGGGAGAAATGGCTTGGACGTTTGAACTTTGGTTGCTGGTCTGTGCCCGTAGTGAGAGCGTGAGTGATGCTGCGAAAGTGTGTTGGGAGTGCTGGGAGGCAAGGCAAAGGCAGATGGCCAGAGTGTGTTTGTCTGTAAAAGCGGTGTCAAGGGAAGGTGAGGACCAGCAACAGCTCTAAGCCCTTAGAGGTAGCATGCGGCAGAAATCGCTTGGGTGTTTGCACTTTGGAAGTTGATCTGTGCTGGGAGTGAGAGCGTGAGTGAGCCTACGAATATGTTTAGGGAGTGCTGGGAGGCAAGGCAAAGGCAGATGGGCAGAGTGTGTTTGGCTGTGAAAGCGCTGTCAAGGGAAGGTGAGGACCAGCAACAGCTCTAAGCCCTTAGGCCTATCGTATGGGTGAAATGGCTTGGACGTTTGCACTTTGGTTGCTGGTCTGTGCCGGGAGTGAGAGTGAGCCTGAGAATGTGTGTTGGGAGTGCTGGGAGGCAAGTCAAAGGCAGATGGCCATAGTGTGTTTGGTTTTGAAAGCGGTGTCAAGGGAAGGTGAGGACCAGCAACAGCTCTAAGCTCTTAGAGGTAGCGTGCGGCAGAAGTTGCTTGGATGTTGGCACTTTGGGAGGTAGTCTGTGCTAGGAGTGAGAGTGTGTTGGGAGTGCTGGGAGGCAGGGTAAAGGCAG
The DNA here is from genome assembly GCF_030463565.1 of Pelecanus crispus. Classification (NCBI taxonomy): domain Eukaryota; kingdom Metazoa; phylum Chordata; class Aves; order Pelecaniformes; family Pelecanidae; genus Pelecanus; species Pelecanus crispus. Next base: position 628,488 of record NC_134657.1, on the reverse strand, counting down.
ATGGCCAGAGTGTGTTTGTCTGTGAAAGCGGTGTCAAAGGAAGGTGAGGACCATCAACAGCGCTAAGCCCTTAGGCCTATCGTATGGGAGAAATGGTTTGTTGTTTGCACTGTGGGAGGTGGTCTGTGCTGGGAGTGAGAGTGAGAGCGTGAGTGAGCCTGAGAATGTGTGTTGGGCGTGCTGGGAGGCAATGGCAGCGCAGATGGGCAGAGTGTGTTTGTCTGTGAAAGCGGTGTCAAGGGAAGGTGAGGACCAGCAACAGCTCTAAGCGCTTAGGCCTATTGTATAGAAGAAATGGCTTGGGTGTTGGCACTTTGGTTGCTGGACTGTGCTGGGAGTGAGAGTGAGAGTGAGCCTGAGAATGTGTTTTGGGAGAGCTGGGAGGCAAGGGCAGTGCATTTGGACAGAGTGAGTTTGGCAGTGAAAGCGGTGTGAAGGGAAGGTGAGGACCAGCAACAGCTCTAAGCCCTTAGGCCTATCGTATGGGAGAAATGGCTTAGACGTTTGCACTTTGGTTGCTGGTCTGTGCCGGGAGTGAGAGCGTGAGTGAGCCCGCGAATGTGTGTTGGGAGTGCTGGGAGGCAAGGCAAAGGCAGATGGGCAGAGTGTGTTTGTCTGTGAAAGCGGTGTGAAGGGAAGGTGAGGACCAGCAACAGCTCTAAGCCCTTAGATGTAGCGTGTGTCAGAAATCGCTTCTGTGTTGGCACATTGGAAGTTGGTCTGTGCTGGGAGGAGAGTGAGAGTGAGAGTGAGCCTGCGAATGTGTGTTGGGAGTGCTGGGAGGCAAGTCAAAGGCAGATGGCCAGAGTGTGTTTGTCTGTGAAAGCGGTGTCAAGGGAAGGAGAGGACCAGCAACACCTCTAAGCCCTTAGGCCTATCGATTGGGAGAAATGGCTTGGAAGTTTGAACTTTGGTTGCTGGTCTGTGCCCGTAGTGAGAGCGTGAGTGATGCTGCGAAAGTGTGTTGGGAGTGCTGGGAGGCAAGGCAAATGGCCAGAGTGTGTTTGGCTGTGAAAGCGGTGTCAAGGGAAGGTGAGGACCAGCAACAGCTCTAATCCCTTAGAGGTAACGTGTGTCAGAAATCGCTTGGGTGTTGGCACTTTGGAAGTTGATCTGTGCTGGGAGTGAGAGCGTGAGTGAGCCTACGAATTTGTTTAGGGAGTGCTGGGAGGCAAGGCAAAGGCAGATGGGCAGAGTGTGTTTGTGTGTGAAAGCGGTGTGAAGGGAAGGTGAGGACCAGCAACAGCTCTAACCCTTAGGCCTATCGTATGGGAGAAATGGCTTGGACGTTTGCAGTTTAGGAGGTGGTCTGTGCTGGGAGTGAGAGTGAGATTGAGCCTGCGAAAGTGTGTTGGGAGTGCTGGGAGGCAAGGCAAAGGCAGATGGGCAGAGTGTGTTTGTGTGTGAAAGCGGTGTGAAGGGAAGGTGAGGACCAGCAACAGCTCTAAGCCCATAGAGGTAGCATGCGGCAGAAATCGCTTGGGTGTTGGCCTTTGGGATGTGGTCTGTGCCGGGAGTGAGAGTGAGATTGAACCTGAAAATGTGTGTTGTGAGTGCGGGGAGGCAAGGCAAAGGCATATGGGCAGAGTGTGTTTGGCTGTGAAAGCGGGTGTCAAGGGAAGGTGAGGACCAGCAACAGCTCTAAGCCCTTAGAGGTAGCGTGTGTCAGAAATCGCTTGGGTGTTGGCACTTTGGAAGTTGATCTGTGCTGGGAGTGAGAGTGAGAGTGAGCCTGCGAATGTGTGTTGGGAGTGCTGGGAGGCAAGTCAAAGGCAGATGGGCAGAGTGTGTTTGTCTGTGAAAGCGGTGTCAAGGGAAGGAGAGGACCAGCAACAGCTCTAAGCGCTTAGGCCTATCGTATGGGAGAAATGGCTTGGACGTTTGCAGTTTAGGAGGTGGTCTGTGCTGGGAGTGAGAGTGAGATTGAGCCTGCGAATGTGTGTTGGGAGTGCTGGGAGGCAAGGCAAAGGCAAAGGGCCAGAGTGTGTTTGTGTGTGAAAGCGGTGTGAAGGGAAGGTGAGGACCAGCAACAGCTCTAAGCCCTTTAATGTAGCGTGTGTCAGAAATCGCTTGGGTGTTTGCACTTTGGGAGTTCGTCTGTGCGGAGAGTGAGATTGAGCCTGCGAATGTGTGTTGGGAGTGCTGGGAGGCAAGGCAAAGGCAGATGGCCAGAGTGTGTTTGGCTGTGAAAGCGGTGTCAAGGGAAGGTGAGGACCAGCAATAGCTCTAAGCCCTTAGAGGTAGCGTGTGTCAGAAATCGCTTGGGTGTTGGCACTTTAGGATGTGGTCTGTGTCGGGAGTGAGAGTGAGATTGAACCTGAAAATGTGTGTTGGGAGTGCGGGGAGGCAAGGCAAAGGCAGATGGGCAGAGTGTGTTTGGCTGTGAAAGCGGTGTCAAGGGAAGGTGAGGACCAGCAACAGCTCTAAGCCCTTAGGCCTATCGTATGGGAGAAATGGCTTGGACATTTGCACTTTGGTTGCTGGTCTGTGCCGGGAGTGAGAGTGAGAGTGAGCCTGCGAATGTGTGTTGGGAGTGCTGGGAGGCAAGTCAAAGGCAGATGGCCATAGTGTGTTTAGTTTTGAAAGCGCTGTCAAGGGAAGGTGAGGACCAGCAACAGCTCTAAGCTCTTAGAGGTAGCGTGCGGCAGAAGTTGCTTGGATGTTGGCACTTTGGGAGGTAGTCTGTGCTAGGAGTGAGAGTGTGTTGGGAGTGCTGGGAGGCAGGGTAAAGGCAGATGGCCAGAGTGTGTTTGTCTGTGAAAGCGGTGTCAAGGGAAGGTGAGGACCAGCAACAGCGCTAAGCCCTTAGGCCTATCGTATGGGAGAAATGGGTTGGTTGTTTGCACTGTGGGAGGTGGTCTGTGCTGGGAGTGAGAGTGAGAGCGTGAGTGAGCCTGAGAATGTGTGTTGGGCGTGCTGGGAGGCAATGGCAGCGCAGATGGGCAGAGTGTGTTTGTCTGTGAAAGCGGTGTCAAGGGAAGGTGAGGACCAGCAACAGCTCTAAGCGCTTAGGCCTATTGTATAGAAGAAATGGCTTGGGTGTTGGCACTTTGGTTGCTGGACTGTGCTGGGAGTGAGAGTGAGAGTGAGCCTGAGAATGTGTTTTGGGAGAGCTGGGAGGCAAGGGCAGCGCATTTGGACAGAGTGAGTTTGGCAGTGAAAGCGGTGTGAAGGGAAGGTGAGGACCAGCAACAGCTCTAAGCCCTTAGGCCTATCGTATGGGAGAAATGGCTTAGACGTTTGCACTTTGGTTGCTGGTCTGTGCCGGGACTGAGAGCGTGAGTGAGCCCGCGAATGTGTGTTGGGAGTGCTGGGAGGCAAGGCAAAGGCAGATGGGCAGAGTGTGTTTGTGTGTGAAAGCGGTGTCAAGGGAAGGTGAGGACCAAAAACAGCTCTAAGCCCTTATATGTAGCGTGTGTCAGAAATCGCTTGTGTGTCGGCACATTGGAAGTTGGTCTGTGCTGGGAGTGAGAGTGAGAGTGAGAGTGAGAGTGAGCCTGCGAATGTGTGTTGGGAGTGCTGGGAGGCAAGTCAAAGGCAGATGGGCAGAGTGTGTTTGTGTGTGAAAGCGGTGTCAAGGGAAGGAGAGGACCAGCAACACCTCTAAGCCCTTAGGCCTATCGATTGGGAGAAATGGCTTGGACGTTTGAACTTTGGTTGCTGGTCTGTGCCCGTAGTGAGAGCGTGAGTGATGCTGCGAAAGTGTGTTGGGAGTGCTGGGAGGCAAGGCAAATGGCCAGAGTGTGTTTGGCTGTGAAAGCGGTGTCAAGGGAAGGTGAGGACCAGCAACAGCTCTAATCCCTTAGAGGTAACGTGTGTCAGAAATCGCTTGGGTGTTGGCACTTTGGAAGTTGATCTGTGCTGGGAGTGAGAGCGTGAGTGAACCTACGAATTTGTTTAGGGAGTGCTGGGAGGCAAGGCAAAGGCAGATGGGCAGAGTGTGTTTGTGTGTGAAAGCGGTGTGAAGGGAAGGTGAGGACCAGCAACAGCTCTAACCCTTAGGCCTATCGTATGGGAGAAATGGCTTGGACGTTTGCAGTTTAGGAGGTGGTCTGTGCTGGGAGTGAGAGTGAGATTGAGCCTGCGAAAGTGTGTTGGGAGTGCTGGGAGGCAAGGCAAAGGCAGATGGGCAGAGTGTGTTTGTGTGTGAAAGCGGTGTGAAGGGAAGGTGAGGACCAGCAACAGCTCTAAGCCCATAGAGGTAGCATGCGGCAGAAATCGCTTGGGTGTTGGCACTTTGGGATGTGGTCTGTGCCGGGAGTGAGAGTGAGATTGAACCTGAAAATGTGTGTTGTGAGTGCGGGGAGGCAAGGCAAAGGCATATGGGCAGAGTGTGTTTGGCTGTGAAAGCGGTGTCAAGGGAAGGTGAGGACCAGCAACAGCTCTAAGCCCTTAGAGGTAGCGTGTGTCAGAAATCGCTTGGGTGTTGGCACTTTGGAAGTTGATCTGTGCTGGGAGTGAGAGTGAGAGTGAGCCTGCGAATGTGTGTTGGGAGTGCTGGGAGGCAAGTCAAAGGCAGATGGGCAGAGTGTGTTTGTCTGTGAAAGCGGTGTCAAGGGAAGGAGAGGACCAGCAACAGCTCTAAGCGCTTAGGCCTATCGTATGGGAGAAATGGCTTGGACGTTTGCAGTTTAGGAGGTGGTCTGTGCTGGGAGTGAGAGTGAGATTGAGCCTGCGAATGTGTGTTGGGAGTGCTGGGAGGCAAGGCAAAGGCAAAGGGCCAGAGTGTGTTTGTGTGTGAAAGCGGTGTGAAGGGAAGGTGAGGACCAGCAACAGCTCTAAGCCCTTTAATGTAGCGTGTGTCAGAAATCGCTTGGGTGTTTGCACTTTGGGAGTTCGTCTGTGCGGAGAGTGAGATTGAGCCTGCGAATGTGTGTTGGGAGTGCTGGGAGGCAAGGCAAAGGCAGATGGCCAGAGTGTGTTTGGCTGTGAAAGCGGTGTCAAGGGAAGGTGAGGACCAGCAATAGCTCTAAGCCCTTAGAGGTAGCGTGTGTCAGAAATCGCTTGGGTGTTGGCACTTTAGGATGTGGTCTGTGTCGGGAGTGAGAGTGAGATTGAACCTGAAAATGTGTGTTGGGAGTGCGGGGAGGCAAGGCAAAGGCAGATGGGCAGAGTGTGTTTGGCTGTGAAAGCGGTGTCAAGGGAAGGTGAGGACCAGCAACAGCTCTAAGCCCTTAGGCCTATCGTATGGGAGAAATGGCTTGGACATTTGCACTTTGGTTGCTGGTCTGTGCCGGGAGTGAGAGTGAGAGTGAGCCTGCGAATGTGTGTTGGGAGTGCTGGGAGGCAAGTCAAAGGCAGATGGCCATAGTGTGTTTAGTTTTGAAAGCGCTGTCAAGGGAAGGTGAGGACCAGCAACAGCTCTAAGCTCTTAGAGGTAGCGTGCGGCAGAAGTTGCTTGGATGTTGGCACTTTGGGAGGTAGTCTGTGCTAGGAGTGAGAGTGTGTTGGGAGTGCTGGGAGGCAGGGTAAAGGCAGATGGCCAGAGTGTGTTTGTCTGTGAAAGCGGTGTCAAGGGAAGGTGAGGACCAGCAACAGCGCTAAGCCCTTAGGCCTATCGTATGGGAGAAATGGGTTGGTTGTTTGCACTGTGGGAGGTGGTCTGTGCTGGGAGTGAGAGTGAGAGCGTGAGTGAGCCTGAGAATGTGTGTTGGGCGTGCTGGGAGGCAATGGCAGCGCAGATGGGCAGAGTGTGTTTGTCTGTGAAAGCGGTGTCAAGGGAAGGTGAGGACCAGCAACAGCTCTAAGCGCTTAGGCCTATTGTATAGAAGAAATGGCTTGGGTGTTGGCACTTTGGTTGCTGGACTGTGCTGGGAGTGAGAGTGAGAGTGAGCCTGAGAATGTGTTTTGGGAGAGCTGGGAGGCAAGGGCAGCGCATTTGGACAGAGTGAGTTTGGCAGTGAAAGCGGTGTGAAGGGAAGGTGAGGACCAGCAACAGCTCTAAGCCCTTAGGCCTATCGTATGGGAGAAATGGCTTAGACGTTTGCACTTTGGTTGCTGGTCTGTGCCGGGACTGAGAGCGTGAGTGAGCCCGCGAATGTGTGTTGGGAGTGCTGGGAGGCAAGGCAAAGGCAGATGGGCAGAGTGTGTTTGTGTGTGAAAGCGGTGTCAAGGGAAGGTGAGGACCAAAAACAGCTCTAAGCCCTTATATGTAGCGTGTGTCAGAAATCGCTTGTGTGTCGGCACATTGGAAGTTGGTCTGTGCTGGGAGTGAGAGTGAGAGTGAGAGTGAGAGTGAGCCTGCGAATGTGTGTTGGGAGTGCTGGGAGGCAAGTCAAAGGCAGATGGGCAGAGTGTGTTTGTGTGTGAAAGCGGTGTCAAGGGAAGGAGAGGACCAGCAACACCTCTAAGCCCTTAGGCCTATCGATTGGGAGAAATGGCTTGGACGTTTGAACTTTGGTTGCTGGTCTGTGCCCGTAGTGAGAGCGTGAGTGATGCTGCGAAAGTGTGTTGGGAGTGCTGGGAGGCAAGGCAAATGGCCAGAGTGTGTTTGGCTGTGAAAGCGGTGTCAAGGGAAGGTGAGGACCAGCAACAGCTCTAATCCCTTAGAGGTAACGTGTGTCAGAAATCGCTTGGGTGTTGGCACTTTGGAAGTTGATCTGTGCTGGGAGTGAGAGCGTGAGTGAGCCTACGAATTTGTTTAGGGAGTGCTGGGAGGCAAGGCAAAGGCAGATGGGCAGAGTGTGTTTGTGTGTGAAAGCGGTGTGAAGGGAAGGTGAGGACCAGCAACAGCTCTAACCCTTAGGCCTATCGTATGGGAGAAATGGCTTGGACGTTTGCAGTTTAGGAGGTGGTCTGTGCTGGGAGTGAGAGTGAGATTGAGCCTGCGAAAGTGTGTTGGGAGTGCTGGGAGGCAAGGCAAAGGCAGATGGGCAGAGTGTGTTTGTGTGTGAAAGCGGTGTGAAGGGAAGGTGAGGACCAGCAACAGCTCTAAGCCCATAGAGGTAGCATGCGGCAGAAATCGCTTGGGTGTTGGCACTTTGGGATGTGGTCTGTGCCGGGAGTGAGAGTGAGATTGAACCTGAAAATGTGTGTTGTGAGTGCGGGGAGGCAAGGCAAAGGCATATGGGCAGAGTTTGTTTGGCTGTGAAAGCGGTGTCAAGGGAAGGTGAGGACCAGCAACAGCTCTAAGCCCTTAGAGGTAGCGTGTGTCAGAAATCGCTTGGGTGTTGGCACTTTGGAAGTTGATCTGTGCTGGGAGTGAGAGTGAGAGTGAGCCTGCGAATGTGTGTTGGGAGTGCTGGGAGGCAAGTCAAAGGCAGATGGGCAGAGTGTGTTTGTCTGTGAAAGCGGTGTCAAGGGAAGGAGAGGACCAGCAACAGCTCTAAGCGCTTAGGCCTATCGTATGGGAGAAATGGCTTGGACGTTTGCCGTTTAGGAGGTGGTCTGTGCTGGGAGTGAGAGTGAGATTGAGCCTGCGAATGTGTGTTGGGAGTGCTGGGAGGCAAGGCAAAGGCAAAGGGCCAGAGTGTGTTTGTGTGTGAAAGCGGTGTCAAGGGAAGGTGAGGACCAGCAACAGCTCTAAGCCCTTTAATGTAGCGTGTGTCAGAAATCGCTTGGGTGTTTGCACTTTGGGAGTTCGTCTGTGCGGAGAGTGAGATTGAGCCTGCGAATGTGTGTTGGGAGTGCTGGGAGGCAAGGCAAAGGCAGATGGCCAGAGTGTGTTTGGCTGTGAAAGCGGTGTCAAGGGAAGGTGAGGACCAGCAATAGCTCTAAGCCCTTAGAGGTAGCGTGTGTCAGAAATCGCTTGGGTGTTGGCACTTTAGGATGTGGTCTGTGTCGGGAGTGAGAGTGAGATTGAACCTGAAAATGTGTGTTGGGAGTGCGGGGAGGCAAGGCAAAGGCAGATGGGCAGAGTGTGTTTGGCTGTGAAAGCGGTGTCAAGGGAAGGTGAGGACCAGCAACAGCTCTAAGCCCTTAGGCCTATCGTATGGGAGAAATGGCTTGGACATTTGCACTTTGGTTGCTGGTCTGTGCCGGGAGTGAGAGTGAGAGTGAGCCTGCGAATGTGTGTTGGGAGTGCTGGGAGGCAAGTCAAAGGCAGATGGCCATAGTGTGTTTAGTTTTGAAAGCGCTGTCAAGGGAAGGTGAGGACCAGCAACAGCTCTAAGCTCTTAGAGGTAGCGTGCGGCAGAAGTTGCTTGGATGTTGGCACTTTGGGAGGTAGTCTGTGCTAGGAGTGAGAGTGTGTTGGGAGTGCTGGGAGGCAGGGTAAAGGCAGATGGCCAGAGTGTGTTTGTCTGTGAAAGCGGTGTCAAGGGAAGGTGAGGACCAGCAACAGCGCTAAGCCCTTAGGCCTATCGTATGGGAGAAATGGGTTGGTTGTTTGCACTGTGGGAGGTGGTCTGTGCTGGGAGTGAGAGTGAGAGCGTGAGTGAGCCTGAGAATGTGTGTTGGGCGTGCTGGGAGGCAATGGCAGCGCAGATGGGCAGAGTGTGTTTGTCTGTGAAAGCGGTGTCAAGGGAAGGTGAGGACCAGCAACAGCTCTAAGCGCTTAGGCCTATTGTATAGAAGAAATGGCTTGGGTGTTGGCACTTTGGTTGCTGGACTGTGCTGGGAGTGAGAGTGAGAGTGAGCCTGAGAATGTGTTTTGGGCGAGCTGGGAGGCAAGGGCAGCGCATTTGGACAGAGTGAGTTTGGCAGTGAAAGCGGTGTGAAGGGAAGGTGAGGACCAGCAACAGCTCTAAGCCCTTAGGCCTATCGTATGGGAGAAATGGCTTAGACGTTTGCACTTTGGTTGCTGGTCTGTGCCGGGACTGAGAGCGTGAGTGAGCCCGCGAATGTGTGTTGGGAGTGCTGGGAGGCAAGGCAAAGGCAGATGGGCAGAGTGTGTTTGTGTGTGAAAGCGGTGTCAAGGGAAGGTGAGGACCAAAAACAGCTCTAAGCCCTTATATGTAGCGTGTGTCAGAAATCGCTTGTGTGTCGGCACATTGGAAGTTGGTCTGTGCTGGGAGTGAGAGTGAGAGTGAGAGTGAGAGTGAGCCTGCGAATGTGTGTTGGGAGTGCTGGGAGGCAAGTCAAAGGCAGATGGGCAGAGTGTGTTTGTGTGTGAAAGCGGTGTCAAGGGAAGGAGAGGACCAGCAACACCTCTAAGCCCTTAGGCCTATCGATTGGGAGAAATGGCTTGGACGTTTGAACTTTGGTTGCTGGTCTGTGCCCGTAGTGAGAGCGTGAGTGATGCTGCGAAAGTGTGTTGGGAGTGCTGGGAGGCAAGGCAAATGGCCAGAGTGTGTTTGGCTGTGAAAGCGGTGTCAAGGGAAGGTGAGGACCAGCAACAGCTCTAATCCCTTAGAGGTAACGTGTGTCAGAAATCGCTTGGGTGTTGGCACTTTGGAAGTTGATCTGTGCTGGGAGTGAGAGCGTGAGTGAGCCTACGAATTTGTTTAGGGAGTGCTGGGAGGCAAGGCAAAGGCAGATGGGCAGAGTGTGTTTGTGTGTGAAAGCGGTGTGAAGGGAAGGTGAGGACCAGCAACAGCTCTAACCCTTAGGCCTATCGTATGGGAGAAATGGCTTGGACGTTTGCAGTTTAGGAGGTGGTCTGTGCTGGGAGTGAGAGTGAGATTGAGCCTGCGAAAGTGTGTTGGGAGTGCTGGGAGGCAAGGCAAAGGCAGATGGGCAGAGTGTGTTTGTGTGTGAAAGCGGTGTGAAGGGAAGGTGAGGACCAGCAACAGCTCTAAGCCCATAGAGGTAGCATGCGGCAGAAATCGCTTGGGTGTTGGCACTTTGGGATGTGGTCTGTGCCGGGAGTGAGAGTGAGATTGAACCTGAAAATGTGTGTTGTGAGTGCGGGGAGGCAAGGCAAAGGCATATGGGCAGAGTGTGTTTGGCTGTGAAAGCGGTGTCAGGGAAGGTGAGGACCAGCAACAGCTCTAAGCCCTTAGAGGTAGCGTGTGTCAGAAATCGCTTGGGTGTTGGCACTTTGGAAGTTGATCTGTGCTGGGAGTGAGAGTGAGAGTGAGCCTGCGAATGTGTGTTGGGAGTGCTGGGAGGCAAGTCAAAGGCAGATGGGCAGAGTGTGTTTGTCTGTGAAAGCGGTGTCAAGGGAAGGAGAGGACCAGCAACAGCTCTAAGCGCTTAGGCCTATCGTATGGGAGAAATGGCTTGGACGTTTGCAGTTTAGGAGGTGGTCTGTGCTGGGAGTGAGAGTGAGATTGAGCCTGCGAATGTGTGTTGGGAGTGCTGGGAGGCAAGGCAAAGGCAAAGGCAAAGGGCCAGAGTGTGTTTGTGTGTGAAAGCGGTGTCAAGGGAAGGTGAGGACCAGCAACAGCTCTAAGCCCTTTAATGTAGCGTGTGTCAGAAATCGCTTGGGTGTTTGCACTTTGGGAGTTCGTCTGTGCGGAGAGTGAGATTGAGCCTGCGAATGTGTGTTGGGAGTGCTGGGAGGCAAGGCAAAGGCAGATGGCCAGAGTGTGTTTGGCTGTGAAAGCGGTGTCAAGGGAAGGTGAGGACCAGCAATAGCTCTAAGCCCTTAGAGGTAGCGTGTGTCAGAAATCGCTTGGGTGTTGGCACTTTAGGATGTGGTCTGTGTCGGGAGTGAGAGTGAGATTGAACCTGAAAATGTGTGTTGGGAGTGCGGGGAGGCAAGGCAAAGGCAGATGGGCAGAGTGTGTTTGGCTGTGAAAGCGGTGTCAAGGGAAGGTGAGGACCAGCAACAGCTCTAAGCCCTTAGGCCTATCGTATGGGAGAAATGGCTTGGACATTTGCACTTTGGTTGCTGGTCTGTGCCGGGAGTGAGAGTGAGAGTGAGCCTGCGAATGTGTGTTGGGAGTGCTGGGAGGCAAGTCAAAGGCAGATGGCCATAGTGTGTTTAGTTTTGAAAGCGCTGTCAAGGGAAGGTGAGGACCAGCAACAGCTCTAAGCTCTTAGAGGTAGCGTGCGGCAGAAGTTGCTTGGATGTTGGCACTTTGGGAGGTAGTCTGTGCTAGGAGTGAGAGTGTGTTGGGAGTGCTGGGAGGCAGGGTAAAGGCAGATGGCCAGAGTGTGTTTGTCTGTGAAAGCGGTGTCAAGGGAAGGTGAGGACCAGCAACAGCGCTAAGCCCTTAGGCCTATCGTATGGGAGAAATGGGTTGGTTGTTTGCACTGTGGGAGGTGGTCTGTGCTGGGAGTGAGAGTGAGAGCGTGAGTGAGCCTGAGAATGTGTGTTGGGCGTGCTGGGAGGCAATGGCAGCGCAGATGGGCAGAGTGTGTTTGTCTGTGAAAGCGGTGTCAAGGGAAGGTGAGGACCAGCAACAGCTCTAAGCGCTTAGGCCTATTGTATAGAAGAAATGGCTTGGGTGTTGGCACTTTGGTTGCTGGACTGTGCTGGGAGTGAGAGTGAGAGTGAGCCTGAGAATGTGTTTTGGGAGAGCTGGGAGGCAAGGGCAGCGCATTTGGACAGAGTGAGTTTGGCAGTGAAAGCGGTGTGAAGGGAAGGTGAGGACCAGCAACAGCTCTAAGCCCTTAGGCCTATCGTATGGGAGAAATGGCTTAGACATTTGCACTTTGGTTGCTGGTCTGTGCCGGGACTGAGAGCGTGAGTGAGCCCGCGAATGTGTGTTGGGAGTGCTGGGAGGCAAGGCAAAGGCAGATGGGCAGAGTGTGTTTGTGTGTGAAAGCGGTGTCAAGGGAAGGTGAGGACCAAAAACAGCTCTAAGCCCTTATATGTAGCGTGTGTCAGAAATCGCTTGTGTGTCGGCACATTGGAAGTTGGTCTGTGCTGGGAGTGAGAGTGAGAGTGAGAGTGAGAGTGAGCCTGCGAATGTGTGTTGGGAGTGCTGGGAGGCAAGTCAAAGGCAGATGGGCAGAGTGTGTTTGTGTGTGAAAGCGGTGTCAAGGGAAGGTGAGGACCAGCAACACCTCTAAGCCCTTAGGCCTATCGATTGGGAGAAATGGCTTGGACGTTTGAACTTTGGTTGCTGGTCTGTGCCCGTAGTGAGAGCGTGAGTGATGCTGCGAAAGTGTGTTGGGAGTGCTGGGAGGCAAGGCAAATGGCCAGAGTGTGTTTGGCTGTGAAAGCGGTGTCAAGGGAAGGTGAGGACCAGCAACAGCTCTAATCCCTTAGAGGTAACGTGTGTCAGAAATCGCTTGGGTGTTGGCACTTTGGAAGTTGATCTGTGCTGGGAGTGAGAGCGTGAGTGAGCCTACGAATTTGTTTAGGGAGTGCTGGGAGGCAAGGCAAAGGCAGATGGGCAGAGTGTGTTTGTGTGTGAAAGCGGTGTGAAGGGAAGGTGAGGACCAGCAACAGCTCTAACCCTTAGGCCTATCGTATGGGAGAAATGGCTTGGACGTTTGCAGTTTAGGAGGTGGTCTGTGCTGGGAGTGAGAGTGAGATTGAGCCTGCGAAAGTGTGTTGGGAGTGCTGGGAGGCAAGGCAAAGGCAGATGGGCAGAGTGTGTTTGTGTGTGAAAGCGGTGTGAAGGGAAGGTGAGGACCAGCAACAGCTCTAAGCCCATAGAGGTAGCATGCGGCAGAAATCGCTTGGGTGTTGGCACTTTGGGATGTGGTCTGTGCCGGGAGTGAGAGTGAGATTGAACCTGAAAATGTGTGTTGTGAGTGCGGGGAGGCAAGGCAAAGGCATATGGGCAGAGTGTGTTTGGCTGTGAAAGCGGTGTCAAGGGAAGGTGAGGACCAGCAACAGCTCTAAGCCCTTAGAGGTAGCGTGTGTCAGAAATCGCTTGGGTGTTGGCACTTTGGAAGTTGATCTGTGCTGGGAGTGAGAGTGAGAGTGAGCCTGCGAATGTGTGTTGGGAGTGCTGGGAGGCAAGTCAAAGGCAGATGGGCAGAGTGTGTTTGTCTGTGAAAGCGGTGTCAAGGGAAGGAGAGGACCAGCAACAGCTCTAAGCGCTTAGGCCTATCGTATGGGAGAAATGGCTTGGACGTTTGCAGTTTAGGAGGTGGTCTGTGCTGGGAGTGAGAGTGAGATTGAGCCTGCGAATGTGTGTTGGGAGTGCTGGGAGGCAAGGCAAAGGCAAAGGGCCAGAGTGTGTTTGTGTGTGAAAGCGGTGTGAAGGGAAGGTGAGGACCAGCAACAGCTCTAAGCCCTTTAATGTAGCGTGTGTCAGAAATCGCTTGGGTGTTTGCACTTTGGGAGTTCGTCTGTGCGGAGAGTGAGATTGAGCCTGCGAATGTGTGTTGGGAGTGCTGGGAGGCAAGGCAAAGGCAGATGGCCAGAGTGTGTTTGGCTGTGAAAGCGGTGTCAAGGGAAGGTGAGGACCAGCAATAGCTCTAAGCCCTTAGAGGTAGCGTGTGTCAGAAATCGCTTGGGTGTTGGCACTTTAGGATGTGGTCTGTGTCGGGAGTGAGAGTGAGATTGAACCTGAAAATGTGTGTTGGGAGTGCGGGGAGGCAAGGCAAAGGCATATGGGCAGAGTGTGTTTGGCTGTGAAAGCGGTGTCAAGGGAAGGTGAGGACCAGCAACAGCTCTAAGCCCTTAGGCCTATCGTATGGGAGAAATGGCTTGGACATTTGCACTTTGGTTGCTGGTCTGTGCCGGGAGTGAGAGTGAGAGTGAGCCTGCGAATGTGTGTTGGGAGTGCTGGGAGGCAAGTCAAAGGCAGATGGCCATAGTGTGTTTAGTTTTGAAAGCGCTGTCAAGGGAAGGTGAGGACCAGCAACAGCTCTAAGCTCTTAGAGGTAGCGTGCGGCAGAAGTTGCTTGGATGTTGGCACTTTGGGAGGTAGTCTGTGCTAGGAGTGATAGTGTGTTGGGAGTGCTGGGAGGCAGGGTAAAGGCAGATGGCCAGAGTGTGTTTGTCTGTGAAAGCGGTGTCAAGGGAAGGTGAGGACCAGCAACAGCGCTAAGCCCTTAGGCCTATCGTATGGGAGAAATGGGTTGGTTGTTTGCACTGTGGGAGGTGGTCTGTGCTGGGAGTGAGAGTGAGAGCGTGAGTGAGCCTGAGAATGTGTGTTGGGCGTGCTGGGAGGCAATGGCAGCGCAGATGGGCAGAGTGTGTTTGTCTGTGAAAGCGGTGTCAAGGGAAGGTGAGGACCAGCAACAGCTCTAAGCGCTTAGGCCTATTGTATAGAAGAAATGGCTTGGGTGTTGGCACTTTGGTTGCTGGACTGTGCTGGGAGTGAGAGTGAGAGTGAGCCTGAGAATGTGTTTTGGGAGAGCTGGGAGGCAAGGGCAGCGCATTTGGACAGAGTGAGTTTGGCAGTGAAAGCGGTGTGAAGGGAAGGTGAGGACCAGCAACAGCTCTAAGCCCTTAGGCCTATCGTATGGGAGAAATGGCTTAGACGTTTGCACTTTGGTTGCTGGTCTGTGCCGGGACTGAGAGCGTGAGTGAGCCCGCGAATGTGTGTTGGGAGTGCTGGGAGGCAAGGCAAAGGCAGATGGGCAGAGTGTGTTTGTGTGTGAAAGCGGTGTCAAGGGAAGGTGAGGACCAAAAACAGCTCTAAGCCCTTATATGTAGCGTGTGTCAGAAATCGCTTGTGTGTCGGCACATTGGAAGTTGGTCTGTGCTGGGAGTGAGAGTGAGAGTGAGAGTGAGAGTGAGCCTGCGAATGTGTGTTGGGAGTGCTGGGAGGCAAGTCAAAGGCAGATGGGCAGAGTGTGTTTGTGTGTGAAAGCGGTGTCAAGGGAAGGAGAGGACCAGCAACACCTCTAAGCCCTTAGGCCTATCGATTGGGAGAAATGGCTTGGACGTTTGAACTTTGGTTGCTGGTCTGTGCCCGTAGTGAGAGCGTGAGTGATGCTGCGAAAGTGTGTTGGGAGTGCTGGGAGGCAAGGCAAATGGCCAGAGTGTGTTTGGCTGTGAAAGCGGTGTCAAGGGAAGGTGAGGACCAGCAACAGCTCTAATCCCTTAGAGGTAACGTGTGTCAGAAATCGCTTGGGTGTTGGCACTTTGGAAGTTGATCTGTGCTGGGAGTGAGAGCGTGAGTGAGCCTACGAATTTGTTTAGGGAGTGCTGGGAGGCAAGGCAAAGGCAGATGGGCAGAGTGTGTTTGTGTGTGAAAGCGGTGTGAAGGGAAGGTGAGGACCAGCAACAGCTCTAACCCTTAGGCCTATCGTATGGGAGAAATGGCTTGGACGTTTGCAGTTTAGGAGGTGGTCTGTGCTGGGAGTGAGAGTGAGATTGAGCCTGCGAAAGTGTGTTGGGAGTGCTGGGAGGCAAGGCAAAGGCAGATGGGCAGAGTGTGTTTGTGTGTGAAAGCGGTGTGAAGGGAAGGTGAGGACCAGCAACAGCTCTAAGCCCATAGAGGTAGCATGCGGCAGAAATCGCTTGGGTGTTGGCACTTTGGGATGTGGTCTGTGCCGGGAGTGAGAGTGAGATTGAACCTGAAAATGTGTGTTGTGAGTGCGGGGAGGCAAGGCAAAGGCATATGGGCAGAGTGTGTTTGGCTGTGAAAGCGGTGTCAAGGGAAGGTGAGGACCAGCAACAGCTCTAAGCCCTTAGAGGTAGCGTGTGTCAGAAATCGCTTGGGTGTTGGCACTTTGGAAGTTGATCTGTGCTGGGAGTGAGAGTGAGAGTGAGCCTGCGAATGTGTGTTGGGAGTGCTGGGAGGCAAGTCAAAGGCAGATGGGCAGAGTGTGTTTGTCTGTGAAAGCGGTGTCAAGGGAAGGAGAGGACCAGCAACAGCTCTAAGCGCTTAGGCCTATCGTATGGGAGAAATGGCTTGGACGTTTGCAGTTTAGGAGGTGGTCTGTGCTGGGAGTGAGAGTGAGATTGAGCCTGCGAATGTGTGTTGGGAGTGCTGGGAGGCAAGGCAAAGGCAAAGGGCCAGAGTGTGTTTGTGTGTGAAAGCGGTGTGAAGGGAAGGTGAGGACCAGCAACAGCTCTAAGCCCTTTAATGTAGCGTGTGTCAGAAATCGCTTGGGTGTTTGCACTTTGGGAGTTCGTCTGTGCGGAGAGTGAGATTGAGCCTGCGAATGTGTGTTGGGAGTGCTGGGAGGCAAGGCAAAGGCAGATGGCCAGAGTGTGTTTGGCTGTGAAAGCGGTGTCAAGGGAAGGTGAGGACCAGCAATAGCTCTAAGCCCTTAGAGGTAGCGTGTGTCAGAAATCGCTTGGGTGTTGGCACTTTAGGATGTGGTCTGTGTCGGGAGTGAGAGTGAGATTGAACCTGAAAATGTGTGTTGGGAGTGCGGGGAGGCAAGGCAAAGGCAGATGGGCAGAGTGTGTTTGGCTGTGAAAGCGGTGTCAAGGGAAGGTGAGGACCAGCAACAGCTCTAAGCCCTTAGGCCTATCGTATGGGAGAAATGGCTTGGACATTTGCACTTTGGTTGCTGGTCTGTGCCGGGAGTGAGAGTGAGAGTGAGCCTGCGAATGTGTGTTGGGAGTGCTGGGAGGCAAGTCAAAGGCAGATGGCCATAGTGTGTTTAGTTTTGAAAGCGCTGTCAAGGGAAGGTGAGGACCAGCAACAGCTCTAAGCTCTTAGAGGTAGCGTGCGGCAGAAGTTGCTTGGATGTTGGCACTTTGGGAGGTAGTCTGTGCTAGGAGTGAGAGTGTGTTGGGAGTGCTGGGAGGCAGGGTAAAGGCAGATGGCCAGAGTGTGTTTGTCTGTGAAAGCGGTGTCAAGGGAAGGTGAGGACCAGCAACAGCGCTAAGCCCTTAGGCCTATCGTATGGGAGAAATGGGTTGGTTGTTTGCACTGTGGGAGGTGGTCTGTGCTGGGAGTGAGAGTGAGAGCGTGAGTGAGCCTGAGAATGTGTGTTGGGCGTGCTGGGAGGCAATGGCAGCGCAGATGGGCAGAGTGTGTTTGTCTGTGAAAGCGGTGTCAAGGGAAGGTGAGGACCAGCAACAGCTCTAAGCGCTTAGGCCTATTGTATAGAAGAAATGGCTTGGGTGTTGGCACTTTGGTTGCTGGACTGTGCTGGGAGTGAGAGTGAGAGTGAGCCTGAGAATGTGTTTTGGGAGAGCTGGGAGGCAAGGGCAGCGCATTTGGACAGAGTGAGTTTGGCAGTGAAAGCGGTGTGAAGGGAAGGTGAGGACCAGCAACAGCTCTAAGCCCTTAGGCCTATCGTATGGGAGAAATGGCTTAGACGTTTGCACTTTGGTTGCTGGTCTGTGCCGGGACTGAGAGCGTGAGTGAGCCCGCGAATGTGTGTTGGGAGTGCTGGGAGGCAAGGCAAAGGCAGATGGGCAGAGTGTGTTTGTGTGTGAAAGCGGTGTCAAGGGAAGGTGAGGACCAAAAACAGCTCTAAGCCCTTATATGTAGCGTGTGTCAGAAATCGCTTGTGTGTCGGCACATTGGAAGTTGGTCTGTGCTGGGAGTGAGAGTGAGAGTGAGAGTGAGAGTGAGCCTGCGAATGTGTGTTGGGAGTGCTGGGAGGCAAGTCAAAGGCAGATGGGCAGAGTGTGTTTGTGTGTGAAAGCGGTGTCAAGGGAAGGAGAGGACCAGCAACACCTCTAAGCCCTTAGGCCTATCGATTGGGAGAAATGGCTTGGACGTTTGAACTTTGGTTGCTGGTCTGTGCCCGTAGTGAGAGCGTGAGTGATGCTGCGAAAGTGTGTTGGGAGTGCTGGGAGGCAAGGCAAATGGCCAGAGTGTGTTTGGCTGTGAAAGCGGTGTCAAGGGAAGGTGAGGACCACCAACAGCTCTAATCCCTTAGAGGTAACGTGTGTCAGAAATCGCTTGGGTGTTGGCACTTTGGAAGTTGATCTGTGCTGGGAGTGAGAGCGTGAGTGAGCCTACGAATTTGTTTAGGGAGTGCTGGGAGGCAAGGCAAAGGCAGATGGGCAGAGTGTGTTTGTGTGTGAAAGCGGTGTGAAGGGAAGGTGAGGACCAGCAACAGCTCTAACCCTTAGGCCTATCGTATGGGAGAAATGGCTTGGACGTTTGCAGTTTAGGAGGTGGTCTGTGCTGGGAGTGAGAGTGAGATTGAGCCTGCGAAAGTGTGTTGGGAGTGCTGGGAGGCAAGGCAAAGGCAGATGGGCAGAGTGTGTTTGTGTGTGAAAGCGGTGTGAAGGGAAGGTGAGGACCAGCAACAGCTCTAAGCCCATAGAGGTAGCATGCGGCAGAAATCGCTTGGGTGTTGGCACTTTGGGATGTGGTCTGTGCCGGGAGTGAGAGTGAGATTGAACCTGAAAATGTGTGTTGTGAGTGCGGGGAGGCAAGGCAAAGGCATATGGGCAGAGTGTGTTTGGCTGTGAAAGCGGTGTCAAGGGAAGGTGAGGACCAGCAACAGCTCTAAGCCCTTAGAGGTAGCGTGTGTCAGAAATCGCTTGGGTGTTGGCACTTTGGAAGTTGATCTGTGCTGGGAGTGAGAGTGAGAGTGAGCCTGCGAATGTGTGTTGGGAGTGCTGGGAGGCAAGTCAAAGGCAGATGGGCAGAGTGTGTTTGTCTGTGAAAGCGGTGTCAAGGGAAGGAGAGGACCAGCAACAGCTCTAAGCGCTTAGGCCTATCGTATGGGAGAAATGGCTTGGACGTTTGCAGTTTAGGAGGTGGTCTGTGCTGGGAGTGAGAGTGAGATTGAGCCTGCGAATGTGTGTTGGGAGTGCTGGGAGGCAAGGCAAAGGCAAAGGGCCAGAGTGTGTTTGTGTGTGAAAGCGGTGTCAAGGGAAGGTGAGGACCAGCAACAGCTCTAAGCCCTTTAATGTAGCGTGTGTCAGAAATCGCTTGGGTGTTTGCACTTTGGGAGTTCGTCTGTGCGGAGAGTGAGATTGAGCCTGCGAATGTGTGTTGGGAGTGCTGGGAGGCAAGTCAAAGGCAGATGGGCAGAGTGTGTTTGTGTGTGAAAGCGGTGTCAAGGGAAGGTGAGGACCAGCAATAGCTCTAAGCCCTTAGAGGTAGCGTGTGTCAGAAATCGCTTGGGTGTTGGCACTTTAGGATGTGGTCTGTGTCGGGAGTGAGAGTGAGATTGAACCTGAAAATGTGTGTTGGGAGTGCGGGGAGGCAAGGCAAAGGCATATGGGCAGAGTGTGTTTGGCTGTGAAAGCGGTGTCAAGGGAAGGTGAGGACCAGCAACAGCTCTAAGCCCTTAGGCCTATCGTATGGGAGAAATGGCTTGGACATTTGCACTTTGGTTGCTGGTCTGTGCCGGGAGTGAGAGTGAGAGTGAGCCTGCGAATGTGTGTTGGGAGTGCTGGGAGGCAAGTCAAAGGCAGATGGCCATAGTGTGTTTAGTTTTGAAAGCGCTGTCAAGGGAAGGTGAGGACCAGCAACAGCTCTAAGCTCTTAGAGGTAGCGTGCGGCAGAAGTTGCTTGGATGTTGGCACTTTGGGAGGTAGTCTGTGCTAGGAGTGAGAGTGTGTTGGGAGTGCTGGGAGGCAGGGTAAAGGCAGATGGCCAGAGTGTGTTTGTCTGTGAAAGCGGTGTCAAGGGAAGGTGAGGACCAGCAACAGCGCTAAGCCCTTAGGCCTATCGTATGGGAGAAATGGGTTGGTTGTTTGCACTGTGGGAGGTGGTCTGTGCTGGGAGTGAGAGTGAGAGCGTGAGGGAGCCTGAGAATGTGTGTTGGGCGTGCTGGGAGGCAATGGCAGCGCAGATGGGCAGAGTGTGTTTGTCTGTGAAAGCGGTGTCAAGGGAAGGTGAGGACCAGCAACAGCTCTAAGCGCTTAGGCCTATTGTATAGAAGAAATGGCTTGGGTGTTGGCACTTTGGTTGCTGGACTGTGCTGGGAGTGAGAGTGAGAGTGAGCCTGAGAATGTG
The DNA here is from genome assembly GCF_030463565.1 of Pelecanus crispus. Classification (NCBI taxonomy): domain Eukaryota; kingdom Metazoa; phylum Chordata; class Aves; order Pelecaniformes; family Pelecanidae; genus Pelecanus; species Pelecanus crispus. Next base: position 608,923 of record NC_134657.1, on the reverse strand, counting down.
TTTTGGGAGAGCTGGGAGGCAAGGGCAGCGCATTTGGACAGAGTGAGTTTGGCAGTGAAAGCGGTGTGAAGGGAAGGTGAGGACCAGCAACAGCTCTAAGCCCTTAGGCCTATCGTATGGGAGAAATGGCTTAGACGTTTGCACTTTGGTTGCTGGTCTGTGCCGGGACTGAGAGCGTGAGTGAGCCCGCGAATGTGTGTTGGGAGTGCTGGGAGGCGAGTCAAAGGCAGATGGCCAGAGTGTGTTTGTGTGTGAAAGCGGTGTCAAGGGAAGGTGAGGACCAAAAACAGCTCTAAGCCCTTATATGTAGCGTGTGTCAGAAATCGCTTGTGTGTCGGCACATTGGAAGTTGGTCTGTGCTGGGAGTGAGAGTGAGAGTGAGAGTGAGAGTGAGCCTGCGAATGTGTGTTGGGAGTGCTGGGAGGCAAGTCAAAGGCAGATGGGCAGAGTGTGTTTGTGTGTGAAAGCGGTGTCAAGGGAAGGAGAGGACCAGCAACACCTCTAAGCCCTTAGGCCTATCGATTGGGAGAAATGGCTTGGACGTTTGAACTTTGGTTGCTGGTCTGTGCCCGTAGTGAGAGCGTGAGTGATCCTGCGAAAGTGTGTTGGGAGTGCTGGGAGGCAAGTCAAAGGCAGATGGCCAGAGTGTGTTTGGCTGTGAAAGCGGTGTCAAGGGAAGGTGAGGACCAGCAACAGCTCTAACCCTTAGGCCTATCGTATGGGAGAAATGGCTTGGACGTTTGCAGTTTAGGAGGTGGTCTGTGCTGGGAGTGAGAGTGAGATTGAGCCTGCGAATGTGTGTTGGGAGTGCTGGGAGGCAAGGGCAGTGCATTTGGACAGAGTGTGTTTGTGTGTGAAAGCGGTGTCAAGGGAAGGTGAGGACCAGCAACAGCTCTAAGCGCTTAGGCCTATTGTATGGAAGAAATGGCTTGGGTGTTGGCACTTTGGTTGCTGGACTGTGCTGGGAGTGAGAGTGAGAGTGAGCCTGAGAATGTGTTTTGGGAGAGCTGGGAGGCAAGGGCAGTGCATTTGGACAGAGTGAGTTTGGCAGTGAAAGCGGTGTGAAGGGAAGGTGAGGACCAGCAACAGCTCTAAGCCCTTAGGCCTATCGTATGGGAGAAATGGCTTAGACGTTTGCACTTTGGTTGCTGGTCTGTGCCGGTAGTGAGAGCGTGAGTGAGCCTGCGAATGTGTGTTGGGAGTGCTGGGAGGCAAGGCAAAGGCAGATGGGCAGAGTGTGTTTGTGTGTGAAAGCGGTGTCAAGGGAAGGTGAGGACCAGCAACAGCTCTAAGCTTTTAGATGTAGCGTGTGTCAGAAATCGCTTGTGTGTTGGCACATTGGAAGTTGGTCTGTGCTGGGAGTGAGAGTGAGAGTGAGAGTGAGCCTGCGAATGTGTGTTGGGAGTGCTGGGAGGCAAGGCAAAGGCAGATGGCCAGAGTGTGTTTGTCTGTGAAAGCGGTGTCAAGGGAAGGAGAGGACCAGCAACACCTCTAAGCCCTTAGGCCTATCGATTGGGAGAAATGGCTTGGACGTTTGAACTTTGGTTGCTGCTCTGTGCCCGTAGTGAGAGCGTGAGTGATGCTGCGAAAGTGTGTTGGGAGTGCTGGGAGGCAAGGCAAAGGCAGATGGCCAGAGTGTGTTTGGCTGTGAAAGCGGTGTCAAGGGAAGGTGAGGATTAGCAACAGCTCTAATCCCTTAGAGGTAGCGTGTGTCAGAAATCGCTTGGGTGTTGGCACTTTGGAAGTTGATCTGTGCTGGGAGTGAGAGCGTGAGTGAGCCTACGAATGTGTTTAGGGAGTGCTGGGAGGCAAGGCAAAGGCAGATGGGCAGAGTGTGTTTGTGTGTGAAAGCGGTGTGAAGGGAAGGTGAGGACCAGCAACAGCTCTAACCCTTAGGCCTATCGTATGGGAGAAATGGCTTGGACGTTTGCAGTTTAGGAGGTGGTCTGTGTCGGGAGTGAGAGTGAGATTGAGCCTGCGAAAGTGTGTTGGGAGTGCTGGGAGGCAAGGCAAAGGCAGATGGGCAGAGTGTGTTTGTGTGTGAAAGCGGTGTCAAGGGAAGGTGAGGACCAGCAACAGCTCTAAGCGCTTAGGCCTATAGTATGGAAGAAATGGCTTGGGTGTTGGCACTTTGGTTGCTGGACTGTGCCGGGAGTGAGAGTGAGAGTGAGCCTGCGAATGTGTGTTGGGAGTGCTGGGAGGCAAGGCAAAGGCAGATGGCCATAGTGTGTTTAGTTTTGAAAGCGCTGTCAAGGGAAGGTGAGGACCAGCAACAGCTCTAAGCTCTTAGAGGTAGCGTGCGGCAGAAGTTGCTTGGATGTTGGCACTTTGGGAGGTGGTCTGTGCCGGGAGTGAGAGTGAGATTGAGCCTGAGAATGTGTGTTGGGAGTGCTGGGAGGCAAGGCAAAGGCATATGGGCAGAGTGTGTTTGGCTGTGAAAGCGCTGTCAAGGGAAGGTGAGGACCAGCAACAGCTCTAAGCCCTTAGGCCTATCGTATGGGTGAAATGGCTTGGACGTTTGCAGTTTGGTTGCTGGTCTGTGCCGGGAGTGAGAGTGAGCCTGAGAATGTGTGTTGGGAGTGCTGGGAGGCAAGTCAAAGGCAGATGGCCATAGTGTGTTTGGTTTTGAAAGCGGTGTCAAGGGAAGGTGAGGACCAGCAACAGCTCTAAGCTCTTAGAGGTAGCGTGCGGCAGAAGTTGCTTGGATGTTGGCACTTTGGGAGGTAGTCTGTGCTAGGAGTGAGAGTGTGTTGGGAGTGCTGGGAGGCAGGGTAAAGGCAGATGGCCAGAGTGTGTTTGTCTGTGAAAGCGGTGTCAAAGGAAGGTGAGGACCATCAACAGCGCTAAGCCCTTAGGCCTATCGTATGGGAGAAATGGTTTGTTGTTTGCACTGTGGGAGGTGGTCTGTGCTGGGAGTGAGAGTGAGAGCGTGAGTGAGCCTGAGAATGTGTGTTGGGCGTGCTGGGAGGCAATGGCAGCGCAGATGGGCAGAGTGTGTTTGTCTGTGAAAGCGGTGTCAAGGGAAGGTGAGGACCAGCAACAGCTCTAAGCGCTTAGGCCTATTGTATAGAAGAAATGGCTTGGGTGTTGGCACTTTGGTTGCTGGACTGTGCTGGGAGTGAGAGTGAGAGTGAGCCTGAGAATGTGTTTTGGGAGAGCTGGGAGGCAAGGGCAGTGCATTTGGACAGAGTGAGTTTGGCAGTGAAAGCGGTGTGAAGGGAAGGTGAGGACCAGCAACAGCTCTAAGCCCTTAGGCCTATCGTATGGGAGAAATGGCTTAGACGTTTGCACTTTGGTTGCTGGTCTGTGCCGGGAGTGAGAGCGTGAGTGAGCCCGCGAATGTGTGTTGGGAGTGCTGGGAGGCAAGGCAAAGGCAGATGGGCAGAGTGTGTTTGTCTGTGAAAGCGGTGTGAAGGGAAGGTGAGGACCAGCAACAGCTCTAAGCCCTTAGATGTAGCGTGTGTCAGAAATCGCTTCTGTGTTGGCACATTGGAAGTTGGTCTGTGCTGGGAGGAGAGTGAGAGTGAGAGTGAGCCTGCGAATGTGTGTTGGGAGTGCTGGGAGGCAAGTCAAAGGCAGATGGCCAGAGTGTGTTTGTCTGTGAAAGCGGTGTCAAGGGAAGGAGAGGACCAGCAACACCTCTAAGCCCTTAGGCCTATCGATTGGGAGAAATGGCTTGGACGTTTGAACTTTGGTTGCTGGTCTGTGCCCGTAGTGAGAGCGTGAGTGATGCTGCGAAAGTGTGTTGGGAGTGCTGGGAGGCAAGGCAAAGGCAGATGGCCAGAGTGTGTTTGTCTGTAAAAGCGGTGTCAAGGGAAGGTGAGGACCAGCAACAGCTCTAAGCCCTTAGAGGTAGCATGCGGCAGAAATCGCTTGGGTGTTTGCACTTTGGAAGTTGATCTGTGCTGGGAGTGAGAGCGTGAGTGAGCCTACGAATATGTTTAGGGAGTGCTGGGAGGCAAGGCAAAGGCAGATGGGCAGAGTGTGTTTGGCTGTGAAAGCGGTGTCAAGGGAAGGTGAGGACCAGCAACAGCTCTAACCCTTAGGCCTATCGTATGGGAGAAATGGCTTGGACGTTTGCAGTTTAGGAGGTGGTCTGTGCTGGGAGTGAGAGTGAGATTGAGCCTGCGAAAGTGTGTTGGGAGTGCTGGGAGGCAAGGCAAAGGCAGATGGGCAGAGTGTGTTTGTGTGTGAAAGCGGTGTCAAGGGAAGGTGAGGACCAGCAACAGCTCTAAGCGCTTAGGCCTATTGTATGGAAGAAATGGCTTGGGTGTTGGCACTTTGGTTGCTGGACTGTGCTGGGAGTGAGAGTGAGAGTGAGCCTGAGAATGTGTTTTGGGAGAGCTGGGAGGCAAGGGCAGTGCATTTGGACAGAGTGAGTTTGGCAGTGAAAGCGGTGTGAAGGGAAGGTGAGGACCAGCAACAGCTCTAAGCCCTTAGGCCTATCGTATGGGAGAAATGGCTTGGACGTTTGAACTTTGGTTGCTGGTCTGTGCCGGTAGTGAGAGCGTGAGTGATCCTGCGAAAGTGTGTTGGGAGTGCTGGGAGGCAAGTCAAAGGCAGATGGCCAGAGTGTGTTTGTGTGTGAAAGCGGTGTCAAGGGAAGGTGAGGACCAGCAACAGCTCTAAGCCCATAGAGGTAGCATGCGGCAGAAATCGCTTGGGTGTTGGCACTTTAGGATGTGGTCTGTGTCGGGAGTGAGAGTGAGATTGAACCTGAGAATGTGTGTTGGGAGTGCTGGGAGGCAAGGCAAAGGCATATGGGCAGAGTGTGTTTGGCTGTGAAAGCGGTGTCAAGGGAAGGTGAGGACCAGCAACAGCTCTAAGCCCTTAGATGTAGCGTGTGTCAGAAATCGCTTGTCTGTTGGCACATTGGAAGTTGGTCTGTGCTGGGAGTGAGACTGAGAGTGAGAGTGAGCCTGCGAATGTGTGTTGGGAGTGCTGGGAGGCAAGTCAAAGGCAGATGGCCATAGTGTGTTTGGTTTTGAAAGCGGTGTCAAGGGAAGGTGAGGACCAGCAACAGCTCTAAGCTCTTAGAGGTAGCGTGCGGCAGAAGTTGCTTGGATGTTGGCACTTTGGGAGGTAGTCTGTGCTAGGAGTGAGAGTGTGTTGGGAGTGCTGGGAGGCAGGGTAAAGGCAGATGGCCAGAGTGTGTTTGTCTGTGAAAGCGGTGTCAAGGGAAGGTGAGGACCAGCAACAGCGCTAAGCCCTTAGGCCTATCGTATGGGAGAAATGGGTTGGTTGTTTGCACTGTGGGAGGTGGTCTGTGCTGGGAGTGAGAGTGAGAGCGTGAGTGAGCCTGAGAATGTGTGTTGGGCGTGCTGGGAGGCAATGGCAGCGCAGATGGGCAGAGTGTGTTTGTCTGTGAAAGCGGTGTCAAGGGAAGGTGAGGACCAGCAACAGCTCTAAGCGCTTAGGCCTATTGTATAGAAGAAATGGCTTGGGTGTTGGCACTTTGGTTGCTGGACTGTGCTGGGAGTGAGAGTGAGAGTGAGCCTGAGAATGTGTTTTGGGAGAGCTGGGAGGCAAGGGCAGCGCATTTGGACAGAGTGAGTTTGGCAGTGAAAGCGGTGTGAAGGGAAGGTGAGGACCAGCAACAGCTCTAAGCCCTTAGGCCTATCGTATGGGAGAAATGGCTTAGACGTTTGCACTTTGGTTGCTGGTCTGTGCCGGGACTGAGAGCGTGAGTGAGCCCGCGAATGTGTGTTGGGAGTGCTGGGAGGCAAGGCAAAGGCAGATGGGCAGAGTGTGTTTGTGTGTGAAAGCGGTGTCAAGGGAAGGTGAGGACTAGCAACAGCTCTAAGCCCTTAGATGTAGCGTGTGTCAGAAATCGCTTGTGTGTCGGCACATTGGAAGTTGGTCTGTGCTGGGAGTGAGAGTGAGAGTGAGAGTGAGAGTGAGCCTGCGAATGTGTGTTGGGAGTGCTGGGAGGCAAGTCAAAGGCAGATGGCCAGAGTGTGTTTGTCTGTGAAAGCGGTGTCAAGGGAAGGAGAGGACCAGCAACACCTCTAAGCCCTTAGGCCTATCGATTGGGAGAAATGGCTTGGAAGTTTGAACTTTGGTTGCTGGTCTGTGCCCGTAGTGAGAGCGTGAGTGATGCTGCGAAAGTGTGTTGGGAGTGCTGGGAGGCAAGGCAAATGGCCAGAGTGTGTTTGGCTGTGAAAGCGGTGTCAAGGGAAGGTGAGGACCAGCAACAGCTCTAATCCCTTAGAGGTAACGTGTGTCAGAAATCGCTTGGGTGTTGGCACTTTGGAAGTTGATCTGTGCTGGGAGTGAGAGCGTGAGTGAGCCTACGAATTTGTTTAGGGAGTGCTGGGAGGCAAGGCAAAGGCAGATGGGCAGAGTGTGTTTGTGTGTGAAAGCGGTGTGAAGGGAAGGTGAGGACCAGCAACAGCTCTAACCCTTAGGCCTATCGTATGGGAGAAATGGCTTGGACGTTTGCAGTTTAGGAGGTGGTCTGTGCTGGGAGTGAGAGTGAGATTGAGCCTGCGAAAGTCTGTTGGGAGTGCTGGGAGGCAAGGCAAAGGCAGATGGGCAGAGTGTGTTTGTGTGTGAAAGCGGTGTGAAGGGAAGGTGAGGACCAGCAACAGCTCTAAGCCCTTAGAGGTAGCATGCGGCAGAAATCGCTTGGGTGTTGGCACTTTGGGATGTGGTCTGTGCCGGGAGTGAGAGTGAGATTGAACCTGAAAATGTGTGTTGGGAGTGCGGGGAGGCAAGGTAAAGGCATATGGGCAGAGTGTGTTTAGTTTTGAAAGCGCTGTCAAGGGAAGGTGAGGACCAGCAACAGCTCTAAGCTCTTAGAGGTAGCGTGCGGCAGAAGTTGCTTGGATGTTGGCACTTTGGGAGGTAGTCTGTGCTAGGAGTGAGAGTGTGTTGGGAGTGCTGGGAGGCAGGGTAAAGGCAGATGGCCAGAGTGTGTTTGGCTGTGAAAGCGGTGTCAAGGGAAGGTGAGGACCAGCAACAGCGCTAAGCCCTTAGGCCTATCGTATGGGAGAAATGGGTTGGTTGTTTGCACTGTGGGAGGTGGTCTGTGCTGGGAGTGAGAGTGAGAGCGTGAGGGAGCCTGAGAATGTGTGTTGGGCGTGCTGGGAGGCAATGGCAGCGCAGATGGGCAGAGTGTGTTTGTCTGTGAAAGCGGTGTCAAGGGAAGGTGAGGACCAGCAACAGCTCTAAGCGCTTAGGCCTATTGTATAGAAGAAATGGCTTGGGTGTTGGCACTTTGGTTGCTGGACTGTGCTGGGAGTGAGAGTGAGAGTGAGCCTGAGAATGTGTTTTGGGCGAGCTGGGAGGCAAGGGCAGCGCATTTGGACAGAGTGAGTTTGGCAGTGAAAGCGGTGTGAAGGGAAGGTGAGGACCAGCAACAGCTCTAAGCCCTTAGGCCTATCGTATGGGAGAAATGGCTTAGACGTTTGCACTTTGGTTGCTGGTCTGTGCCGGGACTGAGAGCGTGAGTGAGCCCGCGAATGTGTGTTGGGAGTGCTGGGAGGCAAGTCAAAGGCAGATGGCCAGAGTGTGTTTGTGTGTGAAAGCGGTGTCAAGGGAAGGTGAGGACCAGCAACACCTCTAAGCCCTTAGGCCTATCGATTGGGAGAAATGGCTTGGACGTTTGAACTTTGGTTGCTGGTCTGTGCCCGTAGTGAGAGCGTGAGTGATCCTGCGAAAGTGTGTTGGGAGTGCTGGGAGGCAAGGCAAAGGCAGATGGCCAGAGTGTGTTTGGCTGTGAAAGCGGTGTCAAGGGAAGGTGAGGACCAGCAACAGCTCTAACCCTTAGGCCTATCGTATGGGAGAAATGGCTTGGACGTTTGCAGTTTAGGAGGTGGTCTGTGCTGGGAGTGAGAGTGAGATTGAGCCTGCGAATGTGTGTTGGGAGTGCTGGGAGGCAAGGGCAGTGCATTTGGACAGAGTGTGTTTGTGTGTGAAAGCGGTGTCAAGGGAAGGTGAGGACCAGCAACAGCTCTAAGCGCTTAGGCCTATTGTATGGAAGAAATGGCTTGGGTGTTGGCACTTTGGTTGCTGGACTGTGCTGGGAGTGAGAGTGAGAGTGAGCCTGAGAATGTGTTTTGGGAGAGCTGGGAGGCAAGGGCAGTGCATTTGGACAGAGTGAGTTTGGCAGTGAAAGCGGTGTGAAGGGAAGGTGAGGACCAGCAACAGCTCTAAGCCCTTAGGCCTATCGTATGGGAGAAATGGCTTAGACGTTTGCACTTTGGTTGCTGGTCTGTGCCGGTAGTGAGAGCGTGAGTGAGCCTGCGAATGTGTTTTGGGAGTGCTGGGAGGCAAGGCAAAGGCAGATGGGCAGAGTGTGTTTGTGTGTGAAAGCGGTGTCAAGGGAAGGTGAGGACCAGCAACAGCTCTAAGCTTTTAGATGTAGCGTGTGTCAGAAATCGCTTGTGTGTTGGCACATTGGAAGTTGGTCTGTGCTGGGAGTGAGAGTGAGAGTGAGAGTGAGCCTGCGAATGTGTGTTGGGAGTGCTGGGAGGCAAGGCAAAGGCAGATGGCCAGAGTGTGTTTGTCTGTGAAAGCGGTGTCAAGGGAAGGAGAGGACCAGCAACACCTCTAAGCCCTTAGGCCTATCGATTGGGAGAAATGGCTTGGACGTTTGAACTTTGGTTGCTGCTCTGTGCCCGTAGTGAGAGCGTGAGTGATGCTGCGAAAGTGTGTTGGGAGTGCTGGGAGGCAAGGCAAAGGCAGATGGGCAGAGTGTGTTTGGCTGTGAAAGCGGTGTCAAGGGAAGGTGAGGACTAGCAACAGCTCTAATCCCTTAGAGGTAGCGTGTGTCAGAAATCGCTTGGGTGTTGGCACTTTGGAAGTTGATCTGTGCTGGGAGTGAGAGCGTGAGTGAGCATACGAATGTGTTTAGGGAGTGCTGGGAGGCAAGGCAAAGGCAGATGGGCAGAGTGTGTTTGTGTGTGAAAGCGGTGTCAAGGGAAGGTGAGGACCAGCAACAGCTCTAAGCGCTTAGGCCTATTGTATAGAAGAAATGGCTTGGGTGTTGGCACTTTGGTTGCTGGACTGTGCTGGGAGTGAGAGTGAGAGTGAGCCTGAGAATGTGTTTTGGGAGAGCTGGGAGGCAAGGGCAGCGCATTTGGACAGAGTGAGTTTGGCAGTGAAAGCGGTGTGAAGGGAAGGTGAGGACCAGCAACAGCTCTAAGCCCTTAGGCCTATCGTATGGGAGAAATGGCTTAGACGTTTGCACTTTGGTTGCTGGTCTGTGCCGGGACTGAGAGCGTGAGTGAGCCCGCGAATGTGTGTTGGGAGTGCTGGGAGGCGAGTCAAAGGCAGATGGCCAGAGTGTGTTTGTGTGTGAAAGCGGTGTCAAGGGAAGGTGAGGACCAAAAACAGCTCTAAGCCCTTATATGTAGCGTGTGTCAGAAATCGCTTGTGTGTCGGCACATTGGAAGTTGGTCTGTGCTGGGAGTGAGAGTGAGAGTGAGAGTGAGAGTGAGCCTGCGAATGTGTGTTGGGAGTGCTGGGAGGCAAGTCAAAGGCAGATGGGCAGAGTGTGTTTGTGTGTGAAAGCGGTGTCAAGGGAAGGAGAGGACCAGCAACACCTCTAAGCCCTTAGGCCTATCGTATGGGAGAAATGGCTTGGACGTTTGCAGTTTAGGAGGTGGTCTGTGTCGGGAGTGAGAGTGAGATTGAGCCTGCGAAAGTGTGTTGGGAGTGCTGGGAGGCAAGGCAAAGGCAGATGGGCAGAGTGTGTTTGTGTGTGAAAGCGGTGTCAAGGGAAGGTGAGGACCAGCAACAGCTCTAAGCGCTTAGGCCTATAGTATGGAAGAAATGGCTTGGGTGTTGGCACTTTGGTTGCTGGACTGTGCCGGGAGTGACAGTGAGAGTGAGCCTGCGAATGTGTGTTGGGAGTGCTGGGAGGCAAGGCAAAGGCAGATGGCCATAGTGTGTTTAGTTTTGAAAGCGCTGTCAAGGGAAGGTGAGGACCAGCAACAGCTCTAAGCTCTTAGAGGTAGCGTACGGCAGAAGTTGCTTGGATGTTGGCACTTTGGGAGGTGGTCTGTGCCAGGAGTGAGAGTGAGATTGAGCCTGAGAATGTGTGTTGGGAGTGCTGGGAGGCAAGGCAAAGGCATATGGGCAGAGTGTGTTTGGCTGTGAAAGCGCTGTCAAGGGAAGGTGAGGACCAGCAACAGCTCTAAGCCCTTAGGCCTATCGTATGGGTGAAATGGCTTGGACGTTTGCACTTTGGTTGCTGGTCTGTGCCGGGAGTGAGAGTGAGCCTGAGAATGTGTGTTGGGAGTGCTGGGAGGCAAGTCAAAGGCAGATGGCCATAGTGTGTTTGGTTTTGAAAGCGGTGTCAAGGGAAGGTGAGGACCAGCAACAGCTCTAAGCTCTTAGAGGTAGCGTGCGGCAGAAGTTGCTTGGATGTTGGCACTTTGGGAGGTAGTCTGTGCTAGGAGTGAGAGTGTGTTGGGAGTGCTGGGAGGCAGGGTAAAGGCAGATGGCCAGAGTGTGTTTGTCTGTGAAAGCGGTGTCAAAGGAAGGTGAGGACCATCAACAGCGCTAAGCCCTTAGGCCTATCGTATGGGAGAAATGGTTTGTTGTTTGCACTGTGGGAGGTGGTCTGTGCTGGGAGTGAGAGTGAGAGCGTGAGTGAGCCTGAGAATGTGTGTTGGGCGTGCTGGGAGGCAATGGCAGCGCAGATGGGCAGAGTGTGTTTGTCTGTGAAAGCGGTGTCAAGGGAAGGTGAGGACCAGCAACAGCTCTAAGCGCTTAGGCCTATTGTATAGAAGAAATGGCTTGGGTGTTGGCACTTTGGTTGCTGGACTGTGCTGGGAGTGAGAGTGAGAGTGAGCCTGAGAATGTGTTTTGGGAGAGCTGGGAGGCAAGGGCAGTGCATTTGGACAGAGTGAGTTTGGCAGTGAAAGCGGTGTGAAGGGAAGGTGAGGACCAGCAACAGCTCTAAGCCCTTAGGCCTATCGTATGGGAGAAATGGCTTAGACGTTTGCACTTTGGTTGCTGGTCTGTGCCGGGAGTGAGAGCGTGAGTGAGCCCGCGAATGTGTGTTGGGAGTGCTGGGAGGCAAGGCAAAGGCAGATGGGCAGAGTGTGTTTGTCTGTGAAAGCGGTGTGAAGGGAAGGTGAGGACCAGCAACAGCTCTAAGCCCTTAGATGTAGCGTGTGTCAGAAATCGCTTCTGTGTTGGCACATTGGAAGTTGGTCTGTGCTGGGAGGAGAGTGAGAGTGAGAGTGAGCCTGCGAATGTGTGTTGGGAGTGCTGGGAGGCAAGTCAAAGGCAGATGGCCAGAGTGTGTTTGTCTGTGAAAGCGGTGTCAAGGGAAGGAGAGGACCAGCAACACCTCTAAGCCCTTAGGCCTATCGATTGGGAGAAATGGCTTGGACGTTTGAACTTTGGTTGCTGGTCTGTGCCCGTAGTGAGAGCGTGAGTGATGCTGCGAAAGTGTGTTGGGAGTGCTGGGAGGCAAGGCAAAGGCAGATGGCCAGAGTGTGTTTGTCTGTAAAAGCGGTGTCAAGGGAAGGTGAGGACCAGCAACAGCTCTAAGCCCTTAGAGGTAGCATGCGGCAGAAATCGCTTGGGTGTTTGCACTTTGGAAGTTGATCTGTGCTGGGAGTGAGAGCGTGAGTGAGCCTACGAATATGTTTAGGGAGTGCTGGGAGGCAAGGCAAAGGCAGATGGGCAGAGTGTGTTTGGCTGTGAAAGCGGTGTCAAGGGAAGGTGAGGACCAGCAACAGCTCTAACCCTTAGGCCTATCGTATGGGAGAAATGGCTTGGACGTTTGCAGTTTAGGAGGTGGTCTGTGCTGGGAGTGAGAGTGAGATTGAGCCTGCGAAAGTGTGTTGGGAGTGCTGGGAGGCAAGGCAAAGGCAGATGGGCAGAGTGTGTTTGTGTGTGAAAGCGGTGTCAAGGGAAGGTGAGGACCAAAAACAGCTCTAAGCCCTTATATGTAGCGTGTGTCAGAAATCGCTTGTGTGTCGGCACATTGGAAGTTGGTCTGTGCTGGGAGTGAGAGTGAGAGTGAGAGTGAGAGTGAGCCTGCGAATGTGTGTTGGGAGTGCTGGGAGGCAAGTCAAAGGCAGATGGGCAGAGTGTGTTTGTGTGTGAAAGCGGTGTCAAGGGAAGGAGAGGACCAGCAACACCTCTAAGCCCTTAGGCCTATCGATTGGGAGAAATGGCTTGGACGTTTGAACTTTGGTTGCTGGTCTGTGCCCGTAGTGAGAGCGTGAGTGATCCTGCGAAAGTGTGTTGGGAGTGCTGGGAGGCAAGTCAAAGGCAGATGGCCAGAGTGTGTTTGTGTGTGAAAGCGGTGTCAAGGGAAGGTGAGGACCAGCAACAGCTCTAACCCTTAGGCCTATCGTATGGGAGAAATGGCTTGGACGTTTGCAGTTTAGGAGGTGGTCTGTGCTGGGAGTGAGAGTGAGATTGAGCCTGCGAATGTGTGTTGGGAGTGCTGGGAGGCAAGGGCAGTGCATTTGGACAGAGTGTGTTTGTGTGTGAAAGCGGTGTCAAGGGAAGGTGAGGACCAGCAACAGCTCTAAGCCTTTAGATGTAGCGTGTGTCAGAAATCGCTTGTGTGTTGGCACATTGGAAGTTGGTCTGTGCTGGGAATGAGAGTGAGAGTGAGAGTGAGCCTGCGAATGTGTGTTGGGAGTGCTGGGAGGCAAGGCAAAGGCAGATGGCCAGAGTGTGTTTGTCTGTGAAAGCGGTGTCAAGGGAAGGAGAGGACCAGCAACAGCTCTAAGCCCTTAGGCCTATCGATTGGGAGAAATGGCTTGGACGTTTGAACTTTGGTTGCTGCTCTGTGCCCGTAGTGAGAGCGTGAGTGATGCTGCGAAAGTGTGTTGGGAGTGCTGGGAGGCAAGGCAAAGGCAGATGGGCAGAGTGTGTTTGGCTGTGAAAGCGGTGTGAAGGGAAGGTGAGGACTAGCAACAGCTCTAATCCCTTAGAGGTAGCGTGTGTCAGAAATCGCTTGGGTGTTGGCACTTTGGAAGTTGATCTGTGCTGGGAGTGAGAGCGTGAGTGAGCCTGCGAATGTGTGTTGGGAGTGCTGGGAGGCAAGGCAAAGGCAGATGGGCAGAGTGTGTTTGTGTGTGAAAGCGGTGTCAAGGGAAGGTGAGGACCAGCAACAGCTCTAACCCTTAGGCCTATCGTATGGGAGAAATGGCTTGGACGTTTGCAGTTTAGGAGGTGGTCTGTGCTGGGAGTGAGAGTGAGATTGAGCCTGCCAATGTGTGTTGGGAGTGCTGGGAGGCAAGGCAAAGGCAGATGGGCAGAGTGTGTTTGTGTGTGAAAGCGGTGTCAAGGGAAGGTGAGGACCAGCAACAGCTCTAACCCTTAGGCCTATCGTATGGGAGAAATGGCTTGGACGTTTGCAGTTTAGGAGGTGGTCTGTGCTGGGAGTGAGAGTGAGATTGAGCCTGCCAATGTGTGTTGGGAGTGCTGGGAGGCAAGTCAAAGGCAGATGGGCAGAGTGTGTTTGTCTGTGAAAGCGGTGTCAAGGGAAGGAGAGGACCAGCAACACCTCTAAGCCCTTAGGCCTATCGATTGGGAGAAATGGCTTGGACGTTTGAACTTTGGTTGCTGCTCTGTGCCCGTAGTGAGAGCGTGAGTGATGCTGCGAAAGTGTGTTGGGCGTGCTGGGAGGCAAGGGCAGCGCAGATAGGCAGAGTGTGTTTGTCTGTGAAAGCGGTGTCAAGGGAAGGTGAGGACCAGCAACAGCTCTAAGCGCTTAGGCCTATTGTATAGAAGAAATGGCTTGGGTGTTGGCACTTTGGTTGCTGGACTGTGCTGGGAGTGAGAGTGAGAGTGAGCCTGAGAATGTGTTTTGGGAGAGCTGGGAGGCAAGGGCAGCGCATTTGGACAGAGTGAGTTTGGCAGTGAAAGCGGTGTGAAGGGAAGGTGAGGACCAGCAACAGCTCTAAGCCCTTAGGCCTATCGTATGGGAGAAATGGCTTGGACGTTTGAACTTTGGTTGCTGGTCTGTGCCGGTAGTGAGAGCGTGAGTGATCCTGCGAAAGTGTGTTGGGAGTGCTGGGAGGCAAGTCAAAGGCAGATGGCCAGAGTGTGTTTGTGTGTGAAAGCGGTGTCAAGGGAAGGTGAGGACCAGCAACAGCTCTAAGCCCTTAGAGGTAGCATGCGGCAGAAATCGCTTGGGTGTTGGCACTTTAGGATGTGGTCTGTGTCGGGAGTGAGACTGAGATTGAACCTGAGAATGTGTGTTGGGAGTGCTGGGAGGCAAGGCAAAGGCAGATGGGCAGAGTGTGTTTGGCTGTGAAAGCGGTGTCAAGGGAAGGTGAGGACCAGCAACAGCTCTAAGCCCTTAGATGTAGCGTGTGTCAGAAATCGCTTGTGTGTTGGCACATTGGAAGTTGGTCTGTGCTGGGAGTGAGAGTGAGAGTGAGAGTGAGCCTGCGAATGTGTGTTGGGAGTGCTGGGAGGCAAGTCAAAGGCAGATGGCCATAGTGTGTTTGGTTTTGAAAGCGCTGTCAAGGGAAGGTGAGGACCAGCAACAGCTCTAAGCTCTTAGAGGTAGCGTGCGGCAGAAGTTGCTTGGATGTTGGCACTTTGGGAGGTAGTCTGTGCTAGGAGTGAGAGTGTGTTGGGAGTGCTGGGAGGCAGGGTAAAGGCAGATGGCCAGAGTGTGTTTGTCTGTGAAAGCGGTGTCAAGGGAAGGTGAGGACCAGCAACAGCGCTAAGCCCTTAGGCCTATCGTATGGGAGAAATGGGTTGGTTGTTTGCACTGTGGGAGGTGGTCTGTGCTGGGAGTGAGAGTGAGAGCGTGAGTGAGCCTGAGAATGTGTGTTGGGCGTGCTGGGAGGCAATGGCAGCGCAGATGGGCAGAGTGTGTTTGTCTGTGAAAGCGGTGTCAAGGGAAGGTGAGGACCAGCAACAGCTCTAAGCGCTTAGGCCTATTGTATAGAAGAAATGGCTTGGGTGTTGGCACTTTGGTTGCTGGACTGTGCTGGGAGTGAGAGTGAGAGTGAGCCTGAGAATGTGTTTTGGGAGTGCTGGGAGGCAAGGGCAGTGCATTTGGACAGAGTGAGTTTGGCAGTGAAAGCGGTGTGAAGGGAAGGTGAGGACCAGCAACAGCTCTAAGCGCTTAGGCCTATTGTATGGGAGAAATGGCTTAGACGTTTGCACTTTGGTTGCTGGTCTGTGCCGGGAGTGAGAGCGTGAGTGAGCCCGCGAATGTGTGTTGGGAGTGCTGGGAGGCAAGGCAAAGGCAGATGGGCAGAGTGTGTTTGTGTGTGAAAGCGGTGTCAAGGGAAGGTGAGGACCAGCAACAGCTCTAAGCCCTTAGAGGTAGCGTGTGTCAGAAATCGCTTGGGTGTTTGCACTTTGGAAGTTGATCTGTGCTGGGAGTGAGAGCGTGAGTGAGCCTACGAATGTGTTTAGGGAGTGCTGGGAGGTAAGGCAAAGGCAGATGGGCAGAGTGTGTTTGTGTGTGAAAGCGGTGTCAAGGGAAGGTGAGGACCAGCAACAGCTCTAACCCTTAGGCCTATCGTATGGGAGAAATGGCTTGGACGTTTGCAGTTTAGGAGGTGGTCTGTGCTGGGAGTGAGAGTGAGATTGAGCCTGCGAAAGTGTGTTGAGAGTGCTGGGAGGCAAGGCAAAGGCAGATGGGCAGAGTGTGTTTGTGTGTGAAAGCGGTGTGAAGGGAAGGTGAGGACCAGCAACAGCTCTAAGCGCTTAGGCCTATTGTATGGAAGAAATGGCTTGGGTGTTGGCACTTTGGTTGCTGGACTGTGCTGGGAGTGAGAGTGAGAGTGAGCCTGAGAATGTGTTTTGGGAGAGCTGGGAGGCAAGGGCAGTGCATTTGGACAGAGTGAGTTTGGCAGTGAAAGCGGTGTGAAGGGAAGGTGAGGACCAGCAACAGCTCTAAGCGCTTAGGCCTATTGTATGGGAGAAATGGCTTAGACGTTTGCACTTTGGTTGCTGGTCTGTGCCGGTAGTGAGAGCGTGAGTGAGCCTGCGAATGTGTGTTGGGAGTGCTGGGAGGCAAGGCAAAGGCAGATGGGCAGAGTGTGTTTGTGTGTGAAAGCGGTGTCAAGGGAAGGTGAGGACCAGCAACAGCTCTAAGCCCATAGAGGTAGCATGCGGCAGAAATCGCTTGGGTGTTGGCACTTTGGGATGTGGTCTGTGCCGGGAGTGAGAGTGAGATTGAACCTGAAAATGTGTGTTGGGAGTGCGGGGAGGCAAGGCAAAGGCATATGGGCAGAGTGTGTTTGGCTGTGAAAGCGGTGTCAAGGGAAGGTGAGGACCAGCAACAGCTCTAAGCCCTTAGGCCTATCGTATGGGAGAAATGGCTTGGACGTTTGCACTTTGTTTGCTGGTCTGTGCCGGGAGTGAGAGTGAGAGTGAGCCTGCGAATGTGTGTTGGGAGTGCTGGGAGGCAAGGCAAAAGCAAAGGGCCAGAGTGTGTTTGTGTGTGAAAGCGGTGTCAAGGGAAGGTGAGGACCAGCAACAGCTCTAAGCCCTTAGAGGTAGCATGCGGCAGAAATCGCTTGGGTGTTGTCACTTTAGGATGTGGTCTGTGTCGGGAGTGAGAGTGAGATTGAACCTGAAAATGTGTGTTGGGAGTGCTGGGAGGCAAGGCAAAGGCAGATGGGCAGAGTGTGTTTGTGTGTGAAAGCGGTGTCAAGGGAAGGTGAGGACCAGCAACAGCTCTAAGCCCTTAGAAGTAGCGTGTGTCAGAAATCGCTTGTGTGTTGGCACATTGGAAGTTGGTCTGTGCTGGGAGTGAGAGTGAGAGTGAGAGTGAGCCTGCGAATGTGTGTTGGGAGTGCTGGGAGGCAAGTCAAAGGCAGATGGCCAGAGTGTGTTTGGCTGTGAAAGCGGTGTCAAGGGAAGGTGTGGACCAGACACAGCTCTAAAGCCTTAGGCGTATGGTATTGCAGAAATGGCTTGGGCATTTGCACTTTGGGAGGTGGTCTGTGCCGGTTGTGAGAGTGTGTTGGGAGTGCTGGAGTTGAGGGCAGGGCAGATGGGAGGAGTGTGTTTGGCTGTGAAAGCGGTGTCAAGGGAAGGTGAGGACCAGCAACAGCTCTAAGCCCTTAGAGGTAGCGTGTGTCAGAAATCGCTTGGGTGTTTGCACTTTGGAAGTTGATCTGTGCTGGGAGTGAGAGCGTGAGTGAGCCTACGAATGTGTTTAGGGAGTGCTGGGAGGTAAGGCAAAGGCAGATGGGCAGAGTGTGTTTGTGTGTGAAAGCGGTGTCAAGGGAAGGTGAGGACCAGCAACACCTCTAAGCCCTTAGGCCTATCGTATGGGAGAAATGGCTTAGACGTTTGCAGTTTAGGAGGTGGTCTGTGCTGGGAGTGAGAGTGAGATTGAGCCTGCGAAAGTGTGTTGGGAGTGCTGGGAGGCAAGGCAAAGGCAGATGGGCAGAGTGTGTTTGTGTGTGAAAGCGGTGTCAAGGGAAGGTGAGGACCAGCAACAGCTCTAAGCGCTTAGGCCTATTGTATGGAAGAAATGGCTTGGGTGTTGGCACTTTGGTTGCTGGACTGTGCTGGGAGTGAGAGTGAGAGTGAGCCTGTGAATGTGTTTTGGGAGAGCTGGGAGGCAAGGGCAGTGCATTTGGACAGAGTGAGTTTGGCAGTGAAAGCGGTGTGAAGGGAAGGTGAGGACCAGCAACAGCTCTAAGCGCTTAGGCCTATTGTATGGGAGAAATGGCTTAGACGTTTGCACTTTGGTTGCTGGTCTGTGCCGGTAGTGAGAGCGTGAGTGAGCCTGCGAATGTGTGTTGGGAGTGCTGGGAGGCAAGGCAAAAGCAAAGGGCCAGAGTGTGTTTGTGTGTGAAAGCGGTGTCAAGGGAAGGTGAGGACCAGCAACAGCTCTAACCCTTAGGCCTATCGTATGGGAGAAATGGCTTGGACGTTTGCAGTTTAGGAGGTGGTCTGTGCTGGGAGTGAGAGTGAGATTGAGCCTGCGAAAGTGTGTTGAGAGTGCTGGGAGGCAAGGCAAAGGCAGATGGGCAGAGTGTGTTTGTGTGTGAAAGCGGTGTGAAGGGAAGGTGAGGACCAGCAACAGCTCTAAGCGCTTAGGCCTATTGTATGGAAGAAATGGCTTGGGTGTTGGCACTTTGGTTGCTGGACTGTGCTGGGAGTGAGAGTGAGAGTGAGCCTGAGAATGTGTTTTGGGAGAGCTGGGAGGCAAGGGCAGTGCATTTGGACAGAGTGAGTTTGGCAGTGAAAGCGGTGTGAAGGGAAGGTGAGGACCAGCAACAGCTCTAAGCGCTTAGGCCTGTTGTATGGGAGAAATGGCTTAGACGTTTGCACTTTGGTTGCTGGTCTGTGCCGGTAGTGAGAGCGTGAGTGAGCCTGCGAATGTGTGTTGGGAGTGCTGGGAGGCAAGGCAAAGGCAGATGGGCAGAGTGTGTTTGTGTGTGAAAGCGGTGTCAAGGGAAGGTGAGGACCAGCAACAGCTCTAAGCCCATAGAGGTAGCATGCGGCAGAAATCGCTTGGGTGTTGGCACTTTGGGATGTGGTCTGTGCCGGGAGTGAGAGTGAGATTGAACCTGAAAATGTGTGTTGGGAGTGCGGGGAGGCAAGGCAAAGGCATATGGGCAGAGTGTGTTTGGCTGTGAAAGCGGTGTCAAGGGAAGGTGAGGACCAGCAACAGCTCTAAGCCCTTAGGCCTATCGTATGGGAGAAATGGCTTGGACGTTTGCACTTTGTTTGCTGGTCTGTGCCGGGAGTGAGAGTGAGAGTGAGCCTGCGAATGTGTGTTGGGAGTGCTGGGAGGCAAGGCAAAAGCAAAGGGCCAGAGTGTGTTTGTGTGTGAAAGCGGTGTCAAGGGAAGGTGAGGACCAGCAACAGCTCTAAGCCCTTAGAGGTAGCATGCGGCAGAAATCGCTTGGGTGTTGTCACTTTAGGATGTGGTCTGTGTCGGGAGTGAGAGTGAGATTGAACCTGAAAATGTGTGTTGGGAGTGCTGGGAGGCAAGGCAAAGGCAGATGGGCAGAGTGTGTTTGTGTGTGAAAGCGGTGTCAAGGGAAGGTGAGGACCAGCAACAGCTCTAAGCCCTTAGATGTAGCGTGTGTCAGAAATCGCTTGTGTGTTGGCACATTGGAAGTTGGTCTGTGCTGGGAGTGAGAGTGAGAGTGAGAGTGAGCCTGCGAATGTGTGTTGGGAGTGCTGGGAGGCAAGTCAAAGGCAGATGGCCAGAGTGTGTTTGTCTGTGAAAGCGGTGTCAAGGGAAGGTGTGGACCAGACACAGCTCTAAAGCCTTAGGCGTATGGTATTGCAGAAATGGCTTGGGCATTTGCACTTTGGGAGGTGGTCTGTGCCGGTTGTGAGAGTGTGTTGGGAGTGCTGGAGTTGAGGGCAGGGCAGATGGGAGGAGTGTGTTTGGCTGTGAAAGCGGTGTCAAGGGAAGGTGAGGACCAGCAACAGCTCTAAGCCCTTAGAGGTAGCGTGTGTCAGAAATCGCTTGGGTGTTTGCACTTTGGAAGTTGATCTGTGCTGGGAGTGAGAGCGTGAGTGAGCCTACGAATGTGTTTAGGGAGTGCTGGGAGGTAAGGCAAAGGCAGATGGGCAGAGTGTGTTTGTGTGTGAAAGCGGTGTCAAGGGAAGGTGAGGACCAGCAACACCTCTAAGCCCTTAGGCCTATCGTATGGGAGAAATGGCTTAGACGTTTGCAGTTTAGGAGGTGGTCTGTGCTGGGAGTGAGAGTGAGATTGAGCCTGCGAAAGTGTGTTGGGAGTGCTGGGAGGCAAGGCAAAGGCAGATGGGCAGAGTGTGTTTGTGTGTGAAAGCGGTGTCAAGGGAAGGTGAGGACCAGCAACAGCTCTAAGCGCTTAGGCCTATTGTATGGAAGAAATGGCTTGGGTGTTGGCACTTTGGTTGCTGGACTGTGCTGGGAGTGAGAGTGAGAGTGAGCCTGTGAATGTGTTTTGGGAGAGCTGGGAGGCAAGGGCAGTGCATTTGGACAGAGTGAGTTTGGCAGTGAAAGCGGTGTGAAGGGAAGGTGAGGACCAGCAACAGCTCTAAGCGCTTAGGCCTATTGTATGGGAGAAATGGCTTAGACGTTTGCACTTTGGTTGCTGGTCTGTGCCGGTAGTGAGAGCGTGAGTGAGCCTGCGAATGTGTGTTGGGAGTGCTGGGAGGCAAGGCAAAGGCAGATGGGCAGAGTGTGTTTGTGTGTGAAAGCGGTGTCAAGGGAAGGTGAGGACCAGCAACAGCTCTAAGCCCATAGAGGTAGCATGCGGCAGAAATCGCTTGGGTGTTGGCACTTTGGGATGTGGTCTGTGCCGGGAGTGAGAGTGAGATTGAACCTGAAAATGTGTGTTGTGAGTGCGGGGAGGCAAGGCAAAGGCATATGGGCAGAGTGTGTTTGTGTGTGAAAGCGGTGTCAAGGGAAGGTGAGGACCAGCAACAGCTCTAAGCCCTTAGGCCTATCGTATGGGAGAAATGGCTTGGACGTTTGCACTTTGTTTGCTGGTCTGTGCCGGGAGTGAGAGTGAGAGTGAGCCTGCGAATGTGTGTTGGGAGTGCTGGGAGGCAAGGCAAAAGCAAAGGGCCAGAGTGTGTTTGTGTGTGAAAGCGGTGTCAAGGGAAGGTGAGGACCAGCAACAGCTCTAAGCCCTTAGAGGTAGCATGCGGCAGAAATCGCTTGGGTGTTGGCACTTTAGGATGTGGTCTGTGTCGGGAGTGAGACTGAGATTGAACCTGAGAATGTGTGTTGGGAGTGCTGGGAGGCAAGGCAAAGGCAGATGGGCAGAGTGTGTTTGTGTGTGAAAGCGGTGTCAAGGGAAGGTGAGGACCAGCAACAGCTCTAAGCCCTTAGAAGTAGCGTGTGTCAGAAATCGCTTGTGTGTTGGCACATTGGAAGTTGGTCTGTGCTGGGAGTGAGAGTGAGAGTGAGAGTGAGCCTGCGAATGTGTGTTGGGAGTGCTGGGAGGCAAGTCAAAGGCAGATGGCCAGAGTGTGTTTGTCTGTGAAAGCGGTGTCAAGGGAAGGTGTGGACCAGACACAGCTCTAAAGCCTTAGGCGTATGGTATTGCAGAAATGGCTTGGGCATTTGCACTTTGGGAGGTGGTCTGTGCCGGTTGTGAGAGTGTGTTGGGAGTGCTGGAGTTGAGGGCAGGGCAGATGGGAGGAGTGTGTTTGGCTGTGAAAGCGGTGTCAAGGGAAGGTGAGGACCAGCAACAGCTCTAAGCCCTTAGAGGTAGCGTGTGTCAGAAATCGCTTGGGTGTTTGCACTTTGGAAGTTGATCTGTGCTGGGAGTGAGAGCGTGAGTGAGCCTACGAATGTGTTTAGGGAGTGCTGGGAGGTAAGGCAAAGGCAGATGGGCAGAGTGTGTTTGTGTGTGAAAGCGGTGTCAAGGGAAGGTGAGGACCAGCAACACCTCTAAGCCCTTAGGCCTATCGTATGGGAGAAATGGCTTAGACGTTTGCAGTTTAGGAGGTGGTCTGTGCTGGGAGTGAGAGTGAGATTGAGCCTGCGAAAGTGTGTTGGGAGTGCTGGGAGGCAAGGCAAAGGCAGATGGGCAGAGTGTGTTTGTGTGTGAAAGCGGTGTCAAGGGAAGGTGAGGACCAGCAACAGCTCTAAGCGCTTAGGCCTATTGTATGGAAGAAATGGCTTGGGTGTTGGCACTTTGGTTGCTGGACTGTGCTGGGAGTGAGAGTGAGAGTGAGCCTGTGAATGTGTTTTGGGAGAGCTGGGAGGCAAGGGCAGTGCATTTGGACAGAGTGAGTTTGGCAGTGAAAGCGGTGTGAAGGGAAGGTGAGGACCAGCAACAGCTCTAAGCGCTTAGGCCTATTGTATGGGAGAAATGGCTTAGACGTTTGCACTTTGGTTGCTGGTCTGTGCCGGTAGTGAGAGCGTGAGTGAGCCTGCGAATGTGTGTTGGGAGTGCTGGGAGGCAAGGCAAAAGCAAAGGGCCAGAGTGTGTTTGTGTGTGAAAGCGGTGTCAAGGGAAGGTGAGGACCAGCAACAGCTCTAACCCTTAGGCCTATCGTATGGGAGAAATGGCTTGGACGTTTGCAGTTTAGGAGGTGGTCTGTGCTGGGAGTGAGAGTGAGATTGAGCCTGCGAAAGTGTGTTGAGAGTGCTGGGAGGCAAGGCAAAGGCAGATGGGCAGAGTGTGTTTGTGTGTGAAAGCGGTGTGAAGGGAAGGTGAGGACCAGCAACAGCTCTAAGCGCTTAGGCCTATTGTATGGAAGAAATGGCTTGGGTGTTGGCACTTTGGTTGCTGGACTGTGCTGGGAGTGAGAGTGAGAGTGAGCCTGAGAATGTGTTTTGGGAGAGCTGGGAGGCAAGGGCAGTGCATTTGGACAGAGTGAGTTTGGCAGTGAAAGCGGTGTGAAGGGAAGGTGAGGACCAGCAACAGCTCTAAGCGCTTAGGCCTATTGTATGGGAGAAATGGCTTAGACGTTTGCACTTTGGTTGCTGGTCTGTGCCGGTAGTGAGAGCGTGAGTGAGCCTGCGAATGTGTGTTGGGAGTGCTGGGAGGCAAGGCAAAGGCAGATGGGCAGAGTGTGTTTGTGTGTGAAAGCGGTGTCAAGGGAAGGTGAGGACCAGCAACAGCTCTAAGCCCATAGAGGTAGCATGCGGCAGAAATCGCTTGGGTGTTGGCACTTTGGGATGTGGTCTGTGCCGGGAGTGAGAGTGAGATTGAACCTGAAAATGTGTGTTGGGAGTGCGGGGAGGCAAGGCAAAGGCATATGGGCAGAGTGTGTTTGGCTGTGAAAGCGGTGTCAAGGGAAGGTGAGGACCAGCAACAGCTCTAAGCCCTTAGGCCTATCGTATGGGAGAAATGGCTTGGACGTTTGCACTTTGTTTGCTGGTCTGTGCCGGGAGTGAGAGTGAGAGTGAGCCTGCGAATGTGTGTTGGGAGTGCTGGGAGGCAAGGCAAAAGCAAAGGGCCAGAGTGTGTTTGTGTGTGAAAGCGGTGTCAAGGGAAGGTGAGGACCAGCAACAGCTCTAAGCCCTTAGAGGTAGCATGCGGCAGAAATCGCTTGGGTGTTGTCACTTTAGGATGTGGTCTGTGTCGGGAGTGAGAGTGAGATTGAACCTGAAAATGTGTGTTGGGAGTGCTGGGAGGCAAGGCAAAGGCAGATGGGCAGAGTGTGTTTGTGTGTGAAAGCGGTGTCAAGGGAAGGTGAGGACCAGCAACAGCTCTAAGCCCTTAGATGTAGCGTGTGTCAGAAATCGCTTGTGTGTTGGCACATTGGAAGTTGGTCTGTGCTGGGAGTGAGAGTGAGAGTGAGAGTGAGCCTGCGAATGTGTGTTGGGAGTGCTGGGAGGCAAGTCAAAGGCAGATGGCCAGAGTGTGTTTGTCTGTGAAAGCGGTGTCAAGGGAAGGTGTGGACCAGACACAGCTCTAAAGCCTTAGGCGTATGGTATTGCAGAAATGGCTTGGGCATTTGCACTTTGGGAGGTGGTCTGTGCCGGTTGTGAGAGTGTGTTGGGAGTGCTGGAGGCAAGGGCAGGGCAGATGGGAGGAGTGTGTTTGGCTGTGAAAGCGGTGTCAAGGGAAGGTGAGGACCAGCAACAGCTCTAAGCCCTTAGAGGTAGCGTGTGTCAGAAATCGCTTGGGTGTTTGCACTTTGGAAGTTGATCTGTGCTGGGAGTGAGAGCGTGAGTGAGCCTACGAATGTGTTTAGGGAGTGCTGGGAGGTAAGGCAAAGGCAGATGGGCAGAGTGTGTTTGTGTGTGAAAGCGGTGTCAAGGGAAGGTGAGGACCAGCAACACCTCTAAGCCCTTAGGCCTATCGTATGGGAGAAATGGCTTAGACGTTTGCAGTTTAGGAGGTGGTCTGTGCTGGGAGTGAGAGTAAGATTGAACCTGCGAAAGTGTGTTGGGAGTGCTGGGAGGCAAGGCAAAGGCAGATGGGCAGAGTGTGTTTGTGTGTGAAAGCGGTGTCAAGGGAAGGTGAGGACCAGCAACAGCTCTAAGCGCTTAGGCCTATTGTATGGAAGAAATGGCTTGGGTGTTGGCACTTTGGTTGCTGGACTGTGCTGGGAGTGAGAGTGAGAGTGAGCCTGTGAATGTGTTTTGGGAGAGCTGGGAGGCAAGGGCAGTGCATTTGGACAGAGTGAGTTTGGCAGTGAAAGCGGTGTGAAGGGAAGGTGAGGACCAGCAACAGCTCTAAGCGCTTAGGCCTATTGTATGGGAGAAATGGCTTAGACGTTTGCACTTTGGTTGCTGGTCTGTGCCGGTAGTGAGAGCGTGAGTGAGCCTGCGAATGTGTGTTGGGAGTGCTGGGAGGCAAGGCAAAAGCAAAGGGCCAGAGTGTGTTTGTGTGTGAAAGCGGTGTCAAGGGAAGGTGAGGACCAGCAACAGCTCTAAGCCCTTAGAGGTAGCATGCGGCAGAAATCGCTTGGGTGTCGGCACTTTAGGATGTGGTCTGTGTCGGGAGTGAGAGTGAGATTGAACCTGAGAATGTGTGTTGGGAGTGCTGGGAGGCAAGGCAAAGGCAGATGGGCAGAGTGTGTTTGGCTGTGAAAGCGGTGTCAAGGGAAGGTGAGGACCAGCAACAGCTCTAAGCCCTTAGATGTAGCGTGTGTCAGAAATCGCTTGTGTGTTGGCACATTGGAAGTTGGTCTGTGCTGGGAGTGAGAGTGAGAGTGAGAGTGAGCCTGCGAATGTGTGTTGGGAGTGCTGGGAGGCAAGTCAAAGGCAGATGGCCAGAGTGTGTTTGTCTGTGAAAGCGGTGTCAAGGGAAGGTGTGGACCAGACACAGCTCTAAAGCCTTAGGCGTATGGTATTGCAGAAATGGCTTGGGCATTTGCACTTTGGGAGGTGGTCTGTGCCGGTTGTGAGAGTGTGTTGGGAGTGCTGGAGGCAAGGGCAGGGCAGATGGGAGGAGTGTGTTTGGCTGTGAAAGCGGTGTCAAGGGAAGGTGAGGACCAGCAACAGCTCTAAGCCCTTAGAGGTAGCGTGTGTCAGAAATCGCTTGGGTGTTTGCACTTTGGAAGTTGATCTGTGCTGGGAGTGAGAGCGTGAGTGAGCCTACGAATGTGTTTAGGGAGTGCTGGGAGGTAAGGCAAAGGCAGATGGGCAGAGTGTGTTTGTGTGTGAAAGCGGTGTCAAGGGAAGGTGAGGACCAGCAACACCTCTAAGCCCTTAGGCCTATCGTATGGGAGAAATGGCTTGGACGTTTGCAGTTTAGGAGGTGGTCTGTGCTGGGAGTGAGAGTAAGATTGAACCTGCGAAAGTGTGTTGGGAGTGCTGGGAGGCAAGGCAAAGGCAGATGGGCAGAGTGTGTTTGTGTGTGAAAGCGGTGTCAAGGGAAGGTGAGGACCAGCAACAGCTCTAAGCGCTTAGGCCTATTGTATGGAAGAAATGGCTTGGGTGTTGGCACTTTGGTTGCTGGACTGTGCTGGGAGTGAGAGTGAGAGTGAGCCTGAGAATGTGTTTTGGGAGAGCTGGGAGGCAAGGGCAGTGCATTTGGACAGAGTAAGTTTGGCAGTGAAAGCGGTGTGAAGGGAAGGTGAGGACCAGCAACAGCTCTAAGCGCTTAGGCCTATTGTATGGGAGAAATGGCTTAGACGTTTGCACTTTGGTTGCTGGTCTGTGCCGGTAGTGAGAGCGTGAGTGAGCCTGCGAATGTGTGTTGGGAGTGCTGGGAGGCAAGGCAAAGGCAGATGGGCAGAGTGTGTTTCGCTGTGAAAGCGGTGTCAAGGGAAGGTGAGGACCAGCAACAGCTCTAAGCCCATAGAGGTAGCATGCGGCAGAAATCGCTTGGGTGTTGGCACTTTGGGATGTGGTCTGTGCTGGGAGTGAGAGTGAGATTGAACCTGAAAATGTGTGTTGGGAGTGCGGGGAGGCAAGGCAAAGGCATATGGGCAGAGTGTGTTTGGCTGTGAAAGCGGTGTCAAGGGAAGGTGAGGACCAGCAACAGCTCTAAGCCCTTAGGCCTATCGTATGGGAGAAATGGCTTGGACGTTTGCACTTTGTTTGCTGGTCTGTGCCGGGAGTGAGAGTGAGAGTGAGCCTGAGAATGTGTGTTGGGAGTGCTGGGAGGCAAGGCAAAAGCAAAGGGCCAGAGTGTGTTTGTGTGTGAAAGCGGTGTCAAGGGAAGGTGAGGACCAGCAACAGCTCTAAGCCCTTAGAGGTAGCATGCGGCAGAAATCGCTTGGGTGTTGGCACTTTAGGATGTGGTCTGTGTCGGGAGTGAGACTGAGATTGAACCTGAGAATGTGTGTTGGGAGTGCTGGGAGGCAAGGCAAAGGCAGATGGGCAG
Source organism: Pelecanus crispus (assembly GCF_030463565.1). NCBI lineage: Eukaryota > Metazoa > Chordata > Aves > Pelecaniformes > Pelecanidae > Pelecanus > Pelecanus crispus. The sequence goes on along the minus strand of NC_134657.1, from coordinate 582,770 downwards.
AGTGTGTTTGGCTGTGAAAGCGGTGTCAAGGGAAGGTGAGGACCAGCAACAGCTCTAAGCCCTTAGATGTAGCGTGTGTCAGAAATCGCTTGTGTGTTGGCACATTGGAAGTTGGTCTGTGCTGGGAGTGAGAGTGAGAGTGAGAGTGAGCCTGCGAATGTGTGTTGGGAGTGCTGGGAGGCAAGTCAAAGGCAGATGGCCAGAGTGTGTTTGTCTGTGAAAGCGGTGTCAAGGGAAGGTGTGGACCAGACACAGCTCTAAAGCCTTAGGCGTATGGTATTGCAGAAATGGCTTGGGCATTTGCACTTTGGGAGGTGGTCTGTGCCGGTTGTGAGAGTGTGTTGGGAGTGCTGGAGGCAAGGGCAGGGCAGATGGGAGGAGTGTGTTTGTGTGTGAAAGCGGTGTCAAGGGAAGGTGAGGACCAGCAACAGCTCTAAGCCCTTAGAGGTAGCGTGTGTCAGAAATCGCTTGGGTGTTGGCACTTTGGAAGTTGATCTGTGCTGGGAGTGAGAGTGTGAGTGAGCCTACGAATGCGTTTAGGGAGTGCTGGGAGGCAAGGCAAAGGCAGATGGGCAGAGTGTGTTTGTGTGTGAAAGCGGTGTCAAGGGAAGGTGAGGACCAGCAACAGCTCTAAGCCCTTTAATGTAGCGTGTGTCAGAAATCGCTTTGGTGTTTGCACTTTGGGAGTTCGTCTGTGCCGAGAGTGAGATTGAGCCTGCGAATGTGTGTTGGGAGTGCTGGGAGGCAAGGCAAAGGCAGATGGCCAGAGTGTGTTTGTCTGTAAAAGCGGTGTCAAGGGAAGGTGAGGACCAGCAACAGCTCTAAGCCCTTAGAGGTAGCATGCGGCAGAAATCGCTTGGGTGTTTGCACTTTGGAAGTTGATCTGTGCTGGGAGTGAGAGCGTGAGTGAGCCTACGAATATGTTTAGGGAGTGCTGGGAGGCAAGGCAAAGGCAGATGGGCAGAGTGTGTTTGGCTGTGAAAGCGCTGTCAAGGGAAGGTGAGGACCAGCAACAGCTCTAAGCCCTTAGGCCTATCGTATGGGTGAAATGGCTTGGACGTTTGCACTTTGGTTGCTGGTCTGTGCCGGGAGTGAGAGTGAGCCTGAGAATGTGTGTTGGGAGTGCTGGGAGGCAAGTCAAAGGCAGATGGCCATAGTGTGTTTGGTTTTGAAAGCGGTGTCAAGGGAAGGTGAGGACCAGCAACAGCTCTAAGCTCTTAGAGGTAGCGTGCGGCAGAAGTTGCTTGGATGTTGGCACTTTGGGAGGTAGTCTGTGCTAGGAGTGAGAGTGTGTTGGGAGTGCTGGGAGGCAGGGTAAAGGCAGATGGCCAGAGTGTGTTTGTCTGTGAAAGCGGTGTCAAAGGAAGGTGAGGACCATCAACAGCGCTAAGCCCTTAGGCCTATCGTATGGGAGAAATGGTTTGTTGTTTGCACTGTGGGAGGTGGTCTGTGCTGGGAGTGAGAGTGAGAGCGTGAGTGAGCCTGAGAATGTGTGTTGGGCGTGCTGGGAGGCAATGGCAGCGCAGATGGGCAGAGTGTGTTTGTCTGTGAAAGCGGTGTCAAGGGAAGGTGAGGACCAGCAACAGCTCTAAGCGCTTAGGCCTATTGTATAGAAGAAATGGCTTGGGTGTTGGCACTTTGGTTGCTGGACTGTGCTGGGAGTGAGAGTGAGAGTGAGCCTGAGAATGTGTTTTGGGAGAGCTGGGAGGCAAGGGCAGTGCATTTGGACAGAGTGAGTTTGGCAGTGAAAGCGGTGTGAAGGGAAGGTGAGGACCAGCAACAGCTCTAAGCCCTTAGGCCTATCGTATGGGAGAAATGGCTTAGACGTTTGCACTTTGGTTGCTGGTCTGTGCCGGGAGTGAGAGCGTGAGTGAGCCCGCGAATGTGTGTTGGGAGTGCTGGGAGGCAAGGCAAAGGCAGATGGGCAGAGTGTGTTTGTCTGTGAAAGCGGTGTGAAGGGAAGGTGAGGACCAGCAACAGCTCTAAGCCCTTAGATGTAGCGTGTGTCAGAAATCGCTTCTGTGTTGGCACATTGGAAGTTGGTCTGTGCTGGGAGGAGAGTGAGAGTGAGAGTGAGCCTGCGAATGTGTGTTGGGAGTGCTGGGAGGCAAGTCAAAGGCAGATGGCCAGAGTGTGTTTGTCTGTGAAAGCGGTGTCAAGGGAAGGAGAGGACCAGCAACACCTCTAAGCCCTTAGGCCTATCGATTGGGAGAAATGGCTTGGAAGTTTGAACTTTGGTTGCTGGTCTGTGCCCGTAGTGAGAGCGTGAGTGATGCTGCGAAAGTGTGTTGGGAGTGCTGGGAGGCAAGGCAAATGGCCAGAGTGTGTTTGGCTGTGAAAGCGGTGTCAAGGGAAGGTGAGGACCAGCAACAGCTCTAATCCCTTAGAGGTAACGTGTGTCAGAAATCGCTTGGGTGTTGGCACTTTGGAAGTTGATCTGTGCTGGGAGTGAGAGCGTGAGTGAGCCTACGAATTTGTTTAGGGAGTGCTGGGAGGCAAGGCAAAGGCAGATGGGCAGAGTGTGTTTGTGTGTGAAAGCGGTGTGAAGGGAAGGTGAGGACCAGCAACAGCTCTAACCCTTAGGCCTATCGTATGGGAGAAATGGCTTGGACGTTTGCAGTTTAGGAGGTGGTCTGTGCTGGGAGTGAGAGTGAGATTGAGCCTGCGAAAGTGTGTTGGGAGTGCTGGGAGGCAAGGCAAAGGCAGATGGGCAGAGTGTGTTTGTGTGTGAAAGCGGTGTGAAGGGAAGGTGAGGACCAGCAACAGCTCTAAGCCCATAGAGGTAGCATGCGGCAGAAATCGCTTGGGTGTTGGCACTTTGGGATGTGGTCTGTGCCGGGAGTGAGAGTGAGATTGAACCTGAAAATGTGTGTTGTGAGTGCGGGGAGGCAAGGCAAAGGCATATGGGCAGAGTGTGTTTGGCTGTGAAAGCGGTGTCAAGGGAAGGTGAGGACCAGCAACAGCTCTAAGCCCTTAGAGGTAGCGTGTGTCAGAAATCGCTTGGGTGTTGGCACTTTGGAAGTTGATCTGTGCTGGGAGTGAGAGTGAGAGTGAGCCTGCGAATGTGTGTTGGGAGTGCTGGGAGGCAAGTCAAAGGCAGATGGGCAGAGTGTGTTTGTCTGTGAAAGCGGTGTCAAGGGAAGGAGAGGACCAGCAACAGCTCTAAGCGCTTAGGCCTATCGTATGGGAGAAATGGCTTGGACGTTTGCAGTTTAGCAGGTGGTCTGTGCTGGGAGTGAGAGTGAGATTGAGCCTGCGAATGTGTGTTGGGAGTGCTGGGAGGCAAGGCAAAGGCAAAGGGCCAGAGTGTGTTTGTGTGTGAAAGCGGTGTGAAGGGAAGGTGAGGACCAGCAACAGCTCTAAGCCCTTTAATGTAGCGTGTGTCAGAAATCGCTTGGGTGTTTGCACTTTGGGAGTTCGTCTGTGCGGAGAGTGAGATTGAGCCTGCGAATGTGTGTTGGGAGTGCTGGGAGGCAAGGCAAAGGCAGATGGCCAGAGTGTGTTTGGCTGTGAAAGCGGTGTCAAGGGAAGGTGAGGACCAGCAATAGCTCTAAGCCCTTAGAGGTAGCGTGTGTCAGAAATCGCTTGGGTGTTGGCACTTTAGGATGTGGTCTGTGTCGGGAGTGAGAGTGAGATTGAACCTGAAAATGTGTGTTGGGAGTGCGGGGAGGCAAGGCAAAGGCATATGGGCAGAGTGTGTTTGGCTGTGAAAGCGGTGTCAAGGGAAGGTGAGGACCAGCAACAGCTCTAAGCCCTTAGGCCTATCGTATGGGAGAAATGGCTTGGACATTTGCACTTTGGTTGCTGGTCTGTGCCGGGAGTGAGAGTGAGAGTGAGCCTGCGAATGTGTGTTGGGAGTGCTGGGAGGCAAGTCAAAGGCAGATGGCCATAGTGTGTTTAGTTTTGAAAGCGCTGTCAAGGGAAGGTGAGGACCAGCAACAGCTCTAAGCTCTTAGAGGTAGCGTGCGGCAGAAGTTGCTTGGATGTTGGCACTTTGGGAGGTAGTCTGTGCTAGGAGTGATAGTGTGTTGGGAGTGCTGGGAGGCAGGGTAAAGGCAGATGGCCAGAGTGTGTTTGTCTGTGAAAGCGGTGTCAAGGGAAGGTGAGGACCAGCAACAGCGCTAAGCCCTTAGGCCTATCGTATGGGAGAAATGGGTTGGTTGTTTGCACTGTGGGAGGTGGTCTGTGCTGGGAGTGAGAGTGAGAGCGTGAGTGAGCCTGAGAATGTGTGTTGGGCGTGCTGGGAGGCAATGGCAGCGCAGATGGGCAGAGTGTGTTTGTCTGTGAAAGCGGTGTCAAGGGAAGGTGAGGACCAGCAACAGCTCTAAGCGCTTAGGCCTATTGTATAGAAGAAATGGCTTGGGTGTTGGCACTTTGGTTGCTGGACTGTGCTGGGAGTGAGAGTGAGAGTGAGCCTGAGAATGTGTTTTGGGAGAGCTGGGAGGCAAGGGCAGCGCATTTGGACAGAGTGAGTTTGGCAGTGAAAGCGGTGTGAAGGGAAGGTGAGGACCAGCAACAGCTCTAAGCCCTTAGGCCTATCGTATGGGAGAAATGGCTTAGACGTTTGCACTTTGGTTGCTGGTCTGTGCCGGGACTGAGAGCGTGAGTGAGCCCGCGAATGTGTGTTGGGAGTGCTGGGAGGCAAGGCAAAGGCAGATGGGCAGAGTGTGTTTGTGTGTGAAAGCGGTGTCAAGGGAAGGTGAGGACCAAAAACAGCTCTAAGCCCTTATATGTAGCGTGTGTCAGAAATCGCTTGTGTGTCGGCACATTGGAAGTTGGTCTGTGCTGGGAGTGAGAGTGAGAGTGAGAGTGAGAGTGAGCCTGCGAATGTGTGTTGGGAGTGCTGGGAGGCAAGTCAAAGGCAGATGGGCAGAGTGTGTTTGTGTGTGAAAGCGGTGTCAAGGGAAGGAGAGGACCAGCAACACCTCTAAGCCCTTAGGCCTATCGATTGGGAGAAATGGCTTGGACGTTTGAACTTTGGTTGCTGGTCTGTGCCCGTAGTGAGAGCGTGAGTGATGCTGCGAAAGTGTGTTGGGAGTGCTGGGAGGCAAGGCAAATGGCCAGAGTGTGTTTGGCTGTGAAAGCGGTGTCAAGGGAAGGTGAGGACCAGCAACAGCTCTAATCCCTTAGAGGTAACGTGTGTCAGAAATCGCTTGGGTGTTGGCACTTTGGAAGTTGATCTGTGCTGGGAGTGAGAGCGTGAGTGAGCCTACGAATTTGTTTAGGGAGTGCTGGGAGGCAAGGCAAAGGCAGATGGGCAGAGTGTGTTTGTGTGTGAAAGCGGTGTGAAGGGAAGGTGAGGACCAGCAACAGCTCTAACCCTTAGGCCTATCGTATGGGAGAAATGGCTTGGACGTTTGCAGTTTAGGAGGTGGTCTGTGCTGGGAGTGAGAGTGAGATTGAGCCTGCGAAAGTGTGTTGGGAGTGCTGGGAGGCAAGGCAAAGGCAGATGGGCAGAGTGTGTTTGTGTGTGAAAGCGGTGTGAAGGGAAGGTGAGGACCAGCAACAGCTCTAAGCCCATAGAGGTAGCATGCGGCAGAAATCGCTTGGGTGTTGGCACTTTGGGATGTGGTCTGTGCCGGGAGTGAGAGTGAGATTGAACCTGAAAATGTGTGTTGTGAGTGCGGGGAGGCAAGGCAAAGGCATATGGGCAGAGTGTGTTTGGCTGTGAAAGCGGTGTCAAGGGAAGGTGAGGACCAGCAACAGCTCTAAGCCCTTAGAGGTAGCGTGTGTCAGAAATCGCTTGGGTGTTGGCACTTTGGAAGTTGATCTGTGCTGGGAGTGAGAGTGAGAGTGAGCCTGCGAATGTGTGTTGGGAGTGCTGGGAGGCAAGTCAAAGGCAGATGGGCAGAGTGTGTTTGTCTGTGAAAGCGGTGTCAAGGGAAGGAGAGGACCAGCAACAGCTCTAAGCGCTTAGGCCTATCGTATGGGAGAAATGGCTTGGACGTTTGCAGTTTAGGAGGTGGTCTGTGCTGGGAGTGAGAGTGAGATTGAGCCTGCGAATGTGTGTTGGGAGTGCTGGGAGGCAAGGCAAAGGCAAAGGGCCAGAGTGTGTTTGTGTGTGAAAGCGGTGTGAAGGGAAGGTGAGGACCAGCAACAGCTCTAAGCCCTTTAATGTAGCGTGTGTCAGAAATCGCTTGGGTGTTTGCACTTTGGGAGTTCGTCTGTGCGGAGAGTGAGATTGAGCCTGCGAATGTGTGTTGGGAGTGCTGGGAGGCAAGGCAAAGGCAGATGGCCAGAGTGTGTTTGGCTGTGAAAGCGGTGTCAAGGGAAGGTGAGGACCAGCAATAGCTCTAAGCCCTTAGAGGTAGCGTGTGTCAGAAATCGCTTGGGTGTTGGCACTTTAGGATGTGGTCTGTGTCGGGAGTGAGAGTGAGATTGAACCTGAAAATGTGTGTTGGGAGTGCGGGGAGGCAAGGCAAAGGCAGATGGGCAGAGTGTGTTTGGCTGTGAAAGCGGTGTCAAGGGAAGGTGAGGACCAGCAACAGCTCTAAGCCCTTAGGCCTATCGTATGGGAGAAATGGCTTGGACATTTGCACTTTGGTTGCTGGTCTGTGCCGGGAGTGAGAGTGAGAGTGAGCCTGCGAATGTGTGTTGGGAGTGCTGGGAGGCAAGTCAAAGGCAGATGGCCATAGTGTGTTTAGTTTTGAAAGCGCTGTCAAGGGAAGGTGAGGACCAGCAACAGCTCTAAGCTCTTAGAGGTAGCGTGCGGCAGAAGTTGCTTGGATGTTGGCACTTTGGGAGGTAGTCTGTGCTAGGAGTGAGAGTGTGTTGGGAGTGCTGGGAGGCAGGGTAAAGGCAGATGGCCAGAGTGTGTTTGTCTGTGAAAGCGGTGTCAAGGGAAGGTGAGGACCAGCAACAGCGCTAAGCCCTTAGGCCTATCGTATGGGAGAAATGGGTTGGTTGTTTGCACTGTGGGAGGTGGTCTGTGCTGGGAGTGAGAGTGAGAGCGTGAGTGAGCCTGAGAATGTGTGTTGGGCGTGCTGGGAGGCAATGGCAGCGCAGATGGGCAGAGTGTGTTTGTCTGTGAAAGCGGTGTCAAGGGAAGGTGAGGACCAGCAACAGCTCTAAGCGCTTAGGCCTATTGTATAGAAGAAATGGCTTGGGTGTTGGCACTTTGGTTGCTGGACTGTGCTGGGAGTGAGAGTGAGAGTGAGCCTGAGAATGTGTTTTGGGAGAGCTGGGAGGCAAGGGCAGCGCATTTGGACAGAGTGAGTTTGGCAGTGAAAGCGGTGTGAAGGGAAGGTGAGGACCAGCAACAGCTCTAAGCCCTTAGGCCTATCGTATGGGAGAAATGGCTTAGACGTTTGCACTTTGGTTGCTGGTCTGTGCCGGGACTGAGAGCGTGAGTGAGCCCGCGAATGTGTGTTGGGAGTGCTGGGAGGCAAGGCAAAGGCAGATGGGCAGAGTGTGTTTGTGTGTGAAAGCGGTGTCAAGGGAAGGTGAGGACCAAAAACAGCTCTAAGCCCTTATATGTAGCGTGTGTCAGAAATCGCTTGTGTGTCGGCACATTGGAAGTTGGTCTGTGCTGGGAGTGAGAGTGAGAGTGAGAGTGAGAGTGAGCCTGCGAATGTGTGTTGGGAGTGCTGGGAGGCAAGTCAAAGGCAGATGGGCAGAGTGTGTTTGTGTGTGAAAGCGGTGTCAAGGGAAGGAGAGGACCAGCAACACCTCTAAGCCCTTAGGCCTATCGATTGGGAGAAATGGCTTGGACGTTTGAACTTTGGTTGCTGGTCTGTGCCCGTAGTGAGAGCGTGAGTGATGCTGCGAAAGTGTGTTGGGAGTGCTGGGAGGCAAGGCAAATGGCCAGAGTGTGTTTGGCTGTGAAAGCGGTGTCAAGGGAAGGTGAGGACCAGCAACAGCTCTAATCCCTTAGAGGTAACGTGTGTCAGAAATCGCTTGGGTGTTGGCACTTTGGAAGTTGATCTGTGCTGGGAGTGAGAGCGTGAGTGAGCCTACGAATTTGTTTAGGGAGTGCTGGGAGGCAAGGCAAAGGCAGATGGGCAGAGTGTGTTTGTGTGTGAAAGCGGTGTGAAGGGAAGGTGAGGACCAGCAACAGCTCTAACCCTTAGGCCTATCGTATGGGAGAAATGGCTTGGACGTTTGCAGTTTAGGAGGTGGTCTGTGCTGGGAGTGAGAGTGAGATTGAGCCTGCGAAAGTGTGTTGGGAGTGCTGGGAGGCAAGGCAAAGGCAGATGGGCAGAGTGTGTTTGTGTGTGAAAGCGGTGTGAAGGGAAGGTGAGGACCAGCAACAGCTCTAAGCCCATAGAGGTAGCATGCGGCAGAAATCGCTTGGGTGTTGGCACTTTGGGATGTGGTCTGTGCCGGGAGTGAGAGTGAGATTGAACCTGAAAATGTGTGTTGTGAGTGCGGGGAGGCAAGGCAAAGGCATATGGGCAGAGTTTGTTTGGCTGTGAAAGCGGTGTCAAGGGAAGGTGAGGACCAGCAACAGCTCTAAGCCCTTAGAGGTAGCGTGTGTCAGAAATCGCTTGGGTGTTGGCACTTTGGAAGTTGATCTGTGCTGGGAGTGAGAGTGAGAGTGAGCCTGCGAATGTGTGTTGGGAGTGCTGGGAGGCAAGTCAAAGGCAGATGGGCAGAGTGTGTTTGTCTGTGAAAGCGGTGTCAAGGGAAGGAGAGGACCAGCAACAGCTCTAAGCGCTTAGGCCTATCGTATGGGAGAAATGGCTTGGACGTTTGCCGTTTAGGAGGTGGTCTGTGCTGGGAGTGAGAGTGAGATTGAGCCTGCGAATGTGTGTTGGGAGTGCTGGGAGGCAAGGCAAAGGCAAAGGGCCAGAGTGTGTTTGTGTGTGAAAGCGGTGTCAAGGGAAGGTGAGGACCAGCAACAGCTCTAAGCCCTTTAATGTAGCGTGTGTCAGAAATCGCTTGGGTGTTTGCACTTTGGGAGTTCGTCTGTGCGGAGAGTGAGATTGAGCCTGCGAATGTGTGTTGGGAGTGCTGGGAGGCAAGGCAAAGGCAGATGGCCAGAGTGTGTTTGGCTGTGAAAGCGGTGTCAAGGGAAGGTGAGGACCAGCAATAGCTCTAAGCCCTTAGAGGTAGCGTGTGTCAGAAATCGCTTGGGTGTTGGCACTTTAGGATGTGGTCTGTGTCGGGAGTGAGAGTGAGATTGAACCTGAAAATGTGTGTTGGGAGTGCGGGGAGGCAAGGCAAAGGCATATGGGCAGAGTGTGTTTGGCTGTGAAAGCGGTGTCAAGGGAAGGTGAGGACCAGCAACAGCTCTAAGCCCTTAGGCCTATCGTATGGGAGAAATGGCTTGGACATTTGCACTTTGGTTGCTGGTCTGTGCCGGGAGTGAGAGTGAGAGTGAGCCTGCGAATGTGTGTTGGGAGTGCTGGGAGGCAAGTCAAAGGCAGATGGCCATAGTGTGTTTAGTTTTGAAAGCGCTGTCAAGGGAAGGTGAGGACCAGCAACAGCTCTAAGCTCTTAGAGGTAGCGTGCGGCAGAAGTTGCTTGGATGTTGGCACTTTGGGAGGTAGTCTGTGCTAGGAGTGAGAGTGTGTTGGGAGTGCTGGGAGGCAGGGTAAAGGCAGATGGCCAGAGTGTGTTTGTCTGTGAAAGCGGTGTCAAGGGAAGGTGAGGACCAGCAACAGCGCTAAGCCCTTAGGCCTATCGTATGGGAGAAATGGGTTGGTTGTTTGCACTGTGGGAGGTGGTCTGTGCTGGGAGTGAGAGTGAGAGCGTGAGTGAGCCTGAGAATGTGTGTTGGGCGTGCTGGGAGGCAATGGCAGCGCAGATGGGCAGAGTGTGTTTGTCTGTGAAAGCGGTGTCAAGGGAAGGTGAGGACCAGCAACAGCTCTAAGCGCTTAGGCCTATTGTATAGAAGAAATGGCTTGGGTGTTGGCACTTTGGTTGCTGGACTGTGCTGGGAGTGAGAGTGAGAGTGAGCCTGAGAATGTGTTTTGGGAGAGCTGGGAGGCAAGGGCAGCGCATTTGGACAGAGTGAGTTTGGCAGTGAAAGCGGTGTGAAGGGAAGGTGAGGACCAGCAACAGCTCTAAGCCCTTAGGCCTATCGTATGGGAGAAATGGCTTAGACGTTTGCACTTTGGTTGCTGGTCTGTGCCGGGACTGAGAGCGTGAGTGAGCCCGCGAATGTGTGTTGGGAGTGCTGGGAGGCAAGGCAAAGGCAGATGGGCAGAGTGTGTTTGTGTGTGAAAGCGGTGTCAAGGGAAGGTGAGGACCAAAAACAGCTCTAAGCCCTTATATGTAGCGTGTGTCAGAAATCGCTTGTGTGTCGGCACATTGGAAGTTGGTCTGTGCTGGGAGTGAGAGTGAGAGTGAGAGTGAGAGTGAGCCTGCGAATGTGTGTTGGGAGTGCTGGGAGGCAAGTCAAAGGCAGATGGGCAGAGTGTGTTTGTGTGTGAAAGCGGTGTCAAGGGAAGGAGAGGACCAGCAACACCTCTAAGCCCTTAGGCCTATCGATTGGGAGAAATGGCTTGGACGTTTGAACTTTGGTTGCTGGTCTGTGCCCGTAGTGAGAGCGTGAGTGATGCTGCGAAAGTGTGTTGGGAGTGCTGGGAGGCAAGGCAAATGGCCAGAGTGTGTTTGGCTGTGAAAGCGGTGTCAAGGGAAGGTGAGGACCAGCAACAGCTCTAATCCCTTAGAGGTAACGTGTGTCAGAAATCGCTTGGGTGTTGGCACTTTGGAAGTTGATCTGTGCTGGGAGTGAGAGCGTGAGTGAGCCTACGAATTTGTTTAGGGAGTGCTGGGAGGCAAGGCAAAGGCAGATGGGCAGAGTGTGTTTGTGTGTGAAAGCGGTGTGAAGGGAAGGTGAGGACCAGCAACAGCTCTAACCCTTAGGCCTATCGTATGGGAGAAATGGCTTGGACGTTTGCAGTTTAGGAGGTGGTCTGTGCTGGGAGTGAGAGTGAGATTGAGCCTGCGAAAGTGTGTTGGGAGTGCTGGGAGGCAAGGCAAAGGCAGATGGGCAGAGTGTGTTTGTGTGTGAAAGCGGTGTGAAGGGAAGGTGAGGACCAGCAACAGCTCTAAGCCCATAGAGGTAGCATGCGGCAGAAATCGCTTGGGTGTTGGCACTTTGGGATGTGGTCTGTGCCGGGAGTGAGAGTGAGATTGAACCTGAAAATGTGTGTTGTGAGTGCGGGGAGGCAAGGCAAAGGCATATGGGCAGAGTGTGTTTGGCTGTGAAAGCGGTGTCAAGGGAAGGTGAGGACCAGCAACAGCTCTAAGCCCTTAGAGGTAGCGTGTGTCAGAAATCGCTTGGGTGTTGGCACTTTGGAAGTTGATCTGTGCTGGGAGTGAGAGTGAGAGTGAGCCTGCGAATGTGTGTTGGGAGTGCTGGGAGGCAAGTCAAAGGCAGATGGGCAGAGTGTGTTTGTCTGTGAAAGCGGTGTCAAGGGAAGGAGAGGACCAGCAACAGCTCTAAGCGCTTAGGCCTATCGTATGGGAGAAATGGCTTGGACGTTTGCAGTTTAGGAGGTGGTCTGTGCTGGGAGTGAGAGTGAGATTGAGCCTGCGAATGTGTGTTGGGAGTGCTGGGAGGCAAGGCAAAGGCAAAGGGCCAGAGTGTGTTTGTGTGTGAAAGCGGTGTGAAGGGAAGGTGAGGACCAGCAACAGCTCTAAGCCCTTTAATGTAGCGTGTGTCAGAAATCGCTTGGGTGTTTGCACTTTGGGAGTTCGTCTGTGCGGAGAGTGAGATTGAGCCTGCGAATGTGTGTTGGGAGTGCTGGGAGGCAAGGCAAAGGCAGATGGCCAGAGTGTGTTTGGCTGTGAAAGCGGTGTCAAGGGAAGGTGAGGACCAGCAATAGCTCTAAGCCCTTAGAGGTAGCGTGTGTCAGAAATCGCTTGGGTGTTGGCACTTTAGGATGTGGTCTGTGTCGGGAGTGAGAGTGAGATTGAACCTGAAAATGTGTGTTGGGAGTGCGGGGAGGCAAGGCAAAGGCAGATGGGCAGAGTGTGTTTGGCTGTGAAAGCGGTGTCAAGGGAAGGTGAGGACCAGCAACAGCTCTAAGCCCTTAGGCCTATCGTATGGGAGAAATGGCTTGGACATTTGCACTTTGGTTGCTGGTCTGTGCCGGGAGTGAGAGTGAGAGTGAGCCTGCGAATGTGTGTTGGGAGTGCTGGGAGGCAAGTCAAAGGCAGATGGCCATAGTGTGTTTAGTTTTGAAAGCGCTGTCAAGGGAAGGTGAGGACCAGCAACAGCTCTAAGCTCTTAGAGGTAGCGTGCGGCAGAAGTTGCTTGGATGTTGGCACTTTGGGAGGTAGTCTGTGCTAGGAGTGAGAGTGTGTTGGGAGTGCTGGGAGGCAGGGTAAAGGCAGATGGCCAGAGTGTGTTTGTCTGTGAAAGCGGTGTCAAGGGAAGGTGAGGACCAGCAACAGCGCTAAGCCCTTAGGCCTATCGTATGGGAGAAATGGGTTGGTTGTTTGCACTGTGGGAGGTGGTCTGTGCTGGGAGTGAGAGTGAGAGCGTGAGTGAGCCTGAGAATGTGTGTTGGGCGTGCTGGGAGGCAATGGCAGCGCAGATGGGCAGAGTGTGTTTGTCTGTGAAAGCGGTGTCAAGGGAAGGTGAGGACCAGCAACAGCTCTAAGCGCTTAGGCCTATTGTATAGAAGAAATGGCTTGGGTGTTGGCACTTTGGTTGCTGGACTGTGCTGGGAGTGAGAGTGAGAGTGAGCCTGAGAATGTGTTTTGGGAGAGCTGGGAGGCAAGGGCAGCGCATTTGGACAGAGTGAGTTTGGCAGTGAAAGCGGTGTGAAGGGAAGGTGAGGACCAGCAACAGCTCTAAGCCCTTAGGCCTATCGTATGGGAGAAATGGCTTAGACATTTGCACTTTGGTTGCTGGTCTGTGCCGGGACTGAGAGCGTGAGTGAGCCCGCGAATGTGTGTTGGGAGTGCTGGGAGGCAAGGCAAAGGCAGATGGGCAGAGTGTGTTTGTGTGTGAAAGCGGTGTCAAGGGAAGGTGAGGACCAAAAACAGCTCTAAGCCCTTATATGTAGCGTGTGTCAGAAATCGCTTGTGTGTCGGCACATTGGAAGTTGGTCTGTGCTGGGAGTGAGAGTGAGAGTGAGAGTGAGAGTGAGCCTGCGAATGTGTGTTGGGAGTGCTGGGAGGCAAGTCAAAGGCAGATGGGCAGAGTGTGTTTGTGTGTGAAAGCGGTGTCAAGGGAAGGTGAGGACCAGCAACACCTCTAAGCCCTTAGGCCTATCGATTGGGAGAAATGGCTTGGACGTTTGAACTTTGGTTGCTGGTCTGTGCCCGTAGTGAGAGCGTGAGTGATGCTGCGAAAGTGTGTTGGGAGTGCTGGGAGGCAAGGCAAATGGCCAGAGTGTGTTTGGCTGTGAAAGCGGTGTCAAGGGAAGGTGAGGACCAGCAACAGCTCTAATCCCTTAGAGGTAACGTGTGTCAGAAATCGCTTGGGTGTTGGCACTTTGGAAGTTGATCTGTGCTGGGAGTGAGAGCGTGAGTGAGCCTACGAATTTGTTTAGGGAGTGCTGGGAGGCAAGGCAAAGGCAGATGGGCAGAGTGTGTTTGTGTGTGAAAGCGGTGTGAAGGGAAGGTGAGGACCAGCAACAGCTCTAACCCTTAGGCCTATCGTATGGGAGAAATGGCTTGGACGTTTGCAGTTTAGGAGGTGGTCTGTGCTGGGAGTGAGAGTGAGATTGAGCCTGCGAAAGTGTGTTGGGAGTGCTGGGAGGCAAGGCAAAGGCAGATGGGCAGAGTGTGTTTGTGTGTGAAAGCGGTGTGAAGGGAAGGTGAGGACCAGCAACAGCTCTAAGCCCATAGAGGTAGCATGCGGCAGAAATCGCTTGGGTGTTGGCACTTTGGGATGTGGTCTGTGCCGGGAGTGAGAGTGAGATTGAACCTGAAAATGTGTGTTGTGAGTGCGGGGAGGCAAGGCAAAGGCATATGGGCAGAGTGTGTTTGGCTGTGAAAGCGGTGTCAAGGGAAGGTGAGGACCAGCAACAGCTCTAAGCCCTTAGAGGTAGCGTGTGTCAGAAATCGCTTGGGTGTTGGCACTTTGGAAGTTGATCTGTGCTGGGAGTGAGAGTGAGAGTGAGCCTGCGAATGTGTGTTGGGAGTGCTGGGAGGCAAGTCAAAGGCAGATGGGCAGAGTGTGTTTGTCTGTGAAAGCGGTGTCAAGGGAAGGAGAGGACCAGCAACAGCTCTAAGCGCTTAGGCCTATCGTATGGGAGAAATGGCTTGGACGTTTGCAGTTTAGCAGGTGGTCTGTGCTGGGAGTGAGAGTGAGATTGAGCCTGCGAATGTGTGTTGGGAGTGCTGGGAGGCAAGGCAAAGGCAAAGGGCCAGAGTGTGTTTGTGTGTGAAAGCGGTGTGAAGGGAAGGTGAGGACCAGCAACAGCTCTAAGCCCTTTAATGTAGCGTGTGTCAGAAATCGCTTGGGTGTTTGCACTTTGGGAGTTCGTCTGTGCGGAGAGTGAGATTGAGCCTGCGAATGTGTGTTGGGAGTGCTGGGAGGCAAGGCAAAGGCAGATGGCCAGAGTGTGTTTGGCTGTGAAAGCGGTGTCAAGGGAAGGTGAGGACCAGCAATAGCTCTAAGCCCTTAGAGGTAGCGTGTGTCAGAAATCGCTTGGGTGTTGGCACTTTAGGATGTGGTCTGTGTCGGGAGTGAGAGTGAGATTGAACCTGAAAATGTGTGTTGGGAGTGCGGGGAGGCAAGGCAAAGGCATATGGGCAGAGTGTGTTTGGCTGTGAAAGCGGTGTCAAGGGAAGGTGAGGACCAGCAACAGCTCTAAGCCCTTAGGCCTATCGTATGGGAGAAATGGCTTGGACATTTGCACTTTGGTTGCTGGTCTGTGCCGGGAGTGAGAGTGAGAGTGAGCCTGCGAATGTGTGTTGGGAGTGCTGGGAGGCAAGTCAAAGGCAGATGGCCATAGTGTGTTTAGTTTTGAAAGCGCTGTCAAGGGAAGGTGAGGACCAGCAACAGCTCTAAGCTCTTAGAGGTAGCGTGCGGCAGAAGTTGCTTGGATGTTGGCACTTTGGGAGGTAGTCTGTGCTAGGAGTGATAGTGTGTTGGGAGTGCTGGGAGGCAGGGTAAAGGCAGATGGCCAGAGTGTGTTTGTCTGTGAAAGCGGTGTCAAGGGAAGGTGAGGACCAGCAACAGCGCTAAGCCCTTAGGCCTATCGTATGGGAGAAATGGGTTGGTTGTTTGCACTGTGGGAGGTGGTCTGTGCTGGGAGTGAGAGTGAGAGCGTGAGTGAGCCTGAGAATGTGTGTTGGGCGTGCTGGGAGGCAATGGCAGCGCAGATGGGCAGAGTGTGTTTGTCTGTGAAAGCGGTGTCAAGGGAAGGTGAGGACCAGCAACAGCTCTAAGCGCTTAGGCCTATTGTATAGAAGAAATGGCTTGGGTGTTGGCACTTTGGTTGCTGGACTGTGCTGGGAGTGAGAGTGAGAGTGAGCCTGAGAATGTGTTTTGGGAGAGCTGGGAGGCAAGGGCAGCGCATTTGGACAGAGTGAGTTTGGCAGTGAAAGCGGTGTGAAGGGAAGGTGAGGACCAGCAACAGCTCTAAGCCCTTAGGCCTATCGTATGGGAGAAATGGCTTAGACGTTTGCACTTTGGTTGCTGGTCTGTGCCGGGACTGAGAGCGTGAGTGAGCCCGCGAATGTGTGTTGGGAGTGCTGGGAGGCAAGGCAAAGGCAGATGGGCAGAGTGTGTTTGTGTGTGAAAGCGGTGTCAAGGGAAGGTGAGGACCAAAAACAGCTCTAAGCCCTTATATGTAGCGTGTGTCAGAAATCGCTTGTGTGTCGGCACATTGGAAGTTGGTCTGTGCTGGGAGTGAGAGTGAGAGTGAGAGTGAGAGTGAGCCTGCGAATGTGTGTTGGGAGTGCTGGGAGGCAAGTCAAAGGCAGATGGGCAGAGTGTGTTTGTGTGTGAAAGCGGTGTCAAGGGAAGGAGAGGACCAGCAACACCTCTAAGCCCTTAGGCCTATCGATTGGGAGAAATGGCTTGGACGTTTGAACTTTGGTTGCTGGTCTGTGCCCGTAGTGAGAGCGTGAGTGATGCTGCGAAAGTGTGTTGGGAGTGCTGGGAGGCAAGGCAAATGGCCAGAGTGTGTTTGGCTGTGAAAGCGGTGTCAAGGGAAGGTGAGGACCAGCAACAGCTCTAATCCCTTAGAGGTAACGTGTGTCAGAAATCGCTTGGGTGTTGGCACTTTGGAAGTTGATCTGTGCTGGGAGTGAGAGCGTGAGTGAGCCTACGAATTTGTTTAGGGAGTGCTGGGAGGCAAGGCAAAGGCAGATGGGCAGAGTGTGTTTGTGTGTGAAAGCGGTGTGAAGGGAAGGTGAGGACCAGCAACAGCTCTAACCCTTAGGCCTATCGTATGGGAGAAATGGCTTGGACGTTTGCAGTTTAGGAGGTGGTCTGTGCTGGGAGTGAGAGTGAGATTGAGCCTGCGAAAGTGTGTTGGGAGTGCTGGGAGGCAAGGCAAAGGCAGATGGGCAGAGTGTGTTTGTGTGTGAAAGCGGTGTGAAGGGAAGGTGAGGACCAGCAACAGCTCTAAGCCCATAGAGGTAGCATGCGGCAGAAATCGCTTGGGTGTTGGCACTTTGGGATGTGGTCTGTGCCGGGAGTGAGAGTGAGATTGAACCTGAAAATGTGTGTTGTGAGTGCGGGGAGGCAAGGCAAAGGCATATGGGCAGAGTGTGTTTGGCTGTGAAAGCGGTGTCAAGGGAAGGTGAGGACCAGCAACAGCTCTAAGCCCTTAGAGGTAGCGTGTGTCAGAAATCGCTTGGGTGTTGGCACTTTGGAAGTTGATCTGTGCTGGGAGTGAGAGTGAGAGTGAGCCTGCGAATGTGTGTTGGGAGTGCTGGGAGGCAAGTCAAAGGCAGATGGGCAGAGTGTGTTTGTCTGTGAAAGCGGTGTCAAGGGAAGGAGAGGACCAGCAACAGCTCTAAGCGCTTAGGCCTATCGTATGGGAGAAATGGCTTGGACGTTTGCAGTTTAGGAGGTGGTCTGTGCTGGGAGTGAGAGTGAGATTGAGCCTGCGAATGTGTGTTGGGAGTGCTGGGAGGCAAGGCAAAGGCAAAGGGCCAGAGTGTGTTTGTGTGTGAAAGCGGTGTGAAGGGAAGGTGAGGACCAGCAACAGCTCTAAGCCCTTTAATGTAGCGTGTGTCAGAAATCGCTTGGGTGTTTGCACTTTGGGAGTTCGTCTGTGCGGAGAGTGAGATTGAGCCTGCGAATGTGTGTTGGGAGTGCTGGGAGGCAAGGCAAAGGCAGATGGCCAGAGTGTGTTTGGCTGTGAAAGCGGTGTCAAGGGAAGGTGAGGACCAGCAATAGCTCTAAGCCCTTAGAGGTAGCGTGTGTCAGAAATCGCTTGGGTGTTGGCACTTTAGGATGTGGTCTGTGTCGGGAGTGAGAGTGAGATTGAACCTGAAAATGTGTGTTGGGAGTGCGGGGAGGCAAGGCAAAGGCAGATGGGCAGAGTGTGTTTGGCTGTGAAAGCGGTGTCAAGGGAAGGTGAGGACCAGCAACAGCTCTAAGCCCTTAGGCCTATCGTATGGGAGAAATGGCTTGGACATTTGCACTTTGGTTGCTGGTCTGTGCCGGGAGTGAGAGTGAGAGTGAGCCTGCGAATGTGTGTTGGGAGTGCTGGGAGGCAAGTCAAAGGCAGATGGCCATAGTGTGTTTAGTTTTGAAAGCGCTGTCAAGGGAAGGTGAGGACCAGCAACAGCTCTAAGCTCTTAGAGGTAGCGTGCGGCAGAAGTTGCTTGGATGTTGGCACTTTGGGAGGTAGTCTGTGCTAGGAGTGAGAGTGTGTTGGGAGTGCTGGGAGGCAGGGTAAAGGCAGATGGCCAGAGTGTGTTTGTCTGTGAAAGCGGTGTCAAGGGAAGGTGAGGACCAGCAACAGCGCTAAGCCCTTAGGCCTATCGTATGGGAGAAATGGGTTGGTTGTTTGCACTGTGGGAGGTGGTCTGTGCTGGGAGTGAGAGTGAGAGCGTGAGTGAGCCTGAGAATGTGTGTTGGGCGTGCTGGGAGGCAATGGCAGCGCAGATGGGCAGAGTGTGTTTGTCTGTGAAAGCGGTGTCAAGGGAAGGTGAGGACCAGCAACAGCTCTAAGCGCTTAGGCCTATTGTATAGAAGAAATGGCTTGGGTGTTGGCACTTTGGTTGCTGGACTGTGCTGGGAGTGAGAGTGAGAGTGAGCCTGAGAATGTGTTTTGGGAGAGCTGGGAGGCAAGGGCAGCGCATTTGGACAGAGTGAGTTTGGCAGTGAAAGCGGTGTGAAGGGAAGGTGAGGACCAGCAACAGCTCTAAGCCCTTAGGCCTATCGTATGGGAGAAATGGCTTAGACGTTTGCACTTTGGTTGCTGGTCTGTGCCGGGACTGAGAGCGTGAGTGAGCCCGCGAATGTGTGTTGGGAGTGCTGGGAGGCAAGGCAAAGGCAGATGGGCAGAGTGTGTTTGTGTGTGAAAGCGGTGTCAAGGGAAGGTGAGGACCAAAAACAGCTCTAAGCCCTTATATGTAGCGTGTGTCAGAAATCGCTTGTGTGTCGGCACATTGGAAGTTGGTCTGTGCTGGGAGTGAGAGTGAGAGTGAGAGTGAGAGTGAGCCTGCGAATGTGTGTTGGGAGTGCTGGGAGGCAAGTCAAAGGCAGATGGGCAGAGTGTGTTTGTGTGTGAAAGCGGTGTCAAGGGAAGGAGAGGACCAGCAACACCTCTAAGCCCTTAGGCCTATCGATTGGGAGAAATGGCTTGGACGTTTGAACTTTGGTTGCTGGTCTGTGCCCGTAGTGAGAGCGTGAGTGATGCTGCGAAAGTGTGTTGGGAGTGCTGGGAGGCAAGGCAAATGGCCAGAGTGTGTTTGGCTGTGAAGGCGGTGTCAAGGGAAGGTGAGGACCAGCAACAGCTCTAATCCCTTAGAGGTAACGTGTGTCAGAAATCGCTTGGGTGTTGGCACTTTGGAAGTTGATCTGTGCTGGGAGTGAGAGCGTGAGTGAGCCTACGAATTTGTTTAGGGAGTGCTGGGAGGCAAGGCAAAGGCAGATGGGCAGAGTGTGTTTGTGTGTGAAAGCGGTGTGAAGGGAAGGTGAGGACCAGCAACAGCTCTAACCCTTAGGCCTATCGTATGGGAGAAATGGCTTGGACGTTTGCAGTTTAGGAGGTGGTCTGTGCTGGGAGTGAGAGTGAGATTGAGCCTGCGAAAGTGTGTTGGGAGTGCTGGGAGGCAAGGCAAAGGCAGATGGGCAGAGTGTGTTTGTGTGTGAAAGCGGTGTGAAGGGAAGGTGAGGACCAGCAACAGCTCTAAGCCCATAGAGGTAGCATGCGGCAGAAATCGCTTGGGTGTTGGCACTTTGGGATGTGGTCTGTGCCGGGAGTGAGAGTGAGATTGAACCTGAAAATGTGTGTTGTGAGTGCGGGGAGGCAAGGCAAAGGCATATGGGCAGAGTGTGTTTGGCTGTGAAAGCGGTGTCAAGGGAAGGTGAGGACCAGCAACAGCTCTAAGCCCTTAGAGGTAGCGTGTGTCAGAAATCGCTTGGGTGTTGGCACTTTGGAAGTTGATCTGTGCTGGGAGTGAGAGTGAGAGTGAGCCTGCGAATGTGTGTTGGGAGTGCTGGGAGGCAAGTCAAAGGCAGATGGGCAGAGTGTGTTTGTCTGTGAAAGCGGTGTCAAGGGAAGGAGAGGACCAGCAACAGCTCTAAGCGCTTAGGCCTATCGTATGGGAGAAATGGCTTGGACGTTTGCAGTTTAGGAGGTGGTCTGTGCTGGGAGTGAGAGTGAGATTGAGCCTGCGAATGTGTGTTGGGAGTGCTGGGAGGCAAGGCAAAGGCAAAGGGCCAGAGTGTGTTTGTGTGTGAAAGCGGTGTCAAGGGAAGGTGAGGACCAGCAACAGCTCTAAGCCCTTTAATGTAGCGTGTGTCAGAAATCGCTTGGGTGTTTGCACTTTGGGAGTTCGTCTGTGCGGAGAGTGAGATTGAGCCTGCGAATGTGTGTTGGGAGTGCTGGGAGGCAAGTCAAAGGCAGATGGGCAGAGTGTGTTTGTGTGTGAAAGCGGTGTCAAGGGAAGGTGAGGACCAGCAATAGCTCTAAGCCCTTAGAGGTAGCGTGTGTCAGAAATCGCTTGGGTGTTGGCACTTTAGGATGTGGTCTGTGTCGGGAGTGAGAGTGAGATTGAACCTGAAAATGTGTGTTGGGAGTGCGGGGAGGCAAGGCAAAGGCATATGGGCAGAGTGTGTTTGGCTGTGAAAGCGGTGTCAAGGGAAGGTGAGGACCAGCAACAGCTCTAAGCCCTTAGGCCTATCGTATGGGAGAAATGGCTTGGACATTTGCACTTTGGTTGCTGGTCTGTGCCGGGAGTGAGAGTGAGAGTGAGCCTGCGAATGTGTGTTGGGAGTGCTGGGAGGCAAGTCAAAGGCAGATGGCCATAGTGTGTTTAGTTTTGAAAGCGCTGTCAAGGGAAGGTGAGGACCAGCAACAGCTCTAAGCTCTTAGAGGTAGCGTGCGGCAGAAGTTGCTTGGATGTTGGCACTTTGGGAGGTAGTCTGTGCTAGGAGTGAGAGTGTGTTGGGAGTGCTGGGAGGCAGGGTAAAGGCAGATGGCCAGAGTGTGTTTGTCTGTGAAAGCGGTGTCAAGGGAAGGTGAGGACCAGCAACAGCGCTAAGCCCTTAGGCCTATCGTATGGGAGAAATGGGTTGGTTGTTTGCACTGTGGGAGGTGGTCTGTGCTGGGAGTGAGAGTGAGAGCGTGAGGGAGCCTGAGAATGTGTGTTGGGCGTGCTGGGAGGCAATGGCAGCGCAGATGGGCAGAGTGTGTTTGTCTGTGAAAGCGGTGTCAAGGGAAGGTGAGGACCAGCAACAGCTCTAAGCGCTTAGGCCTATTGTATAGAAGAAATGGCTTGGGTGTTGGCACTTTGGTTGCTGGACTGTGCTGGGAGTGAGAGTGAGAGTGAGCCTGAGAATGTGTTTTGGGAGAGCTGGGAGGCAAGGGCAGCGCATTTGGACAGAGTGAGTTTGGCAGTGAAAGCGGTGTGAAGGGAAGGTGAGGACCAGCAACAGCTCTAAGCCCTTAGGCCTATCGTATGGGAGAAATGGCTTAGACGTTTGCACTTTGGTTGCTGGTCTGTGCCGGGACTGAGAGCGTGAGTGAGCCCGCGAATGTGTGTTGGGAGTGCTGGGAGGCGAGTCAAAGGCAGATGGCCAGAGTGTGTTTGTGTGTGAAAGCGGTGTCAAGGGAAGGTGAGGACCAAAAACAGCTCTAAGCCCTTATATGTAGCGTGTGTCAGAAATCGCTTCTGTGTTGGCACATTGGAAGTTGGTCTGTGCTGGGAGTGAGAGTGAGAGTGAGAGTGAGAGTGAGCCTGCGAATGTGTGTTGGGAGTGCTGGGAGGCAAGTCAAAGGCAGATGGGCAGAGTGTGTTTGTGTGTGAAAGCGGTGTCAAGGGAAGGAGAGGACCAGCAACACCTCTAAGCCCTTAGGCCTATCGATTGGGAGAAATGGCTTGGACGTTTGAACTTTGGTTGCTGGTCTGTGCCCGTAGTGAGAGCGTGAGTGATCCTGCGAAAGTGTGTTGGGAGTGCTGGGAGGCAAGTCAAAGGCAGATGGCCAGAGTGTGTTTGGCTGTGAAAGCGGTGTCAAGGGAAGGTGAGGACCAGCAACAGCTCTAACCCTTAGGCCTATCGTATGGGAGAAATGGCTTGGACGTTTGCAGTTTAGGAGGTGGTCTGTGCTGGGAGTGAGAGTGAGATTGAGCCTGCGAATGTGTGTTGGGAGTGCTGGGAGGCAAGGGCAGTGCATTTGGACAGAGTGTGTTTGTGTGTGAAAGCGGTGTCAAGGGAAGGTGAGGACCAGCAACAGCTCTAAGCGCTTAGGCCTATTGTATGGAAGAAATGGCTTGGGTGTTGGCACTTTGGTTGCTGGACTGTGCTGGGAGTGAGAGTGAGAGTGAGCCTGAGAATGTGTTTTGGGAGAGCTGGGAGGCAAGGGCAGTGCATTTGGACAGAGTGAGTTTGGCAGTGAAAGCGGTGTGAAGGGAAGGTGAGGACCAGCAACAGCTCTAAGCCCTTAGGCCTATCGTATGGGAGAAATGGCTTAGACGTTTGCACTTTGGTTGCTGGTCTGTGCCGGTAGTGAGAGCGTGAGTGAGCCTGCGAATGTGTTTTGGGAGTGCTGGGAGGCAAGGCAAAGGCAGATGGGCAGAGTGTGTTTGTGTGTGAAAGCGGTGTCAAGGGAAGGTGAGGACCAGCAACAGCTCTAAGCTTTTAGATGTAGCGTGTGTCAGAAATCGCTTGTGTGTTGGCACATTGGAAGTTGGTCTGTGCTGGGAGTGAGAGTGAGAGTGAGAGTGAGCCTGCGAATGTGTGTTGGGAGTGCTGGGAGGCAAGGCAAAGGCAGATGGGCAGAGTGTGTTTGTCTGTGAAAGCGGTGTCAAGGGAAGGAGAGGACCAGCAACACCTCTAAGCCCTTAGGCCTATCGATTGGGAGAAATGGCTTGGACGTTTGAACTTTGGTTGCTGCTCTGTGCCCGTAGTGAGAGCGTGAGTGATGCTGCGAAAGTGTGTTGGGAGTGCTGGGAGGCAAGGCAAAGGCAGATGGCCAGAGTGTGTTTGGCTGTGAAAGCGGTGTCAAGGGAAGGTGAGGACTAGCAACAGCTCTAATCCCTTAGAGGTAGCGTGTGTCAGAAATCGCTTGGGTGTTGGCACTTTGGAAGTTGATCTGTGCTGGGAGTGAGAGCGTGAGTGAGCCTACGAATGTGTTTAGGGAGTGCTGGGAGGCAAGGCAAAGGCAGATGGGCAGAGTGTGTTTGTGTGTGAAAGCGGTGTCAAGGGAAGGTGAGGACCAGCAACAGCTCTAAGCGCTTAGGCCTATTGTATAGAAGAAATGGCTTGGGTGTTGGCACTTTGGTTGCTGGACTGTGCTGGGAGTGAGAGTGAGAGTGAGCCTGAGAATGTGTTTTGGGAGAGCTGGGAGGCAAGGGCAGCGCATTTGGACAGAGTGAGTTTGGCAGTGAAAGCGGTGTGAAGGGAAGGTGAGGACCAGCAACAGCTCTAAGCCCTTAGGCCTATCGTATGGGAGAAATGGCTTAGACGTTTGCACTTTGGTTGCTGGTCTGTGCCGGGACTGAGAGCGTGAGTGAGCCCGCGAATGTGTGTTGGGAGTGCTGGGAGGCGAGTCAAAGGCAGATGGCCAGAGTGTGTTTGTGTGTGAAAGCGGTGTCAAGGGAAGGTGAGGACCAAAAACAGCTCTAAGCCCTTATATGTAGCGTGTGTCAGAAATCGCTTGTGTGTCGGCACATTGGAAGTTGGTCTGTGCTGGGAGTGAGAGTGAGAGTGAGAGTGAGAGTGAGCCTGCGAATGTGTGTTGGGAGTGCTGGGAGGCAAGTCAAAGGCAGATGGGCAGAGTGTGTTTGTGTGTGAAAGCGGTGTCAAGGGAAGGAGAGGACCAGCAACACCTCTAAGCCCTTAGGCCTATCGATTGGGAGAAATGGCTTGGACGTTTGAACTTTGGTTGCTGGTCTGTGCCCGTAGTGAGAGCGTGAGTGATCCTGCGAAAGTGTGTTGGGAGTGCTGGGAGGCAAGTCAAAGGCAGATGGCCAGAGTGTGTTTGGCTGTGAAAGCGGTGTCAAGGGAAGGTGAGGACCAGCAACAGCTCTAACCCTTAGGCCTATCGTATGGGAGAAATGGCTTGGACGTTTGCAGTTTAGGAGGTGGTCTGTGCTGGGAGTGAGAGTGAGATTGAGCCTGCGAATGTGTGTTGGGAGTGCTGGGAGGCAAGGGCAGTGCATTTGGACAGAGTGTGTTTGTGTGTGAAAGCGGTGTCAAGGGAAGGTGAGGACCAGCAACAGCTCTAAGCGCTTAGGCCTATTGTATGGAAGAAATGGCTTGGGTGTTGGCACTTTGGTTGCTGGACTGTGCTGGGAGTGAGAGTGAGAGTGAGCCTGAGAATGTGTTTTGGGAGAGCTGGGAGGCAAGGGCAGTGCATTTGGACAGAGTGAGTTTGGCAGTGAAAGCGGTGTGAAGGGAAGGTGAGGACCAGCAACAGCTCTAAGCCCTTAGGCCTATCGTATGGGAGAAATGGCTTAGACGTTTGCACTTTGGTTGCTGGTCTGTGCCGGTAGTGAGAGCGTGAGTGAGCCTGCGAATGTGTGTTGGGAGTGCTGGGAGGCAAGGCAAAGGCAGATGGGCAGAGTGTGTTTGTGTGTGAAAGCGGTGTCAAGGGAAGGTGAGGACCAGCAACAGCTCTAAGCTTTTAGATGTAGCGTGTGTCAGAAATCGCTTGTGTGTTGGCACATTGGAAGTTGGTCTGTGCTGGGAGTGAGAGTGAGAGTGAGAGTGAGCCTGCGAATGTGTGTTGGGAGTGCTGGGAGGCAAGGCAAAGGCAGATGGCCAGAGTGTGTTTGTCTGTGAAAGCGGTGTCAAGGGAAGGAGAGGACCAGCAACACCTCTAAGCCCTTAGGCCTATCGATTGGGAGAAATGGCTTGGACGTTTGAACTTTGGTTGCTGCTCTGTGCCCGTAGTGAGAGCGTGAGTGATGCTGCGAAAGTGTGTTGGGAGTGCTGGGAGGCAAGGCAAAGGCAGATGGCCAGAGTGTGTTTGGCTGTGAAAGCGGTGTCAAGGGAAGGTGAGGATTAGCAACAGCTCTAATCCCTTAGAGGTAGCGTGTGTCAGAAATCGCTTGGGTGTTGGCACTTTGGAAGTTGATCTGTGCTGGGAGTGAGTTCGTGAGTGAGCCTACGAATGTGTTTAGGGAGTGCTGGGAGGCAAGGCAAAGGCAGATGGGCAGAGTGTGTTTGTGTGTGAAAGCGGTGTGAAGGGAAGGTGAGGACCAGCAACAGCTCTAACCCTTAGGCCTATCGTATGGGAGAAATGGCTTGGACGTTTGCAGTTTAGGAGGTGGTCTGTGTCGGGAGTGAGAGTGAGATTGAGCCTGCGAAAGTGTGTTGGGAGTGCTGGGAGGCAAGGCAAAGGCAGATGGGCAGAGTGTGTTTGTGTGTGAAAGCGGTGTCAAGGGAAGGTGAGGACCAGCAACAGCTCTAAGCGCTTAGGCCTATAGTATGGAAGAAATGGCTTGGGTGTTGGCACTTTGGTTGCTGGACTGTGCCGGGAGTGAGAGTGAGAGTGAGCCTGCGAATGTGTGTTGGGAGTGCTGGGAGGCAAGGCAAAGGCAGATGGCCATAGTGTGTTTAGTTTTGAAAGCGCTGTCAAGGGAAGGTGAGGACCAGCAACAGCTCTAAGCTCTTAGAGGTAGCGTGCGGCAGAAGTTGCTTGGATGTTGGCACTTTGGGAGGTGGTCTGTGCCGGGAGTGAGAGTGAGATTGAGCCTGAGAATGTGTGTTGGGAGTGCTGGGAGGCAAGGCAAAGGCATATGGGCAGAGTGTGTTTGGCTGTGAAAGCGCTGTCAAGGGAAGG
This sequence comes from Pelecanus crispus, assembly GCF_030463565.1. Classification (NCBI taxonomy): domain Eukaryota; kingdom Metazoa; phylum Chordata; class Aves; order Pelecaniformes; family Pelecanidae; genus Pelecanus; species Pelecanus crispus. The sequence goes on along the minus strand of NC_134657.1, from coordinate 557,442 downwards.
TGAGGACCAGCAACAGCTCTAAGCCCTTAGGCCTATCGTATGGGTGAAATGGCTTGGACGTTTGCAGTTTGGTTGCTGGTCTGTGCCGGGAGTGAGAGTGAGCCTGAGAATGTGTGTTGGGAGTGCTGGGAGGCAAGTCAAAGGCAGATGGCCATAGTGTGTTTGGTTTTGAAAGCGGTGTCAAGGGAAGGTGAGGACCAGCAACAGCTCTAAGCTCTTAGAGGTAGCGTGCGGCAGAAGTTGCTTGGATGTTGGCACTTTGGGAGGTAGTCTGTGCTAGGAGTGAGAGTGTGTTGGGAGTGCTGGGAGGCAGGGTAAAGGCAGATGGCCAGAGTGTGTTTGTCTGTGAAAGCGGTGTCAAAGGAAGGTGAGGACCATCAACAGCGCTAAGCCCTTAGGCCTATCGTATGGGAGAAATGGTTTGTTGTTTGCACTGTGGGAGGTGGTCTGTGCTGGGAGTGAGAGTGAGAGCGTGAGTGAGCCTGAGAATGTGTGTTGGGCGTGCTGGGAGGCAATGGCAGCGCAGATGGGCAGAGTGTGTTTGTCTGTGAAAGCGGTGTCAAGGGAAGGTGAGGACCAGCAACAGCTCTAAGCGCTTAGGCCTATTGTATAGAAGAAATGGCTTGGGTGTTGGCACTTTGGTTGCTGGACTGTGCTGGGAGTGAGAGTGAGAGTGAGCCTGAGAATGTGTTTTGGGAGAGCTGGGAGGCAAGGGCAGTGCATTTGGACAGAGTGAGTTTGGCAGTGAAAGCGGTGTGAAGGGAAGGTGAGGACCAGCAACAGCTCTAAGCCCTTAGGCCTATCGTATGGGAGAAATGGCTTAGACGTTTGCACTTTGGTTGCTGGTCTGTGCCGGGAGTGAGAGCGTGAGTGAGCCCGCGAATGTGTGTTGGGAGTGCTGGGAGGCAAGGCAAAGGCAGATGGGCAGAGTGTGTTTGTCTGTGAAAGCGGTGTGAAGGGAAGGTGAGGACCAGCAACAGCTCTAAGCCCTTAGATGTAGCGTGTGTCAGAAATCGCTTCTGTGTTGGCACATTGGAAGTTGGTCTGTGCTGGGAGGAGAGTGAGAGTGAGAGTGAGCCTGCGAATGTGTGTTGGGAGTGCTGGGAGGCAAGTCAAAGGCAGATGGCCAGAGTGTGTTTGTCTGTGAAAGCGGTGTCAAGGGAAGGAGAGGACCAGCAACACCTCTAAGCCCTTAGGCCTATCGATTGGGAGAAATGGCTTGGACGTTTGAACTTTGGTTGCTGGTCTGTGCCCGTAGTGAGAGCGTGAGTGATGCTGCGAAAGTGTGTTGGGAGTGCTGGGAGGCAAGGCAAAGGCAGATGGCCAGAGTGTGTTTGTCTGTAAAAGCGGTGTCAAGGGAAGGTGAGGACCAGCAACAGCTCTAAGCCCTTAGAGGTAGCATGCGGCAGAAATCGCTTGGGTGTTTGCACTTTGGAAGTTGATCTGTGCTGGGAGTGAGAGCGTGAGTGAGCCTACGAATATGTTTAGGGAGTGCTGGGAGGCAAGGCAAAGGCAGATGGGCAGAGTGTGTTTGGCTGTGAAAGCGGTGTCAAGGGAAGGTGAGGACCAGCAACAGCTCTAACCCTTAGGCCTATCGTATGGGAGAAATGGCTTGGACGTTTGCAGTTTAGGAGGTGGTCTGTGCTGGGAGTGAGAGTGAGATTGAGCCTGCGAAAGTGTGTTGGGAGTGCTGGGAGGCAAGGCAAAGGCAGATGGGCAGAGTGTGTTTGTGTGTGAAAGCGGTGTCAAGGGAAGGTGAGGACCAGCAACAGCTCTAAGCGCTTAGGCCTATTGTATGGAAGAAATGGCTTGGGTGTTGGCACTTTGGTTGCTGGACTGTGCTGGGAGTGAGAGTGAGAGTGAGCCTGAGAATGTGTTTTGGGAGAGCTGGGAGGCAAGGGCAGTGCATTTGGACAGAGTGAGTTTGGCAGTGAAAGCGGTGTGAAGGGAAGGTGAGGACCAGCAACAGCTCTAAGCCCTTAGGCCTATCGTATGGGAGAAATGGCTTGGACGTTTGAACTTTGGTTGCTGGTCTGTGCCGGTAGTGAGAGCGTGAGTGATCCTGCGAAAGTGTGTTGGGAGTGCTGGGAGGCAAGTCAAAGGCAGATGGCCAGAGTGTGTTTGTGTGTGAAAGCGGTGTCAAGGGAAGGTGAGGACCAGCAACAGCTCTAAGCCCATAGAGGTAGCATGCGGCAGAAATCGCTTGGGTGTTGGCACTTTAGGATGTGGTCTGTGTCGGGAGTGAGAGTGAGATTGAACCTGAGAATGTGTGTTGGGAGTGCTGGGAGGCAAGGCAAAGGCATATGGGCAGAGTGTGTTTGGCTGTGAAAGCGGTGTCAAGGGAAGGTGAGGACCAGCAACAGCTCTAAGCCCTTAGATGTAGCGTGTGTCAGAAATCGCTTGTCTGTTGGCACATTGGAAGTTGGTCTGTGCTGGGAGTGAGACTGAGAGTGAGAGTGAGCCTGCGAATGTGTGTTGGGAGTGCTGGGAGGCAAGTCAAAGGCAGATGGCCATAGTGTGTTTGGTTTTGAAAGCGGTGTCAAGGGAAGGTGAGGACCAGCAACAGCTCTAAGCTCTTAGAGGTAGCGTGCGGCAGAAGTTGCTTGGATGTTGGCACTTTGGGAGGTAGTCTGTGCTAGGAGTGAGAGTGTGTTGGGAGTGCTGGGAGGCAGGGTAAAGGCAGATGGCCAGAGTGTGTTTGTCTGTGAAAGCGGTGTCAAGGGAAGGTGAGGACCAGCAACAGCGCTAAGCCCTTAGGCCTATCGTATGGGAGAAATGGGTTGGTTGTTTGCACTGTGGGAGGTGGTCTGTGCTGGGAGTGAGAGTGAGAGCGTGAGTGAGCCTGAGAATGTGTGTTGGGCGTGCTGGGAGGCAATGGCAGCGCAGATGGGCAGAGTGTGTTTGTCTGTGAAAGCGGTGTCAAGGGAAGGTGAGGACCAGCAACAGCTCTAAGCGCTTAGGCCTATTGTATAGAAGAAATGGCTTGGGTGTTGGCACTTTGGTTGCTGGACTGTGCTGGGAGTGAGAGTGAGAGTGAGCCTGAGAATGTGTTTTGGGCGAGCTGGGAGGCAAGGGCAGCGCATTTGGACAGAGTGAGTTTGGCAGTGAAAGCGGTGTGAAGGGAAGGTGAGGACCAGCAACAGCTCTAAGCCCTTAGGCCTATCGTATGGGAGAAATGGCTTAGACGTTTGCACTTTGGTTGCTGGTCTGTGCCGGGAGTGAGAGCGTGAGTGAGCCCGCGAATGTGTGTTGGGAGTGCTGGGAGGCAAGGCAAAGGCAGATGGGCAGAGTGTGTTTGTGTGTGAAAGCGGTGTCAAGGGAAGGTGAGGACTAGCAACAGCTCTAAGCCCTTAGATGTAGCGTGTGTCAGAAATCGCTTGTGTGTCGGCACATTGGAAGTTGGTCTGTGCTGGGAGTGAGAGTGAGAGTGAGAGTGAGAGTGAGCCTGCGAATGTGTGTTGGGAGTGCTGGGAGGCAAGTCAAAGGCAGATGGCCAGAGTGTGTTTGTCTGTGAAAGCGGTGTCAAGGGAAGGAGAGGACCAGCAACACCTCTAAGCCCTTAGGCCTATCGATTGGGAGAAATGGCTTGGAAGTTTGAACTTTGGTTGCTGGTCTGTGCCCGTAGTGAGAGCGTGAGTGATGCTGCGAAAGTGTGTTGGGAGTGCTGGGAGGCAAGGCAAATGGCCAGAGTGTGTTTGGCTGTGAAAGCGGTGTCAAGGGAAGGTGAGGACCAGCAACAGCTCTAATCCCTTAGAGGTAACGTGTGTCAGAAATCGCTTGGGTGTTGGCACTTTGGAAGTTGATCTGTGCTGGGAGTGAGAGCGTGAGTGAGCCTACGAATTTGTTTAGGGAGTGCTGGGAGGCAAGGCAAAGGCAGATGGGCAGAGTGTGTTTGTGTGTGAAAGCGGTGTGAAGGGAAGGTGAGGACCAGCAACAGCTCTAACCCTTAGGCCTATCGTATGGGAGAAATGGCTTGGACGTTTGCAGTTTAGGAGGTGGTCTGTGCTGGGAGTGAGAGTGAGATTGAGCCTGCGAAAGTCTGTTGGGAGTGCTGGGAGGCAAGGCAAAGGCAGATGGGCAGAGTGTGTTTGTGTGTGAAAGCGGTGTGAAGGGAAGGTGAGGACCAGCAACAGCTCTAAGCCCTTAGAGGTAGCATGCGGCAGAAATCGCTTGGGTGTTGGCACTTTGGGATGTGGTCTGTGCCGGGAGTGAGAGTGAGATTGAACCTGAAAATGTGTGTTGGGAGTGCGGGGAGGCAAGGTAAAGGCATATGGGCAGAGTGTGTTTAGTTTTGAAAGCGCTGTCAAGGGAAGGTGAGGACCAGCAACAGCTCTAAGCTCTTAGAGGTAGCGTGCGGCAGAAGTTGCTTGGATGTTGGCACTTTGGGAGGTAGTCTGTGCTAGGAGTGAGAGTGTGTTGGGAGTGCTGGGAGGCAGGGTAAAGGCAGATGGCCAGAGTGTGTTTGGCTGTGAAAGCGGTGTCAAGGGAAGGTGAGGACCAGCAACAGCGCTAAGCCCTTAGGCCTATCGTATGGGAGAAATGGGTTGGTTGTTTGCACTGTGGGAGGTGGTCTGTGCTGGGAGTGAGAGTGAGAGCGTGAGGGAGCCTGAGAATGTGTGTTGGGCGTGCTGGGAGGCAATGGCAGCGCAGATGGGCAGAGTGTGTTTGTCTGTGAAAGCGGTGTCAAGGGAAGGTGAGGACCAGCAACAGCTCTAAGCGCTTAGGCCTATTGTATAGAAGAAATGGCTTGGGTGTTGGCACTTTGGTTGCTGGACTGTGCTGGGAGTGAGAGTGAGAGTGAGCCTGAGAATGTGTTTTGGGCGAGCTGGGAGGCAAGGGCAGCGCATTTGGACAGAGTGAGTTTGGCAGTGAAAGCGGTGTGAAGGGAAGGTGAGGACCAGCAACAGCTCTAAGCCCTTAGGCCTATCGTATGGGAGAAATGGCTTAGACGTTTGCACTTTGGTTGCTGGTCTGTGCCGGGACTGAGAGCGTGAGTGAGCCCGCGAATGTGTGTTGGGAGTGCTGGGAGGCAAGTCAAAGGCAGATGGCCAGAGTGTGTTTGTGTGTGAAAGCGGTGTCAAGGGAAGGTGAGGACCAGCAACACCTCTAAGCCCTTAGGCCTATCGATTGGGAGAAATGGCTTGGACGTTTGAACTTTGGTTGCTGGTCTGTGCCCGTAGTGAGAGCGTGAGTGATCCTGCGAAAGTGTGTTGGGAGTGCTGGGAGGCAAGGCAAAGGCAGATGGCCAGAGTGTGTTTGGCTGTGAAAGCGGTGTCAAGGGAAGGTGAGGACCAGCAACAGCTCTAACCCTTAGGCCTATCGTATGGGAGAAATGGCTTGGACGTTTGCAGTTTAGGAGGTGGTCTGTGCTGGGAGTGAGAGTGAGATTGAGCCTGCGAATGTGTGTTGGGAGTGCTGGGAGGCAAGGGCAGTGCATTTGGACAGAGTGTGTTTGTGTGTGAAAGCGGTGTCAAGGGAAGGTGAGGACCAGCAACAGCTCTAAGCGCTTAGGCCTATTGTATGGAAGAAATGGCTTGGGTGTTGGCACTTTGGTTGCTGGACTGTGCTGGGAGTGAGAGTGAGAGTGAGCCTGAGAATGTGTTTTGGGAGAGCTGGGAGGCAAGGGCAGTGCATTTGGACAGAGTGAGTTTGGCAGTGAAAGCGGTGTGAAGGGAAGGTGAGGACCAGCAACAGCTCTAAGCCCTTAGGCCTATCGTATGGGAGAAATGGCTTAGACGTTTGCACTTTGGTTGCTGGTCTGTGCCGGTAGTGAGAGCGTGAGTGAGCCTGCGAATGTGTTTTGGGAGTGCTGGGAGGCAAGGCAAAGGCAGATGGGCAGAGTGTGTTTGTGTGTGAAAGCGGTGTCAAGGGAAGGTGAGGACCAGCAACAGCTCTAAGCTTTTAGATGTAGCGTGTGTCAGAAATCGCTTGTGTGTTGGCACATTGGAAGTTGGTCTGTGCTGGGAGTGAGAGTGAGAGTGAGAGTGAGCCTGCGAATGTGTGTTGGGAGTGCTGGGAGGCAAGGCAAAGGCAGATGGCCAGAGTGTGTTTGTCTGTGAAAGCGGTGTCAAGGGAAGGAGAGGACCAGCAACACCTCTAAGCCCTTAGGCCTATCGATTGGGAGAAATGGCTTGGACGTTTGAACTTTGGTTGCTGCTCTGTGCCCGTAGTGAGAGCGTGAGTGATGCTGCGAAAGTGTGTTGGGAGTGCTGGGAGGCAAGGCAAAGGCAGATGGGCAGAGTGTGTTTGGCTGTGAAAGCGGTGTCAAGGGAAGGTGAGGACTAGCAACAGCTCTAATCCCTTAGAGGTAGCGTGTGTCAGAAATCGCTTGGGTGTTGGCACTTTGGAAGTTGATCTGTGCTGGGAGTGAGAGCGTGAGTGAGCATACGAATGTGTTTAGGGAGTGCTGGGAGGCAAGGCAAAGGCAGATGGGCAGAGTGTGTTTGTGTGTGAAAGCGGTGTCAAGGGAAGGTGAGGACCAGCAACAGCTCTAAGCGCTTAGGCCTATTGTATAGAAGAAATGGCTTGGGTGTTGGCACTTTGGTTGCTGGACTGTGCTGGGAGTGAGAGTGAGAGTGAGCCTGAGAATGTGTTTTGGGAGAGCTGGGAGGCAAGGGCAGCGCATTTGGACAGAGTGAGTTTGGCAGTGAAAGCGGTGTGAAGGGAAGGTGAGGACCAGCAACAGCTCTAAGCCCTTAGGCCTATCGTATGGGAGAAATGGCTTAGACGTTTGCACTTTGGTTGCTGGTCTGTGCCGGGACTGAGAGCGTGAGTGAGCCCGCGAATGTGTGTTGGGAGTGCTGGGAGGCGAGTCAAAGGCAGATGGCCAGAGTGTGTTTGTGTGTGAAAGCGGTGTCAAGGGAAGGTGAGGACCAAAAACAGCTCTAAGCCCTTATATGTAGCGTGTGTCAGAAATCGCTTGTGTGTCGGCACATTGGAAGTTGGTCTGTGCTGGGAGTGAGAGTGAGAGTGAGAGTGAGAGTGAGCCTGCGAATGTGTGTTGGGAGTGCTGGGAGGCAAGGCAAAGGCAGATGGGCAGAGTGTGTTTGTGTGTGAAAGCGGTGTCAAGGGAAGGAGAGGACCAGCAACACCTCTAAGCCCTTAGGCCTATCGTATGGGAGAAATGGCTTGGACGTTTGCAGTTTAGGAGGTGGTCTGTGTCGGGAGTGAGAGTGAGATTGAGCCTGCGAAAGTGTGTTGGGAGTGCTGGGAGGCAAGGCAAAGGCAGATGGGCAGAGTGTGTTTGTGTGTGAAAGCGGTGTCAAGGGAAGGTGAGGACCAGCAACAGCTCTAAGCGCTTAGGCCTATAGTATGGAAGAAATGGCTTGGGTGTTGGCACTTTGGTTGCTGGACTGTGCCGGGAGTAACAGTGAGAGTGAGCCTGCGAATGTGTGTTGGGAGTGCTGGGAGGCAAGGCAAAGGCAGATGGCCATAGTGTGTTTAGTTTTGAAAGCGCTGTCAAGGGAAGGTGAGGACCAGCAACAGCTCTAAGCTCTTAGAGGTAGCGTACGGCAGAAGTTGCTTGGATGTTGGCACTTTGGGAGGTGGTCTGTGCCAGGAGTGAGAGTGAGATTGAGCCTGAGAATGTGTGTTGGGAGTGCTGGGAGGCAAGGCAAAGGCATATGGGCAGAGTGTGTTTGGCTGTGAAAGCGCTGTCAAGGGAAGGTGAGGACCAGCAACAGCTCTAAGCCCTTAGGCCTATCGTATGGGTGAAATGGCTTGGACGTTTGCACTTTGGTTGCTGGTCTGTGCCGGGAGTGAGAGTGAGCCTGAGAATGTGTGTTGGGAGTGCTGGGAGGCAAGTCAAAGGCAGATGGCCATAGTGTGTTTGGTTTTGAAAGCGGTGTCAAGGGAAGGTGAGGACCAGCAACAGCTCTAAGCTCTTAGAGGTAGCGTGCGGCAGAAGTTGCTTGGATGTTGGCACTTTGGGAGGTAGTCTGTGCTAGGAGTGAGAGTGTGTTGGGAGTGCTGGGAGGCAGGGTAAAGGCAGATGGCCAGAGTGTGTTTGTCTGTGAAAGCGGTGTCAAAGGAAGGTGAGGACCATCAACAGCGCTAAGCCCTTAGGCCTATCGTATGGGAGAAATGGTTTGTTGTTTGCACTGTGGGAGGTGGTCTGTGCTGGGAGTGAGAGTGAGAGCGTGAGTGAGCCTGAGAATGTGTGTTGGGCGTGCTGGGAGGCAATGGCAGCGCAGATGGGCAGAGTGTGTTTGTCTGTGAAAGCGGTGTCAAGGGAAGGTGAGGACCAGCAACAGCTCTAAGCGCTTAGGCCTATTGTATAGAAGAAATGGCTTGGGTGTTGGCACTTTGGTTGCTGGACTGTGCTGGGAGTGAGAGTGAGAGTGAGCCTGAGAATGTGTTTTGGGAGAGCTGGGAGGCAAGGGCAGTGCATTTGGACAGAGTGAGTTTGGCAGTGAAAGCGGTGTGAAGGGAAGGTGAGGACCAGCAACAGCTCTAAGCCCTTAGGCCTATCGTATGGGAGAAATGGCTTAGACGTTTGCACTTTGGTTGCTGGTCTGTGCCGGGAGTGAGAGCGTGAGTGAGCCCGCGAATGTGTGTTGGGAGTGCTGGGAGGCAAGGCAAAGGCAGATGGGCAGAGTGTGTTTGTCTGTGAAAGCGGTGTGAAGGGAAGGTGAGGACCAGCAACAGCTCTAAGCCCTTAGATGTAGCGTGTGTCAGAAATCGCTTCTGTGTTGGCACATTGGAAGTTGGTCTGTGCTGGGAGGAGAGTGAGAGTGAGAGTGAGCCTGCGAATGTGTGTTGGGAGTGCTGGGAGGCAAGTCAAAGGCAGATGGCCAGAGTGTGTTTGTCTGTGAAAGCGGTGTCAAGGGAAGGAGAGGACCAGCAACACCTCTAAGCCCTTAGGCCTATCGATTGGGAGAAATGGCTTGGACGTTTGAACTTTGGTTGCTGGTCTGTGCCCGTAGTGAGAGCGTGAGTGATGCTGCGAAAGTGTGTTGGGAGTGCTGGGAGGCAAGGCAAAGGCAGATGGCCAGAGTGTGTTTGTCTGTAAAAGCGGTGTCAAGGGAAGGTGAGGACCAGCAACAGCTCTAAGCCCTTAGAGGTAGCATGCGGCAGAAATCGCTTGGGTGTTTGCACTTTGGAAGTTGATCTGTGCTGGGAGTGAGAGCGTGAGTGAGCCTACGAATATGTTTAGGGAGTGCTGGGAGGCAAGGCAAAGGCAGATGGGCAGAGTGTGTTTGGCTGTGAAAGCGGTGTCAAGGGAAGGTGAGGACCAGCAACAGCTCTAACCCTTAGGCCTATCGTATGGGAGAAATGGCTTGGACGTTTGCAGTTTAGGAGGTGGTCTGTGCTGGGAGTGAGAGTGAGATTGAGCCTGCGAAAGTGTGTTGGGAGTGCTGGGAGGCAAGGCAAAGGCAGATGGGCAGAGTGTGTTTGTGTGTGAAAGCGGTGTCAAGGGAAGGTGAGGACCAGCAACAGCTCTAAGCGCTTAGGCCTATTGTATGGAAGAAATGGCTTGGGTGTTGGCACTTTGGTTGCTGGACTGTGCTGGGAGTGAGAGTGAGAGTGAGCCTGAGAATGTGTTTTGGGAGAGCTGGGAGGCAAGGGCAGTGCATTTGGACAGAGTGAGTTTGGCAGTGAAGGCGGTGTGAAGGGAAGGTGAGGACCAGCAACAGCTCTAAGCCCTTAGGCTATCGTATGGGAGAAATGGCTTGGACGTTTGAACTTTGGTTGCTGGTCTGTGCCGGTAGTGAGAGCGTGAGTGATCCTGCGAAAGTGTGTTGGGAGTGCTGGGAGGCAAGTCAAAGGCAGATGGCCAGAGTGTGTTTGTGTGTGAAAGCGGTGTCAAGGGAAGGTGAGGACCAGCAACAGCTCTAAGCCCATAGAGGTAGCATGCGGCAGAAATCGCTTGGGTGTTGGCACTTTAGGATGTGGTCTGTGTCGGGAGTGAGAGTGAGATTGAACCTGAGAATGTGTGTTGGGAGTGCTGGGAGGCAAGGCAAAGGCATATGGGCAGAGTGTGTTTGGCTGTGAAAGCGGTGTCAAGGGAAGGTGAGGACCAGCAACAGCTCTAAGCCCTTAGATGTAGCGTGTGTCAGAAATCGCTTGTGTGTTGGCACATTGGAAGTTGGTCTGTGCTGGGAGTGAGAGTGAGAGTGAGAGTGAGCCTGCGAATGTGTGTTGGGAGTGCTGGGAGGCAAGTCAAAGGCAGATGGCCATAGTGTGTTTGGTTTTGAAAGCGCTGTCAAGGGAAGGTGAGGACCAGCAACAGCTCTAAGCTCTTAGAGGTAGCGTGCGGCAGAAGTTGCTTGGATGTTGGCACTTTGGGAGGTAGTCTGTGCTAGGAGTGAGAGTGTGTTGGGAGTGCTGGGAGGCAGGGTAAAGGCAGATGGCCAGAGTGTGTTTGTCTGTGAAAGCGGTGTCAAGGGAAGGTGAGGACCAGCAACAGCGCTAAGCCCTTAGGCCTATCGTATGGGAGAAATGGGTTGGTTGTTTGCACTGTGGGAGGTGGTCTGTGCTGGGAGTGAGAGTGAGAGCGTGAGTGAGCCTGAGAATGTGTGTTGGGCGTGCTGGGAGGCAATGGCAGCGCAGATGGGCAGAGTGTGTTTGTCTGTGAAAGCGGTGTCAAGGGAAGGTGAGGACCAGCAACAGCTCTAAGCGCTTAGGCCTATTGTATAGAAGAAATGGCTTGGGTGTTGGCACTTTGGTTGCTGGACTGTGCTGGGAGTGAGAGTGAGAGTGAGCCTGAGAATGTGTTTTGGGAGAGCTGGGAGGCAAGGGCAGCGCATTTGGACAGAGTGAGTTTGGCAGTGAAAGCGGTGTGAAGGGAAGGTGAGGACCAGCAACAGCTCTAAGCCCTTAGGCCTATCGTATGGGAGAAATGGCTTAGACATTTGCACTTTGGTTGCTGGTCTGTGCCGGGACTGAGAGCGTGAGTGAGCCCGCGAATGTGTGTTGGGAGTGCTGGGAGGCAAGTCAAAGGCAGATGGCCAGAGTGTGTTTGTGTGTGAAAGCGGTGTCAAGGGAAGGTGAGGACCAAAAACAGCTCTAAGCCCTTATATGTAGCGTGTGTCAGAAATCGCTTGTGTGTCGGCACATTGGAAGTTGGTCTGTGCTGGGAGTGAGAGTGAGAGTGAGAGTGAGAGTGAGCCTGCGAATGTGTGTTGGGAGTGCTGGGAGGCAAGTCAAAGGCAGATGGGCAGAGTGTGTTTGTGTGTGAAAGCGGTGTCAAGGGAAGGAGAGGACCAGCAACACCTCTAAGCCCTTAGGCCTATCGATTGGGAGAAATGGCTTGGACGTTTGAACTTTGGTTGCTGGTCTGTGCCCGTAGTGAGAGCGTGAGTGATCCTGCGAAAGTGTGTTGGGAGTGCTGGGAGGCAAGTCAAAGGCAGATGGCCAGAGTGTGTTTGTGTGTGAAAGCGGTGTCAAGGGAAGGTGAGGACCAGCAACAGCTCTAACCCTTAGGCCTATCGTATGGGAGAAATGGCTTGGACGTTTGCAGTTTAGGAGGTGGTCTGTGCTGGGAGTGAGAGTGAGATTGAGCCTGCGAATGTGTGTTGGGAGTGCTGGGAGGCAAGGGCAGTGCATTTGGACAGAGTGTGTTTGTGTGTGAAAGCGGTGTCAAGGGAAGGTGAGGACCAGCAACAGCTCTAAGCCTTTAGATGTAGCGTGTGTCAGAAATCGCTTGTGTGTTGGCACATTGGAAGTTGGTCTGTGCTGGGAATGAGAGTGAGAGTGAGAGTGAGCCTGCGAATGTGTGTTGGGAGTGCTGGGAGGCAAGGCAAAGGCAGATGGCCAGAGTGTGTTTGTCTGTGAAAGCGGTGTCAAGGGAAGGAGAGGACCAGCAACAGCTCTAAGCCCTTAGGCCTATCGATTGGGAGAAATGGCTTGGACGTTTGAACTTTGGTTGCTGCTCTGTGCCCGTAGTGAGAGCGTGAGTGATGCTGCGAAAGTGTGTTGGGAGTGCTGGGAGGCAAGGCAAAGGCAGATGGGCAGAGTGTGTTTGGCTGTGAAAGCGGTGTGAAGGGAAGGTGAGGACTAGCAACAGCTCTAATCCCTTAGAGGTAGCGTGTGTCAGAAATCGTTTGGGTGTTGGCACTTTGGAAGTTGATCTGTGCTGGGAGTGAGAGCGTGAGTGAGCCTGCGAATGTGTGTTGGGAGTGCTGGGAGGCAAGGCAAAGGCAGATGGGCAGAGTGTGTTTGTGTGTGAAAGCGGTGTCAAGGGAAGGTGAGGACCAGCAACAGCTCTAACCCTTAGGCCTATCGTATGGGAGAAATGGCTTGGACGTTTGCAGTTTAGGAGGTGGTCTGTGCTGGGAGTGAGAGTGAGATTGAGCCTGCCAATGTGTGTTGGGAGTGCTGGGAGGCAAGGCAAAGGCAGATGGGCAGAGTGTGTTTGTGTGTGAAAGCGGTGTCAAGGGAAGGTGAGGACCAGCAACAGCTCTAACCCTTAGGCCTATCGTATGGGAGAAATGGCTTGGACGTTTGCAGTTTAGGAGGTGGTCTGTGCTGGGAGTGAGAGTGAGATTGAGCCTGCCAATGTGTGTTGGGAGTGCTGGGAGGCAAGTCAAAGGCAGATGGGCAGAGTGTGTTTGTCTGTGAAAGCGGTGTCAAGGGAAGGAGAGGACCAGCAACACCTCTAAGCCCTTAGGCCTATCGATTGGGAGAAATGGCTTGGACGTTTGAACTTTGGTTGCTGCTCTGTGCCCGTAGTGAGAGCGTGAGTGATGCTGCGAAAGTGTGTTGGGCGTGCTGGGAGGCAAGGGCAGCGCAGATAGGCAGAGTGTGTTTGTCTGTGAAAGCGGTGTCAAGGGAAGGTGAGGACCAGCAACAGCTCTAAGCGCTTAGGCCTATTGTATAGAAGAAATGGCTTGGGTGTTGGCACTTTGGTTGCTGGACTGTGCTGGGAGTGAGAGTGAGAGTGAGCCTGAGAATGTGTTTTGGGAGAGCTGGGAGGCAAGGGCAGCGCATTTGGACAGAGTGAGTTTGGCAGTGAAAGCGGTGTGAAGGGAAGGTGAGGACCAGCAACAGCTCTAAGCCCTTAGGCCTATCGTATGGGAGAAATGGCTTGGACGTTTGAACTTTGGTTGCTGGTCTGTGCCGGTAGTGAGAGCGTGAGTGATCCTGCGAAAGTGTGTTGGGAGTGCTGGGAGGCAAGTCAAAGGCAGATGGCCAGAGTGTGTTTGTGTGTGAAAGCGGTGTCAAGGGAAGGTGAGGACCAGCAACAGCTCTAAGCCCTTAGAGGTAGCATGCGGCAGAAATCGCTTGGGTGTTGGCACTTTAGGATGTGGTCTGTGTCGGGAGTGAGACTGAGATTGAACCTGAGAATGTGTGTTGGGAGTGCTGGGAGGCAAGGCAAAGGCAGATGGGCAGAGTGTGTTTGGCTGTGAAAGCGGTGTCAAGGGAAGGTGAGGACCAGCAACAGCTCTAAGCCCTTAGATGTAGCGTGTGTCAGAAATCGCTTGTGTGTTGGCACATTGGAAGTTGGTCTGTGCTGGGAGTGAGAGTGAGAGTGAGAGTGAGCCTGCGAATGTGTGTTGGGAGTGCTGGGAGGCAAGTCAAAGGCAGATGGCCATAGTGTGTTTGGTTTTGAAAGCGCTGTCAAGGGAAGGTGAGGACCAGCAACAGCTCTAAGCTCTTAGAGGTAGCGTGCGGCAGAAGTTGCTTGGATGTTGGCACTTTGGGAGGTAGTCTGTGCTAGGAGTGAGAGTGTGTTGGGAGTGCTGGGAGGCAGGGTAAAGGCAGATGGCCAGAGTGTGTTTGTCTGTGAAAGCGGTGTCAAGGGAAGGTGAGGACCAGCAACAGCGCTAAGCCCTTAGGCCTATCGTATGGGAGAAATGGGTTGGTTGTTTGCACTGTGGGAGGTGGTCTGTGCTGGGAGTGAGAGTGAGAGCGTGAGTGAGCCTGAGAATGTGTGTTGGGCGTGCTGGGAGGCAATGGCAGCGCAGATGGGCAGAGTGTGTTTGTCTGTGAAAGCGGTGTCAAGGGAAGGTGAGGACCAGCAACAGCTCTAAGCGCTTAGGCCTATTGTATAGAAGAAATGGCTTGGGTGTTGGCACTTTGGTTGCTGGACTGTGCTGGGAGTGAGAGTGAGAGTGAGCCTGAGAATGTGTTTTGGGAGTGCTGGGAGGCAAGGGCAGTGCATTTGGACAGAGTGAGTTTGGCAGTGAAAGCGGTGTGAAGGGAAGGTGAGGACCAGCAACAGCTCTAAGCGCTTAGGCCTATTGTATGGGAGAAATGGCTTAGACGTTTGCACTTTGGTTGCTGGTCTGTGCCGGGAGTGAGAGCGTGAGTGAGCCCGCGAATGTGTGTTGGGAGTGCTGGGAGGCAAGGCAAAGGCAGATGGGCAGAGTGTGTTTGTGTGTGAAAGCGGTGTCAAGGGAAGGTGAGGACCAGCAACAGCTCTAAGCCCTTAGAGGTAGCGTGTGTCAGAAATCGCTTGGGTGTTTGCACTTTGGAAGTTGATCTGTGCTGGGAGTGAGAGCGTGAGTGAGCCTACGAATGTGTTTAGGGAGTGCTGGGAGGTAAGGCAAAGGCAGATGGGCAGAGTGTGTTTGTGTGTGAAAGCGGTGTCAAGGGAAGGTGAGGACCAGCAACAGCTCTAACCCTTAGGCCTATCGTATGGGAGAAATGGCTTGGACGTTTGCAGTTTAGGAGGTGGTCTGTGCTGGGAGTGAGAGTGAGATTGAGCCTGCGAAAGTGTGTTGAGAGTGCTGGGAGGCAAGGCAAAGGCAGATGGGCAGAGTGTGTTTGTGTGTGAAAGCGGTGTGAAGGGAAGGTGAGGACCAGCAACAGCTCTAAGCGCTTAGGCCTATTGTATGGAAGAAATGGCTTGGGTGTTGGCACTTTGGTTGCTGGACTGTGCTGGGAGTGAGAGTGAGAGTGAGCCTGAGAATGTGTTTTGGGAGAGCTGGGAGGCAAGGGCAGTGCATTTGGACAGAGTGAGTTTGGCAGTGAAAGCGGTGTGAAGGGAAGGTGAGGACCAGCAACAGCTCTAAGCGCTTAGGCCTATTGTATGGGAGAAATGGCTTAGACGTTTGCACTTTGGTTGCTGGTCTGTGCCGGTAGTGAGAGCGTGAGTGAGCCTGCGAATGTGTGTTGGGAGTGCTGGGAGGCAAGGCAAAGGCAGATGGGCAGAGTGTGTTTGTGTGTGAAAGCGGTGTCAAGGGAAGGTGAGGACCAGCAACAGCTCTAAGCCCATAGAGGTAGCATGCGGCAGAAATCGCTTGGGTGTTGGCACTTTGGGATGTGGTCTGTGCCGGGAGTGAGAGTGAGATTGAACCTGAAAATGTGTGTTGGGAGTGCGGGGAGGCAAGGCAAAGGCATATGGGCAGAGTGTGTTTGGCTGTGAAAGCGGTGTCAAGGGAAGGTGAGGACCAGCAACAGCTCTAAGCCCTTAGGCCTATCGTATGGGAGAAATGGCTTGGACGTTTGCACTTTGTTTGCTGGTCTGTGCCGGGAGTGAGAGTGAGAGTGAGCCTGCGAATGTGTGTTGGGAGTGCTGGGAGGCAAGGCAAAAGCAAAGGGCCAGAGTGTGTTTGTGTGTGAAAGCGGTGTCAAGGGAAGGTGAGGACCAGCAACAGCTCTAAGCCCTTAGAGGTAGCATGCGGCAGAAATCGCTTGGGTGTTGTCACTTTAGGATGTGGTCTGTGTCGGGAGTGAGAGTGAGATTGAACCTGAAAATGTGTGTTGGGAGTGCTGGGAGGCAAGGCAAAGGCAGATGGGCAGAGTGTGTTTGTGTGTGAAAGCGGTGTCAAGGGAAGGTGAGGACCAGCAACAGCTCTAAGCCCTTAGAAGTAGCGTGTGTCAGAAATCGCTTGTGTGTTGGCACATTGGAAGTTGGTCTGTGCTGGGAGTGAGAGTGAGAGTGAGAGTGAGCCTGCGAATGTGTGTTGGGAGTGCTGGGAGGCAAGTCAAAGGCAGATGGCCAGAGTGTGTTTGGCTGTGAAAGCGGTGTCAAGGGAAGGTGTGGACCAGACACAGCTCTAAAGCCTTAGGCGTATGGTATTGCAGAAATGGCTTGGGCATTTGCACTTTGGGAGGTGGTCTGTGCCGGTTGTGAGAGTGTGTTGGGAGTGCTGGAGTTGAGGGCAGGGCAGATGGGAGGAGTGTGTTTGGCTGTGAAAGCGGTGTCAAGGGAAGGTGAGGACCAGCAACAGCTCTAAGCCCTTAGAGGTAGCGTGTGTCAGAAATCGCTTGGGTGTTTGCACTTTGGAAGTTGATCTGTGCTGGGAGTGAGAGCGTGAGTGAGCCTACGAATGTGTTTAGGGAGTGCTGGGAGGTAAGGCAAAGGCAGATGGGCAGAGTGTGTTTGTGTGTGAAAGCGGTGTCAAGGGAAGGTGAGGACCAGCAACACCTCTAAGCCCTTAGGCCTATCGTATGGGAGAAATGGCTTAGACGTTTGCAGTTTAGGAGGTGGTCTGTGCTGGGAGTGAGAGTGAGATTGAGCCTGCGAAAGTGTGTTGGGAGTGCTGGGAGGCAAGGCAAAGGCAGATGGGCAGAGTGTGTTTGTGTGTGAAAGCGGTGTCAAGGGAAGGTGAGGACCAGCAACAGCTCTAAGCGCTTAGGCCTATTGTATGGAAGAAATGGCTTGGGTGTTGGCACTTTGGTTGCTGGACTGTGCTGGGAGTGAGAGTGAGAGTGAGCCTGTGAATGTGTTTTGGGAGAGCTGGGAGGCAAGGGCAGTGCATTTGGACAGAGTGAGTTTGGCAGTGAAAGCGGTGTGAAGGGAAGGTGAGGACCAGCAACAGCTCTAAGCGCTTAGGCCTATTGTATGGGAGAAATGGCTTAGACGTTTGCACTTTGGTTGCTGGTCTGTGCCGGTAGTGAGAGCGTGAGTGAGCCTGCGAATGTGTGTTGGGAGTGCTGGGAGGCAAGGCAAAAGCAAAGGGCCAGAGTGTGTTTGTGTGTGAAAGCGGTGTCAAGGGAAGGTGAGGACCAGCAACAGCTCTAACCCTTAGGCCTATCGTATGGGAGAAATGGCTTGGACGTTTGCAGTTTAGGAGGTGGTCTGTGCTGGGAGTGAGAGTGAGATTGAGCCTGCGAAAGTGTGTTGAGAGTGCTGGGAGGCAAGGCAAAGGCAGATGGGCAGAGTGTGTTTGTGTGTGAAAGCGGTGTGAAGGGAAGGTGAGGACCAGCAACAGCTCTAAGCGCTTAGGCCTATTGTATGGAAGAAATGGCTTGGGTGTTGGCACTTTGGTTGCTGGACTGTGCTGGGAGTGAGAGTGAGAGTGAGCCTGAGAATGTGTTTTGGGAGAGCTGGGAGGCAAGGGCAGTGCATTTGGACAGAGTGAGTTTGGCAGTGAAAGCGGTGTGAAGGGAAGGTGAGGACCAGCAACAGCTCTAAGCGCTTAGGCCTGTTGTATGGGAGAAATGGCTTAGACGTTTGCACTTTGGTTGCTGGTCTGTGCCGGTAGTGAGAGCGTGAGTGAGCCTGCGAATGTGTGTTGGGAGTGCTGGGAGGCAAGGCAAAGGCAGATGGGCAGAGTGTGTTTGTGTGTGAAAGCGGTGTCAAGGGAAGGTGAGGACCAGCAACAGCTCTAAGCCCATAGAGGTAGCATGCGGCAGAAATCGCTTGGGTGTTGGCACTTTGGGATGTGGTCTGTGCCGGGAGTGAGAGTGAGATTGAACCTGAAAATGTGTGTTGGGAGTGCGGGGAGGCAAGGCAAAGGCATATGGGCAGAGTGTGTTTGGCTGTGAAAGCGGTGTCAAGGGAAGGTGAGGACCAGCAACAGCTCTAAGCCCTTAGGCCTATCGTATGGGAGAAATGGCTTGGACGTTTGCACTTTGTTTGCTGGTCTGTGCCGGGAGTGAGAGTGAGAGTGAGCCTGCGAATGTGTGTTGGGAGTGCTGGGAGGCAAGGCAAAAGCAAAGGGCCAGAGTGTGTTTGTGTGTGAAAGCGGTGTCAAGGGAAGGTGAGGACCAGCAACAGCTCTAAGCCCTTAGAGGTAGCATGCGGCAGAAATCGCTTGGGTGTTGTCACTTTAGGATGTGGTCTGTGTCGGGAGTGAGAGTGAGATTGAACCTGAAAATGTGTGTTGGGAGTGCTGGGAGGCAAGGCAAAGGCAGATGGGCAGAGTGTGTTTGTGTGTGAAAGCGGTGTCAAGGGAAGGTGAGGACCAGCAACAGCTCTAAGCCCTTAGATGTAGCGTGTGTCAGAAATCGCTTGTGTGTTGGCACATTGGAAGTTGGTCTGTGCTGGGAGTGAGAGTGAGAGTGAGAGTGAGCCTGCGAATGTGTGTTGGGAGTGCTGGGAGGCAAGTCAAAGGCAGATGGCCAGAGTGTGTTTGTCTGTGAAAGCGGTGTCAAGGGAAGGTGTGGACCAGACACAGCTCTAAAGCCTTAGGCGTATGGTATTGCAGAAATGGCTTGGGCATTTGCACTTTGGGAGGTGGTCTGTGCCGGTTGTGAGAGTGTGTTGGGAGTGCTGGAGTTGAGGGCAGGGCAGATGGGAGGAGTGTGTTTGGCTGTGAAAGCGGTGTCAAGGGAAGGTGAGGACCAGCAACAGCTCTAAGCCCTTAGAGGTAGCGTGTGTCAGAAATCGCTTGGGTGTTTGCACTTTGGAAGTTGATCTGTGCTGGGAGTGAGAGCGTGAGTGAGCCTACGAATGTGTTTAGGGAGTGCTGGGAGGTAAGGCAAAGGCAGATGGGCAGAGTGTGTTTGTGTGTGAAAGCGGTGTCAAGGGAAGGTGAGGACCAGCAACACCTCTAAGCCCTTAGGCCTATCGTATGGGAGAAATGGCTTAGACGTTTGCAGTTTAGGAGGTGGTCTGTGCTGGGAGTGAGAGTGAGATTGAGCCTGCGAAAGTGTGTTGGGAGTGCTGGGAGGCAAGGCAAAGGCAGATGGGCAGAGTGTGTTTGTGTGTGAAAGCGGTGTCAAGGGAAGGTGAGGACCAGCAACAGCTCTAAGCGCTTAGGCCTATTGTATGGAAGAAATGGCTTGGGTGTTGGCACTTTGGTTGCTGGACTGTGCTGGGAGTGAGAGTGAGAGTGAGCCTGTGAATGTGTTTTGGGAGAGCTGGGAGGCAAGGGCAGTGCATTTGGACAGAGTGAGTTTGGCAGTGAAAGCGGTGTGAAGGGAAGGTGAGGACCAGCAACAGCTCTAAGCGCTTAGGCCTATTGTATGGGAGAAATGGCTTAGACGTTTGCACTTTGGTTGCTGGTCTGTGCCGGTAGTGAGAGCGTGAGTGAGCCTGCGAATGTGTGTTGGGAGTGCTGGGAGGCAAGGCAAAAGCAAAGGGCCAGAGTGTGTTTGTGTGTGAAAGCGGTGTCAAGGGAAGGTGAGGACCAGCAACAGCTCTAAGCCCTTAGAGGTAGCATGCGGCAGAAATCGCTTGGGTGTCGGCACTTTAGGATGTGGTCTGTGTCGGGAGTGAGAGTGAGATTGAACCTGAGAATGTGTGTTGGGAGTGCTGGGAGGCAAGGCAAAGGCAGATGGGCAGAGTGTGTTTGGCTGTGAAAGCGGTGTCAAGGGAAGGTGAGGACCAGCAACAGCTCTAAGCCCTTAGATGTAGCGTGTGTCAGAAATCGCTTGTGTGTTGGCACATTGGAAGTTGGTCTGTGCTGGGAGTGAGAGTGAGAGTGAGAGTGAGCCTGCGAATGTGTGTTGGGAGTGCTGGGAGGCAAGTCAAAGGCAGATGGCCAGAGTGTGTTTGTCTGTGAAAGCGGTGTCAAGGGAAGGTGTGGACCAGACACAGCTCTAAAGCCTTAGGCGTATGGTATTGCAGAAATGGCTTGGGCATTTGCACTTTGGGAGGTGGTCTGTGCCGGTTGTGAGAGTGTGTTGGGAGTGCTGGAGGCAAGGGCAGGGCAGATGGGAGGAGTGTGTTTGGCTGTGAAAGCGGTGTCAAGGGAAGGTGAGGACCAGCAACAGCTCTAAGCCCTTAGAGGTAGCGTGTGTCAGAAATCGCTTGGGTGTTTGCACTTTGGAAGTTGATCTGTGCTGGGAGTGAGAGCGTGAGTGAGCCTACGAATGTGTTTAGGGAGTGCTGGGAGGTAAGGCAAAGGCAGATGGGCAGAGTGTGTTTGTGTGTGAAAGCGGTGTCAAGGGAAGGTGAGGACCAGCAACACCTCTAAGCCCTTAGGCCTATCGTATGGGAGAAATGGCTTGGACGTTTGCAGTTTAGGAGGTGGTCTGTGCTGGGAGTGAGAGTAAGATTGAACCTGCGAAAGTGTGTTGGGAGTGCTGGGAGGCAAGGCAAAGGCAGATGGGCAGAGTGTGTTTGTCTGTGAAAGCGGTGTCAAGGGAAGGTGAGGACCAGCAACAGCTCTAAGCGCTTAGGCCTATTGTATGGAAGAAATGGCTTGGGTGTTGGCACTTTGGTTGCTGGACTGTGCTGGGAGTGAGAGTGAGAGTGAGCCTGAGAATGTGTTTGGGGAGAGCTGGGAGGCAAGGGCAGTGCATTTGGACAGAGTGAGTTTGGCAGTGAAAGCGGTGTGAAGGGAAGGTGAGGACCAGCAACAGCTCTAAGCGCTTAGGCCTATTGTATGGGAGAAATGGCTTAGACGTTTGCACTTTGGTTGCTGGTCTGTGCCGGTAGTGAGAGCGTGAGTGAGCCTGCGAATGTGTGTTGGGAGTGCTGGGAGGCAAGGCAAAGGCAGATGGGCAGAGTGTGTTTGTGTGTGAAAGCGGTGTCAAGGGAAGGTGAGGACCAGCAACAGCTCTAAGCCCATAGAGGTAGCATGCGGCAGAAATCGCTTGGGTGTTGGCACTTTGGGATGTGGTCTGTGCCGGGAGTGAGAGTGAGATTGAACCTGAAAATGTGTGTTGGGAGTGCGGGGAGGCAAGGCAAAGGCATATGGGCAGAGTGTGTTTGTGTGTGAAAGCGGTGTCAAGGGAAGGTGAGGACCAGCAACAGCTCTAAGCCCTTAGGCCTATCGTATGGGAGAAATGGCTTGGACGTTTGCACTTTGTTTGCTGGTCTGTGCCGGGAGTGAGAGTGAGAGTGAGCCTGCGAATGTGTGTTGGGAGTGCTGGGAGGCAAGGCAAAAGCAAAGGGCCAGAGTGTGTTTGTGTGTGAAAGCGGTGTCAAGGGAAGGTGAGGACCAGCAACAGCTCTAAGCCCTTAGAGATAGCATGCGGCAGAAATCGCTTGGGTGTTGGCACTTTAGGATGTGGTCTGTGTCGGGAGTGAGACTGAGATTGAACCTGAGAATGTGTGTTGGGAGTGCTGGGAGGCAAGGCAAAGGCAGATGGGCAGAGTGTGTTTGTGTGTGAAAGCGGTGTCAAGGGAAGGTGAGGACCAGCAACAGCTCTAAGCCCTTAGAAGTAGCGTGTGTCAGAAATCGCTTGTGTGTTGGCACATTGGAAGTTGGTCTGTGCTGGGAGTGAGAGTGAGAGTGAGAGTGAGCCTGCGAATGTGTGTTGGGAGTGCTGGGAGGCAAGTCAAAGGCAGATGGCCAGAGTGTGTTTGTCTGTGAAAGCGGTGTCAAGGGAAGGTGTGGACCAGACACAGCTCTAAAGCCTTAGGCGTATGGTATTGCAGAAATGGCTTGGGCATTTGCACTTTGGGAGGTGGTCTGTGCCGGTTGTGAGAGTGTGTTGGGAGTGCTGGAGTTGAGGGCAGGGCAGATGGGAGGAGTGTGTTTGGCTGTGAAAGCGGTGTCAAGGGAAGGTGAGGACCAGCAACAGCTCTAAGCCCTTAGAGGTAGCGTGTGTCAGAAATCGCTTGGGTGTTTGCACTTTGGAAGTTGATCTGTGCTGGGAGTGAGAGCGTGAGTGAGCCTACGAATGTGTTTAGGGAGTGCTGGGAGGTAAGGCAAAGGCAGATGGGCAGAGTGTGTTTGTGTGTGAAAGCGGTGTCAAGGGAAGGTGAGGACCAGCAACACCTCTAAGCCCTTAGGCCTATCGTATGGGAGAAATGGCTTAGACGTTTGCAGTTTAGGAGGTGGTCTGTGCTGGGAGTGAGAGTGAGATTGAGCCTGCGAAAGTGTGTTGGGAGTGCTGGGAGGCAAGGCAAAGGCAGATGGGCAGAGTGTGTTTGTGTGTGAAAGCGGTGTCAAGGGAAGGTGAGGACCAGCAACAGCTCTAAGCGCTTAGGCCTATTGTATGGAAGAAATGGCTTGGGTGTTGGCACTTTGGTTGCTGGACTGTGCTGGGAGTGAGAGTGAGAGTGAGCCTGTGAATGTGTTTTGGGAGAGCTGGGAGGCAAGGGCAGTGCATTTGGACAGAGTGAGTTTGGCAGTGAAAGCGGTGTGAAGGGAAGGTGAGGACCAGCAACAGCTCTAAGCGCTTAGGCCTATTGTATGGGAGAAATGGCTTAGACGTTTGCACTTTGGTTGCTGGTCTGTGCCGGTAGTGAGAGCGTGAGTGAGCCTGCGAATGTGTGTTGGGAGTGCTGGGAGGCAAGGCAAAAGCAAAGGGCCAGAGTGTGTTTGTGTGTGAAAGCGGTGTCAAGGGAAGGTGAGGACCAGCAACAGCTCTAACCCTTAGGCCTATCGTATGGGAGAAATGGCTTGGACGTTTGCAGTTTAGGAGGTGGTCTGTGCTGGGAGTGAGAGTGAGATTGAGCCTGCGAAAGTGTGTTGAGAGTGCTGGGAGGCAAGGCAAAGGCAGATGGGCAGAGTGTGTTTGTGTGTGAAAGCGGTGTGAAGGGAAGGTGAGGACCAGCAACAGCTCTAAGCGCTTAGGCCTATTGTATGGAAGAAATGGCTTGGGTGTTGGCACTTTGGTTGCTGGACTGTGCTGGGAGTGAGAGTGAGAGTGAGCCTGAGAATGTGTTTTGGGAGAGCTGGGAGGCAAGGGCAGTGCATTTGGACAGAGTGAGTTTGGCAGTGAAAGCGGTGTGAAGGGAAGGTGAGGACCAGCAACAGCTCTAAGCGCTTAGGCCTATTGTATGGGAGAAATGGCTTAGACGTTTGCACTTTGGTTGCTGGTCTGTGCCGGTAGTGAGAGCGTGAGTGAGCCTGCGAATGTGTGTTGGGAGTGCTGGGAGGCAAGGCAAAGGCAGATGGGCAGAGTGTGTTTGTGTGTGAAAGCGGTGTCAAGGGAAGGTGAGGACCAGCAACAGCTCTAAGCCCATAGAGGTAGCATGCGGCAGAAATCGCTTGGGTGTTGGCACTTTGGGATGTGGTCTGTGCCGGGAGTGAGAGTGAGATTGAACCTGAAAATGTGTGTTGGGAGTGCGGGGAGGCAAGGCAAAGGCATATGGGCAGAGTGTGTTTGGCTGTGAAAGCGGTGTCAAGGGAAGGTGAGGACCAGCAACAGCTCTAAGCCCTTAGGCCTATCGTATGGGAGAAATGGCTTGGACGTTTGCACTTTGTTTGCTGGTCTGTGCCGGGAGTGAGAGTGAGAGTGAGCCTGCGAATGTGTGTTGGGAGTGCTGGGAGGCAAGGCAAAAGCAAAGGGCCAGAGTGTGTTTGTGTGTGAAAGCGGTGTCAAGGGAAGGTGAGGACCAGCAACAGCTCTAAGCCCTTAGAGGTAGCATGCGGCAGAAATCGCTTGGGTGTTGTCACTTTAGGATGTGGTCTGTGTCGGGAGTGAGAGTGAGATTGAACCTGAAAATGTGTGTTGGGAGTGCTGGGAGGCAAGGCAAAGGCAGATGGGCAGAGTGTGTTTGTGTGTGAAAGCGGTGTCAAGGGAAGGTGAGGACCAGCAACAGCTCTAAGCCCTTAGATGTAGCGTGTGTCAGAAATCGCTTGTGTGTTGGCACATTGGAAGTTGGTCTGTGCTGGGAGTGAGAGTGAGAGTGAGAGTGAGCCTGCGAATGTGTGTTGGGAGTGCTGGGAGGCAAGTCAAAGGCAGATGGCCAGAGTGTGTTTGTCTGTGAAAGCGGTGTCAAGGGAAGGTGTGGACCAGACACAGCTCTAAAGCCTTAGGCGTATGGTATTGCAGAAATGGCTTGGGCATTTGCACTTTGGGAGGTGGTCTGTGCCGGTTGTGAGAGTGTGTTGGGAGTGCTGGAGGCAAGGGCAGGGCAGATGGGAGGAGTGTGTTTGGCTGTGAAAGCGGTGTCAAGGGAAGGTGAGGACCAGCAACAGCTCTAAGCCCTTAGAGGTAGCGTGTGTCAGAAATCGCTTGGGTGTTTGCACTTTGGAAGTTGATCTGTGCTGGGAGTGAGAGCGTGAGTGAGCCTACGAATGTGTTTAGGGAGTGCTGGGAGGTAAGGCAAAGGCAGATGGGCAGAGTGTGTTTGTGTGTGAAAGCGGTGTCAAGGGAAGGTGAGGACCAGCAACACCTCTAAGCCCTTAGGCCTATCGTATGGGAGAAATGGCTTAGACGTTTGCAGTTTAGGAGGTGGTCTGTGCTGGGAGTGAGAGTGAGATTGAGCCTGCGAAAGTGTGTTGGGAGTGCTGGGAGGCAAGGCAAAGGCAGATGGGCAGAGTGTGTTTGTGTGTGAAAGCGGTGTCAAGGGAAGGTGAGGACCAGCAACAGCTCTAAGCGCTTAGGCCTATTGTATGGAAGAAATGGCTTGGGTGTTGGCACTTTGGTTGCTGGACTGTGCTGGGAGTGAGAGTGAGAGTGAGCCTGTGAATGTGTTTTGGGAGAGCTGGGAGGCAAGGGCAGTGCATTTGGACAGAGTGAGTTTGGCAGTGAAAGCGGTGTGAAGGGAAGGTGAGGACCAGCAACAGCTCTAAGCGCTTAGGCCTATTGTATGGGAGAAATGGCTTAGACGTTTGCACTTTGGTTGCTGGTCTGTGCCGGTAGTGAGAGCGTGAGTGAGCCTGCGAATGTGTGTTGGGAGTGCTGGGAGGCAAGGCAAAAGCAAAGGGCCAGAGTGTGTTTGTGTGTGAAAGCGGTGTCAAGGGAAGGTGAGGACCAGCAACAGCTCTAAGCCCTTAGAGGTAGCATGCGGCAGAAATCGCTTGGGTGTCGGCACTTTAGGATGTGGTCTGTGTCGGGAGTGAGAGTGAGATTGAACCTGAGAATGTGTGTTGGGAGTGCTGGGAGGCAAGGCAAAGGCAGATGGGCAGAGTGTGTTTGGCTGTGAAAGCGGTGTCAAGGGAAGGTGAGGACCAGCAACAGCTCTAAGCCCTTAGATGTAGCGTGTGTCAGAAATCGCTTGTGTGTTGGCACATTGGAAGTTGGTCTGTGCTGGGAGTGAGAGTGAGAGTGAGAGTGAGCCTGCGAATGTGTGTTGGGAGTGCTGGGAGGCAAGTCAAAGGCAGATGGCCAGAGTGTGTTTGTCTGTGAAAGCGGTGTCAAGGGAAGGTGTGGACCAGACACAGCTCTAAAGCCTTAGGCGTATGGTATTGCAGAAATGGCTTGGGCATTTGCACTTTGGGAGGTGGTCTGTGCCGGTTGTGAGAGTGTGTTGGGAGTGCTGGAGGCAAGGGCAGGGCAGATGGGAGGAGTGTGTTTGGCTGTGAAAGCGGTGTCAAGGGAAGGTGAGGACCAGCAACAGCTCTAAGCCCTTAGAGGTAGCGTGTGTCAGAAATCGCTTGGGTGTTTGCACTTTGGAAGTTGATCTGTGCTGGGAGTGAGAGCGTGAGTGAGCCTACGAATGTGTTTAGGGAGTGCTGGGAGGTAAGGCAAAGGCAGATGGGCAGAGTGTGTTTGTGTGTGAAAGCGGTGTCAAGGGAAGGTGAGGACCAGCAACACCTCTAAGCCCTTAGGCCTATCGTATGGGAGAAATGGCTTGGACGTTTGCAGTTTAGGAGGTGGTCTGTGCTGGGAGTGAGAGTAAGATTGAACCTGCGAAAGTGTGTTGGGAGTGCTGGGAGGCAAGGCAAAGGCAGATGGGCAGAGTGTGTTTGTCTGTGAAAGCGGTGTCAAGGGAAGGTGAGGACCAGCAACAGCTCTAAGCGCTTAGGCCTATTGTATGGAAGAAATGGCTTGGGTGTTGGCACTTTGGTTGCTGGACTGTGCTGGGAGTGAGAGTGAGAGTGAGCCTGAGAATGTGTTTGGGGAGAGCTGGGAGGCAAGGGCAGTGCATTTGGACAGAGTGAGTTTGGCAGTGAAAGCGGTGTGAAGGGAAGGTGAGGACCAGCAACAGCTCTAAGCGCTTAGGCCTATTGTATGGGAGAAATGGCTTAGACGTTTGCACTTTGGTTGCTGGTCTGTGCCGGTAGTGAGAGCGTGAGTGAGCCTGCGAATGTGTGTTGGGAGTGCTGGGAGGCAAGGCAAAGGCAGATGGGCAGAGTGTGTTTGTGTGTGAAAGCGGTGTCAAGGGAAGGTGAGGACCAGCAACAGCTCTAAGCCCATAGAGGTAGCATGCGGCAGAAATCGCTTGGGTGTTGGCACTTTGGGATGTGGTCTGTGCCGGGAGTGAGAGTGAGATTGAACCTGAAAATGTGTGTTGGGAGTGCGGGGAGGCAAGGCAAAGGCATATGGGCAGAGTGTGTTTGTGTGTGAAAGCGGTGTCAAGGGAAGGTGAGGACCAGCAACAGCTCTAAGCCCTTAGGCCTATCGTATGGGAGAAATGGCTTGGACGTTTGCACTTTGTTTGCTGGTCTGTGCCGGGAGTGAGAGTGAGAGTGAGCCTGCGAATGTGTGTTGGGAGTGCTGGGAGGCAAGGCAAAAGCAAAGGGCCAGAGTGTGTTTGTGTGTGAAAGCGGTGTCAAGGGAAGGTGAGGACCAGCAACAGCTCTAAGCCCTTAGAGATAGCATGCGGCAGAAATCGCTTGGGTGTTGGCACTTTAGGATGTGGTCTGTGTCGGGAGTGAGACTGAGATTGAACCTGAGAATGTGTGTTGGGAGTGCTGGGAGGCAAGGCAAAGGCAGATGGGCAGAGTGTGTTTGTGTGTGAAAGCGGTGTCAAGGGAAGGTGAGGACCAGCAACAGCTCTAAGCCCTTAGAAGTAGCGTGTGTCAGAAATCGCTTGTGTGTTGGCACATTGGAAGTTGGTCTGTGCTGGGAGTGAGAGTGAGAGTGAGAGTGAGCCTGCGAATGTGTGTTGGGAGTGCTGGGAGGCAAGTCAAAGGCAGATGGCCAGAGTGTGTTTGTCTGTGAAAGCGGTGTCAAGGGAAGGTGTGGACCAGACACAGCTCTAAAGCCTTAGGCGTATGGTATTGCAGAAATGGCTTGGGCATTTGCACTTTGGGAGGTGGTCTGTGCCGGTTGTGAGAGTGTGTTGGGAGTGCTGGAGTTGAGGGCAGGGCAGATGGGAGGAGTGTGTTTGGCTGTGAAAGCGGTGTCAAGGGAAGGTGAGGACCAGCAACAGCTCTAAGCCCTTAGAGGTAGCGTGTGTCAGAAATCGCTTGGGTGTTTGCACTTTGGAAGTTGATCTGTGCTGGGAGTGAGAGCGTGAGTGAGCCTACGAATGTGTTTAGGGAGTGCTGGGAGGTAAGGCAAAGGCAGATGGGCAGAGTGTGTTTGTGTGTGAAAGCGGTGTCAAGGGAAGGTGAGGACCAGCAACACCTCTAAGCCCTTAGGCCTATCGTATGGGAGAAATGGCTTAGACGTTTGCAGTTTAGGAGGTGGTCTGTGCTGGGAGTGAGAGTGAGATTGAGCCTGCGAAAGTGTGTTGGGAGTGCTGGGAGGCAAGGCAAAGGCAGATGGGCAGAGTGTGTTTGTGTGTGAAAGCGGTGTCAAGGGAAGGTGAGGACCAGCAACAGCTCTAAGCGCTTAGGCCTATTGTATGGAAGAAATGGCTTGGGTGTTGGCACTTTGGTTGCTGGACTGTGCTGGGAGTGAGAGTGAGAGTGAGCCTGTGAATGTGTTTTGGGAGAGCTGGGAGGCAAGGGCAGTGCATTTGGACAGAGTGAGTTTGGCAGTGAAAGCGGTGTGAAGGGAAGGTGAGGACCAGCAACAGCTCTAAGCGCTTAGGCCTATTGTATGGGAGAAATGGCTTAGACGTTTGCACTTTGGTTGCTGGTCTGTGCCGGTAGTGAGAGCGTGAGTGAGCCTGCGAATGTGTGTTGGGAGTGCTGGGAGGCAAGGCAAAAGCAAAGGGCCAGAGTGTGTTTGTGTGTGAAAGCGGTGTCAAGGGAAGGTGAGGACCAGCAACAGCTCTAACCCTTAGGCCTATCGTATGGGAGAAATGGCTTGGACGTTTGCAGTTTAGGAGGTGGTCTGTGCTGGGAGTGAGAGTGAGATTGAGCCTGCGAAAGTGTGTTGAGAGTGCTGGGAGGCAAGGCAAAGGCAGATGGGCAGAGTGTGTTTGTGTGTGAAAGCGGTGTGAAGGGAAGGTGAGGACCAGCAACAGCTCTAAGCGCTTAGGCCTATTGTATGGAAGAAATGGCTTGGGTGTTGGCACTTTGGTTGCTGGACTGTGCTGGGAGTGAGAGTGAGAGTGAGCCTGAGAATGTGTTTTGGGAGAGCTGGGAGGCAAGGGCAGTGCATTTGGACAGAGTGAGTTTGGCAGTGAAAGCGGTGTGAAGGGAAGGTGAGGACCAGCAACAGCTCTAAGCGCTTAGGCCTATTGTATGGGAGAAATGGCTTAGACGTTTGCACTTTGGTTGCTGGTCTGTGCCGGTAGTGAGAGCGTGAGTGAGCCTGCGAATGTGTGTTGGGAGTGCTGGGAGGCAAGGCAAAGGCAGATGGGCAGAGTGTGTTTGTGTGTGAAAGCGGTGTCAAGGGAAGGTGAGGACCAGCAACAGCTCTAAGCCCATAGAGGTAGCATGCGGCAGAAATCGCTTGGGTGTTGGCACTTTGGGATGTGGTCTGTGCCGGGAGTGAGAGTGAGATTGAACCTGAAAATGTGTGTTGGGAGTGCGGGGAGGCAAGGCAAAGGCATATGGGCAGAGTGTGTTTGGCTGTGAAAGCGGTGTCAAGGGAAGGTGAGGACCAGCAACAGCTCTAAGCCCTTAGGCCTATCGTATGGGAGAAATGGCTTGGACGTTTGCACTTTGTTTGCTGGTCTGTGCCGGGAGTGAGAGTGAGAGTGAGCCTGCGAATGTGTGTTGGGAGTGCTGGGAGGCAAGGCAAAAGCAAAGGGCCAGAGTGTGTTTGTGTGTGAAAGCGGTGTCAAGGGAAGGTGAGGACCAGCAACAGCTCTAAGCCCTTAGAGGTAGCATGCGGCAGAAATCGCTTGGGTGTTGTCACTTTAGGATGTGGTCTGTGTCGGGAGTGAGAGTGAGATTGAACCTGAAAATGTGTGTTGGGAGTGCTGGGAGGCAAGGCAAAGGCAGATGGGCAGAGTGTGTTTGTGTGTGAAAGCGGTGTCAAGGGAAGGTGAGGACCAGCAACAGCTCTAAGCCCTTAGATGTAGCGTGTGTCAGAAATCGCTTGTGTGTTGGCACATTGGAAGTTGGTCTGTGCTGGGAGTGAGAGTGAGAGTGAGAGTGAGCCTGCGAATGTGTGTTGGGAGTGCTGGGAGGCAAGTCAAAGGCAGATGGCCAGAGTGTGTTTGTCTGTGAAAGCGGTGTCAAGGGAAGGTGTGGACCAGACACAGCTCTAAAGCCTTAGGCGTATGGTATTGCAGAAATGGCTTGGGCATTTGCACTTTGGGAGGTGGTCTGTGCCGGTTGTGAGAGTGTGTTGGGAGTGCTGGAGGCAAGGGCAGGGCAGATGGGAGGAGTGTGTTTGGCTGTGAAAGCGGTGTCAAGGGAAGGTGAGGACCAGCAACAGCTCTAAGCCCTTAGAGGTAGCGTGTGTCAGAAATCGCTTGGGTGTTTGCACTTTGGAAGTTGATCTGTGCTGGGAGTGAGAGCGTGAGTGAGCCTACGAATGTGTTTAGGGAGTGCTGGGAGGTAAGGCAAAGGCAGATGGGCAGAGTGTGTTTGTGTGTGAAAGCGGTGTCAAGGGAAGGTGAGGACCAGCAACACCTCTAAGCCCTTAGGCCTATCGTATGGGAGAAATGGCTTAGACGTTTGCAGTTTAGGAGGTGGTCTGTGCTGGGAGTGAGAGTAAGATTGAACCTGCGAAAGTGTGTTGGGAGTGCTGGGAGGCAAGGCAAAGGCAGATGGGCAGAGTGTGTTTGTGTGTGAAAGCGGTGTCAAGGGAAGGTGAGGACCAGCAACAGCTCTAAGCGCTTAGGCCTATTGTATGGAAGAAATGGCTTGGGTGTTGGCACTTTGGTTGCTGGACTGTGCTGGGAGTGAGAGTGAGAGTGAGCCTGTGAATGTGTTTTGGGAGAGCTGGGAGGCAAGGGCAGTGCATTTGGACAGAGTGAGTTTGGCAGTGAAAGCGGTGTGAAGGGAAGGTGAGGACCAGCAACAGCTCTAAGCGCTTAGGCCTATTGTATGGGAGAAATGGCTTAGACGTTTGCACTTTGGTTGCTGGTCTGTGCCGGTAGTGAGAGCGTGAGTGAGCCTGCGAATGTGTGTTGGGAGTGCTGGGAGGCAAGGCAAAAGCAAAGGGCCAGAGTGTGTTTGTGTGTGAAAGCGGTGTCAAGGGAAGGTGAGGACCAGCAACAGCTCTAAGCCCTTAGAGGTAGCATGCGGCAGAAATCGCTTGGGTGTCGGCACTTTAGGATGTGGTCTGTGTCGGGAGTGAGAGTGAGATTGAACCTGAGAATGTGTGTTGGGAGTGCTGGGAGGCAAGGCAAAGGCAGATGGGCAGAGTGTGTTTGGCTGTGAAAGCGGTGTCAAGGGAAGGTGAGGACCAGCAACAGCTCTAAGCCCTTAGATGTAGCGTGTGTCAGAAATCGCTTGTGTGTTGGCACATTGGAAGTTGGTCTGTGCTGGGAGTGAGAGTGAGAGTGAGAGTGAGCCTGCGAATGTGTGTTGGGAGTGCTGGGAGGCAAGTCAAAGGCAGATGGCCAGAGTGTGTTTGTCTGTGAAAGCGGTGTCAAGGGAAGGTGTGGACCAGACACAGCTCTAAAGCCTTAGGCGTATGGTATTGCAGAAATGGCTTGGGCATTTGCACTTTGGGAGGTGGTCTGTGCCGGTTGTGAGAGTGTGTTGGGAGTGCTGGAGGCAAGGGCAGGGCAGATGGGAGGAGTGTGTTTGGCTGTGAAAGCGGTGTCAAGGGAAGGTGAGGACCAGCAACAGCTCTAAGCCCTTAGAGGTAGCGTGTGTCAGAAATCGCTTGGGTGTTTGCACTTTGGAAGTTGATCTGTGCTGGGAGTGAGAGCGTGAGTGAGCCTACGAATGTGTTTAGGGAGTGCTGGGAGGTAAGGCAAAGGCAGATGGGCAGAGTGTGTTTGTGTGTGAAAGCGGTGTCAAGGGAAGGTGAGGACCAGCAACACCTCTAAGCCCTTAGGCCTATCGTATGGGAGAAATGGCTTGGACGTTTGCAGTTTAGGAGGTGGTCTGTGCTGGGAGTGAGAGTAAGATTGAACCTGCGAAAGTGTGTTGGGAGTGCTGGGAGGCAAGGCAAAGGCAGATGGGCAGAGTGTGTTTGTGTGTGAAAGCGGTGTCAAGGGAAGGTGAGGACCAGCAACAGCTCTAAGCGCTTAGGCCTATTGTATGGAAGAAATGGCTTGGGTGTTGGCACTTTGGTTGCTGGACTGTGCTGGGAGTGAGAGTGAGAGTGAGCCTGAGAATGTGTTTTGGGAGAGCTGGGAGGCAAGGGCAGTGCATTTGGACAGAGTAAGTTTGGCAGTGAAAGCGGTGTGAAGGGAAGGTGAGGACCAGCAACAGCTCTAAGCGCTTAGGCCTATTGTATGGGAGAAATGGCTTAGACGTTTGCACTTTGGTTGCTGGTCTGTGCCGGTAGTGAGAGCGTGAGTGAGCCTGCGAATGTGTGTTGGGAGTGCTGGGAGGCAAGGCAAAGGCAGATGGGCAGAGTGTGTTTCGCTGTGAAAGCGGTGTCAAGGGAAGGTGAGGACCAGCAACAGCTCTAAGCCCATAGAGGTAGCATGCGGCAGAAATCGCTTGGGTGTTGGCACTTTGGGATGTGGTCTGTGCTGGGAGTGAGAGTGAGATTGAACCTGAAAATGTGTGTTGGGAGTGCGGGGAGGCAAGGCAAAGGCATATGGGCAGAGTGTGTTTGGCTGTGAAAGCGGTGTCAAGGGAAGGTGAGGACCAGCAACAGCTCTAAGCCCTTAGGCCTATCGTATGGGAGAAATGGCTTGGACGTTTGCACTTTGTTTGCTGGTCTGTGCCGGGAGTGAGAGTGAGAGTGAGCCTGAGAATGTGTGTTGGGAGTGCTGGGAGGCAAGGCAAAAGCAAAGGGCCAGAGTGTGTTTGTGTGTGAAAGCGGTGTCAAGGGAAGGTGAGGACCAGCAACAGCTCTAAGCCCTTAGAGGTAGCATGCGGCAGAAATCGCTTGGGTGTTGGCACTTTAGGATGTGGTCTGTGTCGGGAGTGAGACTGAGATTGAACCTGAGAATGTGTGTTGGGAGTGCTGGGAGGCAAGGCAAAGGCAGATGGGCAGAGTGTGTTTGGCTGTGAAAGCGGTGTCAAGGGAAGGTGAGGACCAGCAACAGCTCTAAGCCCTTAGATGTAGCGTGTGTCAGAAATCGCTTGTGTGTTGGCACATTGGAAGTTGGTCTGTGCTGGGAGTGAGAGTGAGAGTGAGAGTGAGCCTGCGAATGTGTGTTGGGAGTGCTGGGAGGCAAGTCAAAGGCAGATGGCCAGAGTGTGTTTGTCTGTGAAAGCGGTGTCAAGGGAAGGTGTGGACCAGACACAGCTCTAAAGCCTTAGGCGTATGGTATTGCAGAAATGGCTTGGGCATTTGCACTTTGGGAGGTGGTCTGTGCCGGTTGTGAGAGTGTGTTGGGAGTGCTGGAGGCAAGGGCAGGGCAGATGGGAGGAGTGTGTTTGTGTGTGAAAGCGGTGTCAAGGGAAGGTGAGGACCAGCAACAGCTCTAAGCCCTTAGAGGTAGCGTGTGTCAGAAATCGCTTGGGTGTTGGCACTTTGGAAGTTGATCTGTGCTGGGAGTGAGAGTGTGAGTGAGCCTACGAATGCGTTTAGGGAGTGCTGGGAGGCAAGGCAAAGGCAGATGGGCAGAGTGTGTTTGTGTGTGAAAGCGGTGTCAAGGGAAGGTGAGGACCAGCAACAGCTCTAAGCCCTTTAATGTAGCGTGTGTCAGAAATCGCTTTGGTGTTTGCACTTTGGGAGTTCGTCTGTGCCGAGAGTGAGATTGAGCCTGCGAATGTGTGTTGGGAGTGCTGGGAGGCAAGGCAAAGGCAGATGGCCAGAGTGTGTTTGGCTGTGAAAGCGGTGTGAAGGGAAGGTGAGGACCAGCAACAGCTCTAAGCCCTTAGATGTAGCGTGTGTCAGAAATCGCTTCTGTGTTGGCACATTGGAAGTTGGTCTGTGCTGGGAGGAGAGTGAGAGTGAGAGTGAGCCTGCGAATGTGTGTTGGGAGTGCTGGGAGGCAAGTCAAAGGCAGATGGCCAGAGTGTGTTTGTCTGTGAAAGCGGTGTCAAGGGAAGGAGAGGACCAGCAACACCTCTAAGCCCTTAGGCCTATCGATTGGGAGAAATGGCTTGGACGTTTGAACTTTGGTTGCTGGTCTGTGCCCGTAGTGAGAGCGTGAGTGATGCTGCGAAAGTGTGTTGGGAGTGCTGGGAGGCAAGGCAAAGGCAGATGGCCAGAGTGTGTTTGTCTGTAAAAGCGGTGTCAAGGGAAGGTGAGGACCAGCAACAGCTCTAAGCCCTTAGAGGTAGCATGCGGCAGAAATCGCTTGGGTGTTTGCACTTTGGAAGTTGATCTGTGCTGGGAGTGAGAGCGTGAGTGAGCCTACGAATATGTTTAGGGAGTGCTGGGAGGCAAGGCAAAGGCAGATGGGCAGAGTGTGTTTGGCTGTGAAAGCGGTGTCAAGGGAAGGTGAGGACCAGCAACAGCTCTAACCCTTAGGCCTATCGTATGGGAGAAATGGCTTGGACGTTTGCAGTTTAGGAGGTGGTCTGTGCTGGGAGTGAGAGTGAGATTGAGCCTGCGAAAGTGTGTTGGGAGTGCTGGGAGGCAAGGCAAAGGCAGATGGGCAGAGTGTGTTTGTGTGTGAAAGCGGTGTCAAGGGAAGGTGAGGACCAGCAACAGCTCTAAGCGCTTAGGCCTATTGTATGGAAGAAATGGCTTGGGTGTTGGCACTTTGGTTGCTGGACTGTGCTGGGAGTGAGAGTGAGAGTGAGCCTGAGAATGTGTTTTGGGAGAGCTGGGAGGCAAGGGCAGTGCATTTGGACAGAGTGAGTTTGGCAGTGAAAGCGGTGTGAAGGGAAGGTGAGGACCAGCAACAGCTCTAAGCCCTTAGGCCTATCGTATGGGAGAAATGGCTTGGACGTTTGAACTTTGGTTGCTGGTCTGTGCCGGTAGTGAGAGCGTGAGTGATCCTGCGAAAGTGTGTTGGGAGTGCTGGGAGGCAAGTCAAAGGCAGATGGCCAGAGTGTGTTTGTGTGTGAAAGCGGTGTCAAGGGAAGGTGAGGACCAGCAACAGCTCTAAGCCCATAGAGGTAGCATGCGGCAGAAATCGCTTGGGTGTTGGCACTTTAGGATGTGGTCTGTGTCGGGAGTGAGAGTGAGATTGAACCTGAGAATGTGTGTTGGGAGTGCTGGGAGGCAAGGCAAAGGCATATGGGCAGAGTGTGTTTGGCTGTGAAAGCGGTGTCAAGGGAAGGTGAGGACCAGCAACAGCTCTAAGCCCTTAGATGTAGCGTGTGTCAGAAATCGCTTGTCTGTTGGCACATTGGAAGTTGGTCTGTGCTGGGAGTGAGACTGAGAGTGAGAGTGAGCCTGCGAATGTGTGTTGGGAGTGCTGGGAGGCAAGTCAAAGGCAGATGGCCATAGTGTGTTTGGTTTTGAAAGCGCTGTCAAGGGAAGGTGAGGACCAGCAACAGCTCTAAGCTCTTAGAGGTAGCGTGCGGCAGAAGTTGCTTGGATGTTGGCACTTTGGGAGGTAGTCTGTGCTAGGAGTGAGAGTGTGTTGGGAGTGCTGGGAGGCAGGGTAAAGGCAGATGGCCAGAGTGTGTTTGTCTGTGAAAGCGGTGTCAAGGGAAGGTGAGGACCAGCAACAGCTCTAACCCTTAGGCCTATCGTATGGGAGAAATGGCTTGGACGTTTGCAGTTTAGGAGGTGGTCTGTGCTGGGAGTGAGAGTGAGATTGAGCCTGCGAATGTGTGTTGGGCGTGCTGGGAGGCAATGGCAGCGCAGATGGGCAGAGTGTGTTTGTGTGTGAAAGCGGTGTCAAGGGAAGGTGAGGACCACCAAGAGCTCTAAGCGCTTAGGCCTATTGTATAGAAGAAATGGCTTGGGTGTTGGCACTTTGGTTGCTGGACTGTGCTGGGAGTGAGAGTGAGAGTGAGCCTGAGAATGTGTTTTGGGAGAGCTGGGAGGCAAGGGCAGCGCATTTGGACAGAGTGAGTTTGGCAGTGAAAGCGGTGTGAAGGGAAGGTGAGGACCAGCAACAGCTCTAAGCCCTTAGGCCTATCGTATGGGAGAAATGGCTTAGACGTTTGCACTTTGGTTGCTGGTCTGTGCCGGGAGTGAGAGCGTGAGTGAGCCCGCGAATGTGTGTTGGGAGTGCTGGGAGGCAAGGCAAAGGCAGATGGGCAGAGTGTGTTTGTGTGTGAAAGCGGTGTCAAGGGAAGGTGAGGACCAGCAACAGCTCTAAGCCCTTAGATGTAGCGTGTGTCAGAAATATCTTGTGTGTCGGCACATTGGAAGTTGGTCTGTGCTGGGAGTGAGAGTGAGAGTGAGAGTGAGAGTGAGCCTGCGAATGTGTGTTGGGAGTGCTGGGAGGCAAGTCAAAGGCAGATGGCCAGAGTGTGTTTGTCTGTGAAAGCGGTGTCAAGGGAAGGAGAGGACCAGCAACACCTCTAAGCCCTTAGGCCTATCGATTGGGAGAAATGGCTTGGAAGTTTGAACTTTGGTTGCTGGTCTGTGCCCGTAGTGAGAGCGTGAGTGATGCTGCGAAAGTGTGTTGGGAGTGCTGGGAGGCAAGGCAAATGGCCAGAGTGTGTTTGGCTGTGAAAGCGGTGTCAAGGGAAGGTGAGGACCAGCAACAGCTCTAATCCCTTAGAGGTAACGTGTGTCAGAAATCGCTTGGGTGTTGGCACTTTGGAAGTTGATCTGTGCTGGGAGTGAGAGCGTGAGTGAGCCTACGAATTTGTTTAGGGAGTGCTGGGAGGCAAGGCAAAGGCAGATGGGCAGAGTGTGTTTGTGTGTGAAAGCGGTGTGAAGGGAAGGTGAGGACCAGCAACAGCTCTAACCCTTAGGCCTATCGTATGGGAGAAATGGCTTGGACGTTTGCAGTTTAGGAGGTGGTCTGTGCTGGGAGTGAGAGTGAGATTGAGCCTGCGAAAGTCTGTTGGGAGTGCTGGGAGGCAAGGCAAAGGCAGATGGGCAGAGTGTGTTTGTGTGTGAAAGCGGTGTGAAGGGAAGGTGAGGACCAGCAACAGCTCTAAGCCCTTAGAGGTAGCATGCGGCAGAAATCGCTTGGGTGTTGGCACTTTGGGATGTGGTCTGTGCCGGGAGTGAGAGTGAGATTGAACCTGAAAATGTGTGTTGAGAGTGCGGGGAGGCAAGGTAAAGGCATATGGGCAGAGTGTGTTTAGTTTTGAAAGCGCTGTCAAGGGAAGGTGAGGACCAGCAACAGCTCTAAGCTCTTAGAGGTAGCGTGCGGCAGAAGTTGCTTGGATGTTGGCACTTTGGGAGGTAGTCTGTGCTAGGAGTGAGAGTGTGTTGGGAGTGCTGGGAGGCAGGGTAAAGGCAGATGGCCAGAGTGTGTTTGGCTGTGAAAGCGGTGTCAAGGGAAGGTGAGGACCAGCAACAGCGCTAAGCCCTTAGGCCTATCGTATGGGAGAAATGGGTTGGTTGTTTGCACTGTGGGAGGTGGTCTGTGCTGGGAGTGAGAGTGAGAGCGTGAGGGAGCCTGAGAATGTGTGTTGGGCGTGCTGGGAGGCAATGGCAGCGCAGATGGGCAGAGTGTGTTTGTCTGTGAAAGCGGTGTCAAGGGAAGGTGAGGACCAGCAACAGCTCTAAGCGCTTAGGCCTATTGTATAGAAGAAATGGCTTGGGTGTTGGCACTTTGGTTGCTGGACTGTGCTGGGAGTGAGAGTGAGAGTGAGCCTGAGAATGTGTTTTGGGCGAGCTGGGAGGCAAGGGCAGCGCATTTGGACAGAGTGAGTTTGGCAGTGAAAGCGGTGTGAAGGGAAGGTGAGGACCAGCAACAGCTCTAAGCCCTTAGGCCTATCGTATGGGAGAAATGGCTTAGACGTTTGCACTTTGGTTGCTGGTCTGTGCCGGGACTGAGAGCGTGAGTGAGCCCGCGAATGTGTGTTGGGAGTGCTGGGAGGCAAGTCAAAGGCAGATGGCCAGAGTGTGTTTGTGTGTGAAAGCGGTGTCAAGGGAAGGTGAGGACCAAAAACAGCTCTAAGCCCTTATATGTAGCGTGTGTCAGAAATCGCTTGTGTGTCGGCACATTGGAAGTTGGTCTGTGCTGGGAGTGAGAGTGAGAGTGAGAGTGAGAGTGAGCCTGCGAATGTGTGTTGGGAGTGCTGGGAGGCAAGTCAAAGGCAGATGGGCAGAGTGTGTTTGTGTGTGAAAGCGGTGTCAAGGGAAGGAGAGGACCAGCAACACCTCTAAGCCCTTAGGCCTATCGATTGGGAGAAATGGCTTGGACGTTTGAACTTTGGTTGCTGGTCTGTGCCCGTAGTGAGAGCGTGAGTGATCCTGCGAAAGTGTGTTGGGAGTGCTGGGAGGCAAGTCAAAGGCAGATGGCCAGAGTGTGTTTGGCTGTGAAAGCGGTGTCAAGGGAAGGTGAGGACCAGCAACAGCTCTAACCCTTAGGCCTATCGTATGGGAGAAATGGCTTGGACGTTTGCAGTTTAGGAGGTGGTCTGTGCTGGGAGTGAGAGTGAGATTGAGCCTGCGAATGTGTGTTGGGAGTGCTGGGAGGCAAGGGCAGTGCATTTGGACAGAGTGTGTTTGTGTGTGAAAGCGGTGTCAAGGGAAGGTGAGGACCAGCAACAGCTCTAAGCGCTTAGGCCTATTGTATGGAAGAAATGGCTTGGGTGTTGGCACTTTGGTTGCTGGACTGTGCTGGGAGTGAGAGTGAGAGTGAGCCTGAGAATGTGTTTTGGGAGAGCTGGGAGGCAAGGGCAGTGCATTTGGACAGAGTGAGTTTGGCAGTGAAAGCGGTGTGAAGGGAAGGTGAGGACCAGCAACAGCTCTAAGCCCTTAGGCCTATCGTATGGGAGAAATGGCTTAGACGTTTGCACTTTGGTTGCTGGTCTGTGCCGGTAGTGAGAGCGTGAGTGAGCCTGCGAATGTGTTTTGGGAGTGCTGGGAGGCAAGGCAAAGGCAGATGGGCAGAGTGTGTTTGTGTGTGAAAGCGGTGTCAAGGGAAGGTGAGGACCAGCAACAGCTCTAAGCTTTTAGATGTAGCGTGTGTCAGAAATCGCTTGTGTGTTGGCACATTGGAAGTTGGTCTGTGCTGGGAGTGAGAGTGAGAGTGAGAGTGAGCCTGCGGATGTGTGTTGGGAGTGCTGGGAGGCAAGGCAAAGGCAGATGGCCAGAGTGTGTTTGTCTGTGAAAGCGGTGTCAAGGGAAGGAGAGGACCAGCAACACCTCTAAGCCCTTAGGCCTATCGATTGGGAGAAATGGCTTGGACGTTTGAACTTTGGTTGCTGGTCTGTGCCCGTAGTGAGAGCGTGAGTGATGCTGCGAAAGTGTGTTGGGAGTGCTGGGAGGCAAGGCAAAGGCAGATGGGCAGAGTGTGTTTGGCTGTGAAAGCGGT
Source organism: Pelecanus crispus (assembly GCF_030463565.1). Lineage (NCBI taxonomy): Eukaryota > Metazoa > Chordata > Aves > Pelecaniformes > Pelecanidae > Pelecanus > Pelecanus crispus. The sequence goes on along the minus strand of NC_134657.1, from coordinate 519,041 downwards.
GTCAAGGGAAGGTGAGGACTAGCAACAGCTCTAATCCCTTAGAGGTAGCGTGTGTCAGAAATCGCTTGGGTGTTGGCACTTTGGAAGTTGATCTGTGCTGGGAGTGAGAGCGTGAGTGAGCCTACGAATGTGTTTAGGGAGTGCTGGGAGGCAAGGCAAAGGCAGATGGGCAGAGTGTGTTTGTCTGTGAAAGCGGTGTCAAGGGAAGGTGAGGACCAGCAACAGCTCTAAGCGCTTAGGCCTATTGTATAGAAGAAATGGCTTGGGTGTTGGCACTTTGGTTGCTGGACTGTGCTGGGAGTGAGAGTGAGAGTGAGCCTGAGAATGTGTTTTGGGAGAGCTGGGAGGCAAGGGCAGCGCATTTGGACAGAGTGAGTTTGGCAGTGAAAGCGGTGTGAAGGGAAGGTGAGGACCAGCAACAGCTCTAAGCCCTTAGGCCTATCGTATGGGAGAAATGGCTTAGACGTTTGCACTTTGGTTGCTGGTCTGTGCCGGGACTGAGAGCGTGAGTGAGCCCGCGAATGTGTGTTGGGAGTGCTGGGAGGCGAGTCAAAGGCAGATGGCCAGAGTGTGTTTGTGTGTGAAAGCGGTGTCAAGGGAAGGTGAGGACCAAAAACAGCTCTAAGCCCTTATATGTAGCGTGTGTCAGAAATCGCTTGTGTGTCGGCACATTGGAAGTTGGTCTGTGCTGGGAGTGAGAGTGAGAGTGAGAGTGAGAGTGAGCCTGCGAATGTGTGTTGGGAGTGCTGGGAGGCAAGTCAAAGGCAGATGGGCAGAGTGTGTTTGTGTGTGAAAGCGGTGTCAAGGGAAGGAGAGGACCAGCAACACCTCTAAGCCCTTAGGCCTATCGATTGGGAGAAATGGCTTGGAAGTTTGAACTTTGGTTGCTGGTCTGTGCCCGTAGTGAGAGCGTGAGTGATGCTGCGAAAGTGTGTTGGGAGTGCTGGGAGGCAAGGCAAATGGCCAGAGTGTGTTTGTGTGTGAAAGCGGTGTCAAGGGAAGGTGAGGACCAGCAACAGCTCTAATCCCTTAGAGGTAACGTGTGTCAGAAATCGCTTGGGTGTTGGCACTTTGGAAGTTGATCTGTGCTGGGAGTGAGAGCGTGAGTGAGCCTACGAATTTGTTTAGGGAGTGCTGGGAGGCAAGGCAAAGGCAGATGGGCAGAGTGTGTTTGTGTGTGAAAGCGGTGTGAAGGGAAGGTGAGGACCAGCAACAGCTCTAACCCTTAGGCCTATCGTATGGGAGAAATGGCTTGGACGTTTGCAGTTTAGGAGGTGGTCTGTGCTGGGAGTGAGAGTGAGATTGAGCCTGCGAAAGTCTGTTGGGAGTGCTGGGAGGCAAGGCAAAGGCAGATGGGCAGAGTGTGTTTGTGTGTGAAAGCGGTGTGAAGGGAAGGTGAGGACCAGCAACAGCTCTAAGCCCTTAGAGGTAGCATGCGGCAGAAATCGCTTGGGTGTTGGCACTTTGGGATGTGGTCTGTGCCGGGAGTGAGAGTGAGATTGAACCTGAAAATGTGTGTTGAGAGTGCGGGGAGGCAAGGTAAAGGCATATGGGCAGAGTGTGTTTAGTTTTGAAAGCGCTGTCAAGGGAAGGTGAGGACCAGCAACAGCTCTAAGCTCTTAGAGGTAGCGTGCGGCAGAAGTTGCTTGGATGTTGGCACTTTGGGAGGTAGTCTGTGCTAGGAGTGAGAGTGTGTTGGGAGTGCTGGGAGGCAGGGTAAAGGCAGATGGCCAGAGTGTGTTTGGCTGTGAAAGCGGTGTCAAGGGAAGGTGAGGACCAGCAACAGCGCTAAGCCCTTAGGCCTATCGTATGGGAGAAATGGGTTGGTTGTTTGCACTGTGGGAGGTGGTCTGTGCTGGGAGTGAGAGTGAGAGCGTGAGGGAGCCTGAGAATGTGTGTTGGGCGTGCTGGGAGGCAATGGCAGCGCAGATGGGCAGAGTGTGTTTGTCTGTGAAAGCGGTGTCAAGGGAAGGTGAGGACCAGCAACAGCTCTAAGCGCTTAGGCCTATTGTATAGAAGAAATGGCTTGGGTGTTGGCACTTTGGTTGCTGGACTGTGCTGGGAGTGAGAGTGAGAGTGAGCCTGAGAATGTGTTTTGGGCGAGCTGGGAGGCAAGGGCAGCGCATTTGGACAGAGTGAGTTTGGCAGTGAAAGCGGTGTGAAGGGAAGGTGAGGACCAGCAACAGCTCTAAGCCCTTAGGCCTATCGTATGGGAGAAATGGCTTAGACGTTTGCACTTTGGTTGCTGGTCTGTGCCGGGACTGAGAGCGTGAGTGAGCCCGCGAATGTGTGTTGGGAGTGCTGGGAGGCAAGTCAAAGGCAGATGGCCAGAGTGTGTTTGTGTGTGAAAGCGGTGTCAAGGGAAGGTGAGGACCAAAAACAGCTCTAAGCCCTTATATGTAGCGTGTGTCAGAAATCGCTTGTGTGTCGGCACATTGGAAGTTGGTCTGTGCTGGGAGTGAGAGTGAGAGTGAGAGTGAGAGTGAGCCTGCGAATGTGTGTTGGGAGTGCTGGGAGGCAAGTCAAAGGCAGATGGGCAGAGTGTGTTTGTGTGTGAAAGCGGTGTCAAGGGAAGGAGAGGACCAGCAACACCTCTAAGCCCTTAGGCCTATCGATTGGGAGAAATGGCTTGGACGTTTGAACTTTGGTTGCTGGTCTGTGCCCGTAGTGAGAGCGTGAGTGATCCTGCGAAAGTGTGTTGGGAGTGCTGGGAGGCAAGTCAAAGGCAGATGGCCAGAGTGTGTTTGGCTGTGAAAGCGGTGTCAAGGGAAGGTGAGGACCAGCAACAGCTCTAACCCTTAGGCCTATCGTATGGGAGAAATGGCTTGGACGTTTGCAGTTTAGGAGGTGGTCTGTGCTGGGAGTGAGAGTGAGATTGAGCCTGCGAATGTGTGTTGGGAGTGCTGGGAGGCAAGGGCAGTGCATTTGGACAGAGTGTGTTTGTGTGTGAAAGCGGTGTCAAGGGAAGGTGAGGACCAGCAACAGCTCTAAGCGCTTAGGCCTATTGTATGGAAGAAATGGCTTGGGTGTTGGCACTTTGGTTGCTGGACTGTGCTGGGAGTGAGAGTGAGAGTGAGCCTGAGAATGTGTTTTGGGAGAGCTGGGAGGCAAGGGCAGTGCATTTGGACAGAGTGAGTTTGGCAGTGAAAGCGGTGTGAAGGGAAGGTGAGGACCAGCAACAGCTCTAAGCGCTTAGGCCTATTGTATGGGAGAAATGGCTTAGACGTTTGCACTTTGGTTGCTGGTCTGTGCCGGTAGTGAGAGCGTGAGTGAGCCTGCGAATGTGTTTTGGGAGTGCTGGGAGGCAAGGCAAAGGCAGATGGGCAGAGTGTGTTTGTGTGTGAAAGCGGTGTCAAGGGAAGGTGAGGACCAGCAACAGCTCTAAGCTTTTAGATGTAGCGTGTGTCAGAAATCGCTTGTGTGTTGGCACATTGGAAGTTGGTCTGTGCTGGGAGTGAGAGTGAGAGTGAGAGTGAGCCTGCGAATGTGTGTTGGGAGTGCTGGGAGGCAAGGCAAAGGCAGATGGCCAGAGTGTGTTTGTCTGTGAAAGCGGTGTCAAGGGAAGGAGAGGACCAGCAACACCTCTAAGCCCTTAGGCCTATCGATTGGGAGAAATGGCTTGGACGTTTGAACTTTGGTTGCTGCTCTGTGCCCGTAGTGAGAGCGTGAGTGATGCTGCGAAAGTGTGTTGGGAGTGCTGGGAGGCAAGGCAAAGGCAGATGGGCAGAGTGTGTTTGGCTGTGAAAGCGGTGTCAAGGGAAGGTGAGGACTAGCAACAGCTCTAATCCCTTAGAGGTAGCGTGTGTCAGAAATCGCTTGGGTGTTGGCACTTTGGAAGTTGATCTGTGCTGGGAGTGAGAGCGTGAGTGAGCCTACGAATGTGTTTAGGGAGTGCTGGGAGGCAAGGCAAAGGCAGATGGGCAGAGTGTGTTTGTGTGTGAAAGCGGTGTCAAGGGAAGGTGAGGACCAGCAACAGCTCTAAGCGCTTAGGCCTATTGTATAGAAGAAATGGCTTGGGTGTTGGCACTTTGGTTGCTGGACTGTGCTGGGAGTGAGAGTGAGAGTGAGCCTGAGAATGTGTTTTGGGAGAGCTGGGAGGCAAGGGCAGCGCATTTGGACAGAGTGAGTTTGGCAGTGAAAGCGGTGTGAAGGGAAGGTGAGGACCAGCAACAGCTCTAAGCCCTTAGGCCTATCGTATGGGAGAAATGGCTTAGACGTTTGCACTTTGGTTGCTGGTCTGTGCCGGGACTGAGAGCGTGAGTGAGCCCGCGAATGTGTGTTGGGAGTGCTGGGAGGCGAGTCAAAGGCAGATGGCCAGAGTGTGTTTGTGTGTGAAAGCGGTGTCAAGGGAAGGTGAGGACCAAAAACAGCTCTAAGCCCTTATATGTAGCGTGTGTCAGAAATCGCTTGTGTGTCGGCACATTGGAAGTTGGTCTGTGCTGGGAGTGAGAGTGAGAGTGAGAGTGAGAGTGAGCCTGCGAATGTGTGTTGGGAGTGCTGGGAGGCAAGTCAAAGGCAGATGGGCAGAGTGTGTTTGTGTGTGAAAGCGGTGTCAAGGGAAGGAGAGGACCAGCAACACCTCTAAGCCCTTAGGCCTATCGATTGGGAGAAATGGCTTGGACGTTTGAACTTTGGTTGCTGGTCTGTGCCCGTAGTGAGAGCGTGAGTGATCCTGCGAAAGTGTGTTGGGAGTGCTGGGAGGCAAGGCAAAGGCAGATGGCCAGAGTGTGTTTGGCTGTGAAAGCGGTGTCAAGGGAAGGTGAGGACCAGCAACAGCTCTAACCCTTAGGCCTATCGTATGGGAGAAATGGCTTGGACGTTTGCAGTTTAGGAGGTGGTCTGTGCTGGGAGTGAGAGTGAGATTGAGCCTGCGAATGTGTGTTGGGAGTGCTGGGAGGCAAGGGCAGTGCATTTGGACAGAGTGTGTTTGTGTGTGAAAGCGGTGTCAAGGGAAGGTGAGGACCAGCAACAGCTCTAAGCGCTTAGGCCTATTGTATAGAAGAAATGGCTTGGGTGTTGGCACTTTGGTTGCTGGACTGTGCTGGGAGTGAGAGTGAGAGTGAGCCTGAGAATGTGTTTTGGGAGAGCTGGGAGGCAAGGGCAGTGCATTTGGACAGAGTGAGTTTGGCAGTGAAAGCGGTGTGAAGGGAAGGTGAGGACCAGCAACAGCTCTAAGCCCTTAGGCCTATCGTATGGGAGAAATGGCTTAGACGTTTGCACTTTGGTTGCTGGTCTGTGCCGGGAGTGAGAGCGTGAGTGAGCCCGCGAATGTGTGTTGGGAGTGCTGGGAGGCAAGGCAAAGGCAGATGGGCAGAGTGTGTTTGTCTGTGAAAGCGGTGTGAAGGGAAGGTGAGGACCAGCAACAGCTCTAAGCCCTTAGATGTAGCGTGTGTCAGAAATCGCTTCTGTGTTGGCACATTGGAAGTTGGTCTGTGCTGGGAGGAGAGTGAGAGTGAGAGTGAGCCTGCGAATGTGTGTTGGGAGTGCTGGGAGGCAAGTCAAAGGCAGATGGCCAGAGTGTGTTTGTCTGTGAAAGCGGTGTCAAGGGAAGGAGAGGACCAGCAACACCTCTAAGCCCTTAGGCCTATCGATTGGGAGAAATGGCTTGGACGTTTGAACTTTGGTTGCTGGTCTGTGCCCGTAGTGAGAGCGTGAGTGATGCTGCGAAAGTGTGTTGGGAGTGCTGGGAGGCAAGGCAAAGGCAGATGGCCAGAGTGTGTTTGTCTGTAAAAGCGGTGTCAAGGGAAGGTGAGGACCAGCAACAGCTCTAAGCCCTTAGAGGTAGCATGCGGCAGAAATCGCTTGGGTGTTTGCACTTTGGAAGTTGATCTGTGCTGGGAGTGAGAGCGTGAGTGAGCCTACGAATATGTTTAGGGAGTGCTGGGAGGCAAGGCAAAGGCAGATGGGCAGAGTGTGTTTGGCTGTGAAAGCGGTGTCAAGGGAAGGTGAGGACCAGCAACAGCTCTAACCCTTAGGCCTATCGTATGGGAGAAATGGCTTGGACGTTTGCAGTTTAGGAGGTGGTCTGTGCTGGGAGTGAGAGTGAGATTGAGCCTGCGAAAGTGTGTTGGGAGTGCTGGGAGGCAAGGCAAAGGCAGATGGGCAGAGTGTGTTTGTGTGTGAAAGCGGTGTCAAGGGAAGGTGAGGACCAGCAACAGCTCTAAGCGCTTAGGCCTATTGTATGGAAGAAATGGCTTGGGTGTTGGCACTTTGGTTGCTGGACTGTGCTGGGAGTGAGAGTGAGAGTGAGCCTGAGAATGTGTTTTGGGAGAGCTGGGAGGCAAGGGCAGTGCATTTGGACAGAGTGAGTTTGGCAGTGAAAGCGGTGTGAAGGGAAGGTGAGGACCAGCAACAGCTCTAAGCCCTTAGGCCTATCGTATGGGAGAAATGGCTTGGACGTTTGAACTTTGGTTGCTGGTCTGTGCCGGTAGTGAGAGCGTGAGTGATCCTGCGAAAGTGTGTTGGGAGTGCTGGGAGGCAAGTCAAAGGCAGATGGCCAGAGTGTGTTTGTGTGTGAAAGCGGTGTCAAGGGAAGGTGAGGACCAGCAACAGCTCTAAGCCCATAGAGGTAGCATGCGGCAGAAATCGCTTGGGTGTTGGCACTTTAGGATGTGGTCTGTGTCGGGAGTGAGAGTGAGATTGAACCTGAGAATGTGTGTTGGGAGTGCTGGGAGGCAAGGCAAAGGCATATGGGCAGAGTGTGTTTGGCTGTGAAAGCGGTGTCAAGGGAAGGTGAGGACCAGCAACAGCTCTAAGCCCTTAGATGTAGCGTGTGTCAGAAATCGCTTGTGTGTTGGCACATTGGAAGTTGGTCTGTGCTGGGAGTGAGACTGAGAGTGAGAGTGAGCCTGCGAATGTGTGTTGGGAGTGCTGGGAGGCAAGTCAAAGGCAGATGGCCATAGTGTGTTTGGTTTTGAAAGCGCTGTCAAGGGAAGGTGAGGACCAGCAACAGCTCTAAGCTCTTAGAGGTAGCGTGCGGCAGAAGTTGCTTGGATGTTGGCACTTTGGGAGGTAGTCTGTGCTAGGAGTGAGAGTGTGTTGGGAGTGCTGGGAGGCAGGGTAAAGGCAGATGGCCAGAGTGTGTTTGTCTGTGAAAGCGGTGTCAAGGGAAGGTGAGGACCAGCAACAGCGCTAAGCCCTTAGGCCTATCGTATGGGAGAAATGGGTTGGTTGTTTGCACTGTGGGAGGTGGTCTGTGCTGGGAGTGAGAGTGAGAGCGTGAGTGAGTCTGAGAATGTGTGTTGGGCGTGCTGGGAGGCAATGGCAGCGCAGATGGGCAGAGTGTGTTTGTCTGTGAAAGCGGTGTCAAGGGAAGGAGAGGACCAGCAACACCTCTAAGCCCTTAGGCCTATCGATTGGGAGAAATGGCTTGGACGTTTGAACTTTGGTTGCTGGTCTGTGCCCGTAGTGAGAGCGTGAGTGATCCTGCGAAAGTGTGTTGGGAGTGCTGGGAGGCAAGTCAAAGGCAGATGGCCAGAGTGTGTTTGGCTGTGAAAGCGGTGTCAAGGGAAGGTGAGGACCAGCAACAGCTCTAACCCTTAGGCCTATCGTATGGGAGAAATGGCTTGGACGTTTGCAGTTTAGGAGGTGGTCTGTGCTGGGAGTGAGAGTGAGATTGAGCCTGCGAATGTGTGTTGGGAGTGCTGGGAGGCAAGGGCAGTGCATTTGGACAGAGTGTGTTTGTGTGTGAAAGCGGTGTCAAGGGAAGGTGAGGACCAGCAACAGCTCTAAGCCTTTAGATGTAGCGTGTGTCAGAAATCGCTTGTGTGTTGGCACATTGGAAGTTGGTCTGTGCTGGGACTGAGAGTGAGAGTGAGAGTGAGCCTGAGAATGTGTGTTGGGAGTGCTGGGAGGCAAGGCAAAGGCAGATGGCCAGAGTGTGTTTGTCTGTGAAAGCGGTGTCAAGGGAAGGAGAGGACCAGCAACAGCTCTAAGCCCTTAGGCCTATCGATTGGGAGAAATGGCTTGGACGTTTGAACTTTGGTTGCTGCTCTGTGCCCGTAGTGAGAGCGTGAGTGATGCTGCGAAAGTGTGTTGGGAGTGCTGGGAGGCAAGGCAAAGGCAGATGGGCAGAGTGTGTTTGGCTGTGAAAGCGGTGTCAAGGGAAGGTGAGGACTAGCAACAGCTCTAATCCCTTAGAGGTAGCGTGTGTCAGAAATCACTTGGGTGTTTGCACTTTGGAAGTTGATCTGTGCTGGGAGTGAGAGCGTGAGTGAGCCTGCGAATGTGTGTTGGGAGTGCTGGGAGGCAAGGCAAAGGCAGATGGGCAGAGTGTGTTTGTGTGTGAAAGCGGTGTCAAGGGAAGGTGAGGACCAGCAACAGCTCTAACCCTTAGGCCTATCGTATGGGAGAAATGGCTTGGACGTTTGCAGTTTAGGAGGTGGTCTGTGCTGGGAGTGAGAGTGAGATTGAGCCTGCCAATGTGTGTTGGGAGTGCTGGGAGGCAAGTCAAAGGCAGATGGGCAGAGTGTGTTTGTCTGTGAAAGCGGTGTCAAGGGAAGGAGAGGACCAGCAACACCTCTAAGCCCTTAGGCCTATCGATTGGGAGAAATGGCTTGGACGTTTGAACTTTGGTTGCTGCTCTGTGCCCGTAGTGAGAGCGTGAGTGATGCTGCGAAAGTGTGTTGGGCGTGCTGGGAGGCAAGGGCAGCGCAGATAGGCAGAGTGTGTTTCTCTGTGAAAGCGGTGTCAAGGGAAGGTGAGGACCAGCAACAGCTCTAAGCGCTTAGGCCTATTGTATAGAAGAAATGGCTTGGGTGTTGGCACTTTGGTTGCTGGACTGTGCTGGGAGTGAGAGTGAGAGTGAGCCTGAGAATGTGTTTTGGGAGAGCTGGGAGGCAAGGGCAGCGCATTTGGACAGAGTGAGTTTGGCAGTGAAAGCGGTGTGAAGGGAAGGTGAGGACCAGCAACAGCTCTAAGCCCTTAGAGGTAGCGTGTGTCAGAAATCGCTTGGGTGTTTGCACTTTGGAAGTTGATCTGTGCTGGGAGTGAGAGCGTGAGTGAGCCTACGAATGTGTTTAGGGAGTGCTGGGAGGTAAGGCAAAGGCAGATGGGCAGAGTGTGTTTGTGTGTGAAAGCGGTGTCAAGGGAAGGTGAGGACCAGCAACAGCTCTAACCCTTAGGCCTATCGTATGGGAGAAATGGCTTGGACGTTTGCAGTTTAGGAGGTGGTCTGTGCTGGGAGTGAGAGTGAGATTGAGCCTGCGAAAGTGTGTTGAGAGTGCTGGGAGGCAAGGCAAAGGCAGATGGGCAGAGTGTGTTTGTGTGTGAAAGCGGTGTGAAGGGAAGGTGAGGACCAGCAACAGCTCTAAGCGCTTAGGCCTATTGTATGGAAGAAATGGCTTGGGTGTTGGCACTTTGGTTGCTGGACTGTGCTGGGAGTGAGAGTGAGAGTGAGCCTGAGAATGTGTTTTGGGAGAGCTGGGAGGCAAGGGCAGTGCATTTGGACAGAGTGAGTTTGGCAGTGAAAGCGGTGTGAAGGGAAGGTGAGGACCAGCAACAGCTCTAAGCGCTTAGGCCTATTGTATGGGAGAAATGGCTTAGACGTTTGCACTTTGGTTGCTGGTCTGTGCCGGTAGTGAGAGCGTGAGTGAGCCTGCGAATGTGTGTTGGGAGTGCTGGGAGGCAAGGCAAAGGCAGATGGGCAGAGTGTGTTTGTGTGTGAAAGCGGTGTCAAGGGAAGGTGAGGACCAGCAACAGCTCTAAGCCCATAGAGGTAGCATGCGGCAGAAATCGCTTGGGTGTTGGCACTTTGGGATGTGGTCTGTGCCGGGAGTGAGAGTGAGATTGAACCTGAAAATGTGTGTTGGGAGTGCGGGGAGGCAAGGCAAAGGCATATGGGCAGAGTGTGTTTGGCTGTGAAAGCGGTGTCAAGGGAAGGTGAGGACCAGCAACAGCTCTAAGCCCTTAGGCCTATCGTATGGGAGAAATGGCTTGGACGTTTGCACTTTGTTTGCTGGTCTGTGCCGGGAGTGAGAGTGAGAGTGAGCCTGCGAATGTGTGTTGGGAGTGCTGGGAGGCAAGGCAAAAGCAAAGGGCCAGAGTGTGTTTGTGTGTGAAAGCGGTGTCAAGGGAAGGTGAGGACCAGCAACAGCTCTAAGCCCTTAGAGGTAGCATGCGGCAGAAATCGCTTGGGTGTTGGCACTTTAGGATGTGGTCTGTGTCGGGAGTGAGAGTGAGATTGAACCTGAAAATGTGTGTTGGGAGTGCTGGGAGGCAAGGCAAAGGCAGATGGGCAGAGTGTGTTTGTGTGTGAAAGCGGTGTCAAGGGAAGGTGAGGACCAGCAACAGCTCTAAGCCCTTAGATGTAGCGTGTGTCAGAAATCGCTTGTGTGTTGGCACATTGGAAGTTGGTCTGTGCTGGGAGTGAGAGTGAGAGTGAGAGTGAGCCTGCGAATGTGTGTTGGGAGTGCTGGGAGGCAAGTCAAAGGCAGATGGCCAGAGTGTGTTTGGCTGTGAAAGCGGTGTCAAGGGAAGGTGTGGACCAGACACAGCTCTAAAGCCTTAGGCGTATGGTATTGCAGAAATGGCTTGGGCATTTGCACTTTGGGAGGTGGTCTGTGCCGGTTGTGAGAGTGTGTTGGGAGTGCTGGAGTTGAGGGCAGGGCAGATGGGAGGAGTGTGTTTGGCTGTGAAAGCGGTGTCAAGGGAAGGTGAGGACCAGCAACAGCTCTAAGCCCTTAGAGGTAGCGTGTGTCAGAAATCGCTTGGGTGTTTGCACTTTGGAAGTTGATCTGTGCTGGGAGTGAGAGCGTGAGTGAGCCTACGAATGTGTTTAGGGAGTGCTGGGAGGTAAGGCAAAGGCAGATGGGCAGAGTGTGTTTGTGTGTGAAAGCGGTGTCAAGGGAAGGTGAGGACCAGCAACACCTCTAAGCCCTTAGGCCTATCGTATGGGAGAAATGGCTTAGACGTTTGCAGTTTAGGAGGTGGTCTGTGCTGGGAGTGAGAGTGAGATTGAGCCTGCGAAAGTGTGTTGGGAGTGCTGGGAGGCAAGGCAAAGGCAGATGGGCAGAGTGTGTTTGTGTGTGAAAGCGGTGTGAAGGGAAGGTGAGGACCAGCAACAGCTCTAAGCGCTTAGGCCTATTGTATGGAAGAAATGGCTTGGGTGTTGGCACTTTGGTTGCTGGACTGTGCTGGGAGTGAGAGTGAGAGTGAGCCTGTGAATGTGTTTTGGGAGAGCTGGGAGGCAAGGGCAGTGCATTTGGACAGAGTGAGTTTGGCAGTGAAAGCGGTGTGAAGGGAAGGTGAGGACCAGCAACAGCTCTAAGCGCTTAGGCCTATTGTATGGGAGAAATGGCTTAGACGTTTGCACTTTGGTTGCTGGTCTGTGCCGGTAGTGAGAGCGTGAGTGAGCCTGCGAATGTGTGTTGGGAGTGCTGGGAGGCAAGGCAAAAGCAAAGGGCCAGAGTGTGTTTGTGTGTGAAAGCGGTGTCAAGGGAAGGTGAGGACCAGCAACAGCTCTAACCCTTAGGCCTATCGTATGGGAGAAATGGCTTGGACGTTTGCAGTTTAGGAGGTGGTCTGTGCTGGGAGTGAGAGTGAGATTGAGCCTGCGAAAGTGTGTTGAGAGTGCTGGGAGGCAAGGCAAAGGCAGATGGGCAGAGTGTGTTTGTGTGTGAAAGCGGTGTGAAGGGAAGGTGAGGACCAGCAACAGCTCTAAGCGCTTAGGCCTATTGTATGGAAGAAATGGCTTGGGTGTTGGCACTTTGGTTGCTGGACTGTGCTGGGAGTGAGAGTGAGAGTGAGCCTGAGAATGTGTTTTGGGAGAGCTGGGAGGCAAGGGCAGTGCATTTGGACAGAGTGAGTTTGGCAGTGAAAGCGGTGTGAAGGGAAGGTGAGGACCAGCAACAGCTCTAAGCGCTTAGGCCTATTGTATGGGAGAAATGGCTTAGACGTTTGCACTTTGGTTGCTGGTCTGTGCCGGTAGTGAGAGCGTGAGTGAGCCTGCGAATGTGTGTTGGGAGTGCTGGGAGGCAAGGCAAAGGCAGATGGGCAGAGTGTGTTTGTGTGTGAAAGCGGTGTCAAGGGAAGGTGAGGACCAGCAACAGCTCTAAGCCCATAGAGGTAGCATGCGGCAGAAATCGCTTGGGTGTTGGCACTTTGGGATGTGGTCTGTGCCGGGAGTGAGAGTGAGATTGAACCTGAAAATGTGTGTTGGGAGTGCGGGGAGGCAAGGCAAAGGCATATGGGCAGAGTGTGTTTGGCTGTGAAAGCGGTGTCAAGGGAAGGTGAGGACCAGCAACAGCTCTAAGCCCTTAGGCCTATCGTATGGGAGAAATGGCTTGGACGTTTGCACTTTGTTTGCTGGTCTGTGCCGGGAGTGAGAGTGAGAGTGAGCCTGCGAATGTGTGTTGGGAGTGCTGGGAGGCAAGGCAAAAGCAAAGGGCCAGAGTGTGTTTGTGTGTGAAAGCGGTGTCAAGGGAAGGTGAGGACCAGCAACAGCTCTAAGCCCTTAGAGGTAGCATGCGGCAGAAATCGCTTGGGTGTTGTCACTTTAGGATGTGGTCTGTGTCGGGAGTGAGAGTGAGATTGAACCTGAAAATGTGTGTTGGGAGTGCTGGGAGGCAAGGCAAAGGCAGATGGGCAGAGTGTGTTTGTGTGTGAAAGCGGTGTCAAGGGAAGGTGAGGACCAGCAACAGCTCTAAGCCCTTAGATGTAGCGTGTGTCAGAAATCGCTTGTGTGTTGGCACATTGGAAGTTGGTCTGTGCTGGGAGTGAGAGTGAGAGTGAGAGTGAGCCTGCGAATGTGTGTTGGGAGTGCTGGGAGGCAAGTCAAAGGCAGATGGCCAGAGTGTGTTTGGCTGTGAAAGCGGTGTCAAGGGAAGGTGTGGACCAGACACAGCTCTAAAGCCTTAGGCGTATGGTATTGCAGAAATGGCTTGGGCATTTGCACTTTGGGAGGTGGTCTGTGCCGGTTGTGAGAGTGTGTTGGGAGTGCTGGAGTTGAGGGCAGGGCAGATGGGAGGAGTGTGTTTGGCTGTGAAAGCGGTGTCAAGGGAAGGTGAGGACCAGCAACAGCTCTAAGCCCTTAGAGGTAGCGTGTGTCAGAAATCGCTTGGGTGTTTGCACTTTGGAAGTTGATCTGTGCTGGGAGTGAGAGCGTGAGTGAGCCTACGAATGTGTTTAGGGAGTGCTGGGAGGTAAGGCAAAGGCAGATGGGCAGAGTGTGTTTGTGTGTGAAAGCGGTGTCAAGGGAAGGTGAGGACCAGCAACACCTCTAAGCCCTTAGGCCTATCGTATGGGAGAAATGGCTTAGACGTTTGCAGTTTAGGAGGTGGTCTGTGCTGGGAGTGAGAGTGAGATTGAGCCTGCGAAAGTGTGTTGGGAGTGCTGGGAGGCAAGGCAAAGGCAGATGGGCAGAGTGTGTTTGTGTGTGAAAGCGGTGTGAAGGGAAGGTGAGGACCAGCAACAGCTCTAAGCGCTTAGGCCTATTGTATGGAAGAAATGGCTTGGGTGTTGGCACTTTGGTTGCTGGACTGTGCTGGGAGTGAGAGTGAGAGTGAGCCTGTGAATGTGTTTTGGGAGAGCTGGGAGGCAAGGGCAGTGCATTTGGACAGAGTGAGTTTGGCAGTGAAAGCGGTGTGAAGGGAAGGTGAGGACCAGCAACAGCTCTAAGCGCTTAGGCCTATTGTATGGGAGAAATGGCTTAGACGTTTGCACTTTGGTTGCTGGTCTGTGCCGGTAGTGAGAGCGTGAGTGAGCCTGCGAATGTGTGTTGGGAGTGCTGGGAGGCAAGGCAAAAGCAAAGGGCCAGAGTGTGTTTGTGTGTGAAAGCGGTGTCAAGGGAAGGTGAGGACCAGCAACAGCTCTAACCCTTAGGCCTATCGTATGGGAGAAATGGCTTGGACGTTTGCAGTTTAGGAGGTGGTCTGTGCTGGGAGTGAGAGTGAGATTGAGCCTGCGAAAGTGTGTTGAGAGTGCTGGGAGGCAAGGCAAAGGCAGATGGGCAGAGTGTGTTTGTGTGTGAAAGCGGTGTGAAGGGAAGGTGAGGACCAGCAACAGCTCTAAGCGCTTAGGCCTATTGTATGGAAGAAATGGCTTGGGTGTTGGCACTTTGGTTGCTGGACTGTGCTGGGAGTGAGAGTGAGAGTGAGCCTGAGAATGTGTTTTGGGAGAGCTGGGAGGCAAGGGCAGTGCATTTGGACAGAGTGAGTTTGGCAGTGAAAGCGGTGTGAAGGGAAGGTGAGGACCAGCAACAGCTCTAAGCGCTTAGGCCTATTGTATGGGAGAAATGGCTTAGACGTTTGCACTTTGGTTGCTGGTCTGTGCCGGTAGTGAGAGCGTGAGTGAGCCTGCGAATGTGTGTTGGGAGTGCTGGGAGGCAAGGCAAAGGCAGATGGGCAGAGTGTGTTTGTGTGTGAAAGCGGTGTCAAGGGAAGGTGAGGACCAGCAACAGCTCTAAGCCCATAGAGGTAGCATGCGGCAGAAATCGCTTGGGTGTTGGCACTTTGGGATGTGGTCTGTGCCGGGAGTGAGAGTGAGATTGAACCTGAAAATGTGTGTTGGGAGTGCGGGGAGGCAAGGCAAAGGCATATGGGCAGAGTGTGTTTGGCTGTGAAAGCGGTGTCAAGGGAAGGTGAGGACCAGCAACAGCTCTAAGCCCTTAGGCCTATCGTATGGGAGAAATGGCTTGGACGTTTGCACTTTGTTTGCTGGTCTGTGCCGGGAGTGAGAGTGAGAGTGAGCCTGCGAATGTGTGTTGGGAGTGCTGGGAGGCAAGGCAAAAGCAAAGGGCCAGAGTGTGTTTGTGTGTGAAAGCGGTGTCAAGGGAAGGTGAGGACCAGCAACAGCTCTAAGCCCTTAGAGGTAGCATGCGGCAGAAATCGCTTGGGTGTTGTCACTTTAGGATGTGGTCTGTGTCGGGAGTGAGAGTGAGATTGAACCTGAAAATGTGTGTTGGGAGTGCTGGGAGGCAAGGCAAAGGCAGATGGGCAGAGTGTGTTTGTGTGTGAAAGCGGTGTCAAGGGAAGGTGAGGACCAGCAACAGCTCTAAGCCCTTAGATGTAGCGTGTGTCAGAAATCGCTTGTGTGTTGGCACATTGGAAGTTGGTCTGTGCTGGGAGTGAGAGTGAGAGTGAGAGTGAGCCTGCGAATGTGTGTTGGGAGTGCTGGGAGGCAAGTCAAAGGCAGATGGCCAGAGTGTGTTTGTCTGTGAAAGCGGTGTCAAGGGAAGGTGTGGACCAGACACAGCTCTAAAGCCTTAGGCGTATGGTATTGCAGAAATGGCTTGGGCAT
Source organism: Pelecanus crispus (assembly GCF_030463565.1). Classification (NCBI taxonomy): domain Eukaryota; kingdom Metazoa; phylum Chordata; class Aves; order Pelecaniformes; family Pelecanidae; genus Pelecanus; species Pelecanus crispus. The sequence goes on along the minus strand of NC_134657.1, from coordinate 503,807 downwards.
TTGCACTTTGGGAGGTGGTCTGTGCCGGTTGTGAGAGTGTGTTGGGAGTGCTGGAGTTGAGGGCAGGGCAGATGGGAGGAGTGTGTTTGGCTGTGAAAGCGGTGTCAAGGGAAGGTGAGGACCAGCAACAGCTCTAAGCCCTTAGAGGTAGCGTGTGTCAGAAATCGCTTGGGTGTTTGCACTTTGGAAGTTGATCTGTGCTGGGAGTGAGAGCGTGAGTGAGCCTACGAATGTGTTTAGGGAGTGCTGGGAGGTAAGGCAAAGGCAGATGGGCAGAGTGTGTTTGTGTGTGAAAGCGGTGTCAAGGGAAGGTGAGGACCAGCAACACCTCTAAGCCCTTAGGCCTATCGTATGGGAGAAATGGCTTAGACGTTTGCAGTTTAGGAGGTGGTCTGTGCTGGGAGTGAGAGTGAGATTGAGCCTGCGAAAGTGTGTTGGGAGTGCTGGGAGGCAAGGCAAAGGCAGATGGGCAGAGTGTGTTTGTGTGTGAAAGCGGTGTCAAGGGAAGGTGAGGACCAGCAACAGCTCTAAGCGCTTAGGCCTATTGTATGGAAGAAATGGCTTGGGTGTTGGCACTTTGGTTGCTGGACTGTGCTGGGAGTGAGAGTGAGAGTGAGCCTGTGAATGTGTTTTGGGAGAGCTGGGAGGCAAGGGCAGTGCATTTGGACAGAGTGAGTTTGGCAGTGAAAGCGGTGTGAAGGGAAGGTGAGGACCAGCAACAGCTCTAAGCGCTTAGGCCTATTGTATGGGAGAAATGGCTTAGACGTTTGCACTTTGGTTGCTGGTCTGTGCCGGTAGTGAGAGCGTGAGTGAGCCTGCGAATGTGTGTTGGGAGTGCTGGGAGGCAAGGCAAAAGCAAAGGGCCAGAGTGTGTTTGTGTGTGAAAGCGGTGTCAAGGGAAGGTGAGGACCAGCAACAGCTCTAAGCCCTTAGAGGTAGCATGCGGCAGAAATCGCTTGGGTGTCGGCACTTTAGGATGTGGTCTGTGTCGGGAGTGAGAGTGAGATTGAACCTGAGAATGTGTGTTGGGAGTGCTGGGAGGCAAGGCAAAGGCAGATGGGCAGAGTGTGTTTGGCTGTGAAAGCGGTGTCAAGGGAAGGTGAGGACCAGCAACAGCTCTAAGCCCTTAGATGTAGCGTGTGTCAGAAATCGCTTGTGTGTTGGCACATTGGAAGTTGGTCTGTGCTGGGAGTGAGAGTGAGAGTGAGAGTGAGCCTGCGAATGTGTGTTGGGAGTGCTGGGAGGCAAGTCAAAGGCAGATGGCCAGAGTGTGTTTGTCTGTGAAAGCGGTGTCAAGGGAAGGTGTGGACCAGACACAGCTCTAAAGCCTTAGGCGTATGGTATTGCAGAAATGGCTTGGGCATTTGCACTTTGGGAGGTGGTCTGTGCCGGTTGTGAGAGTGTGTTGGGAGTGCTGGAGGCAAGGGCAGGGCAGATGGGAGGAGTGTGTTTGGCTGTGAAAGCGCTGTCAAGGGAAGGTGAGGACCAGCAACAGCTCTAAGCCCTTAGAGGTAGCGTGTGTCAGAAATCGCTTGGGTGTTTGCACTTTGGAAGTTGATCTGTGCTGGGAGTGAGAGCGTGAGTGAGCCTACGAATGTGTTTAGGGAGTGCTGGGAGGTAAGGCAAAGGCAGATGGGCAGAGTGTGTTTGTGTGTGAAAGCGGTGTCAAGGGAAGGTGAGGACCAGCAACACCTCTAAGCCCTTAGGCCTATCGTATGGGAGAAATGGCTTGGACGTTTGCAGTTTAGGAGGTGGTCTGTGCTGGGAGTGAGAGTAAGATTGAACCTGCGAAAGTGTGTTGGGAGTGCTGGGAGGCAAGGCAAAGGCAGATGGGCAGAGTGTGTTTGTGTGTGAAAGCGGTGTGAAGGGAAGGTGAGGACCAGCAACAGCTCTAAGCGCTTAGGCCTATTGTATGGAAGAAATGGCTTGGGTGTTGGCACTTTGGTTGCTGGACTGTGCTGGGAGTGAGAGTGAGAGTGAGCCTGAGAATGTGTTTGGGGAGAGCTGGGAGGCAAGGGCAGTGCATTTGGACAGAGTGAGTTTGGCAGTGAAAGCGGTGTGAAGGGAAGGTGAGGACCAGCAACAGCTCTAAGCGCTTAGGCCTATTGTATGGGAGAAATGGCTTAGACGTTTGCACTTTGGTTGCTGGACTGTGCCGGTAGTGAGAGCGTGAGTGAGCCTGCGAATGTGTGTTGGGAGTGCTGGGAGGCAAGGCAAAGGCAGATGGGCAGAGTGTGTTTCGCTGTGAAAGCGGTGTCAAGGGAAGGTGAGGACCAGCAACAGCTCTAAGCCCATAGAGGTAGCATGCGGCAGAAATCGCTTGGGTGTTGGCACTTTGGGATGTGGTCTGTGCCGGGAGTGAGAGTGAGATTGAACCTGAAAATGTGTGTTGGGAGTGCGGGGAGGCAAGGCAAAGGCATATGGGCAGAGTGTGTTTGGCTGTGAAAGCGGTGTCAAGGGAAGGTGAGGACCAGCAACAGCTCTAAGCCCTTAGGCCTATCGTATGGGAGAAATGGCTTGGACGTTTGCACTTTGTTTGCTGGTCTGTGCCGGGAGTGAGAGTGAGAGTGAGCCTGAGAATGTGTGTTGGGAGTGCTGGGAGGCAAGGCAAAAGCAAAGGGCCAGAGTGTGTTTGTGTGTGAAAGCGGTGTCAAGGGAAGGTGAGGACCAGCAACAGCTCTAAGCCCTTAGAGGTAGCATGCGGCAGAAATCGCTTGGGTGTTGGCACTTTAGGATGTGGTCTGTGTCGGGAGTGAGACTGAGATTGAACCTGAGAATGTGTGTTGGGAGTGCTGGGAGGCAAGGCAAGGCAAATGGCCAGAGTGTGTTTGGCTGTGAAAGCGGTGTCAAGGGAAGGTGAGGACCAGCAACAGCTCTAAGCCCTTAGATGTAGCGTGTGTCAGAAATCGCTTGTGTGTTGGCACATTGGAAGTTGGTCTGTGCTGGGAGTGAGAGTGAGAGTGAGAGTGAGCCTGCGAATGTGTGTTGGGAGTGCTGGGAGGCAAGTCAAAGGCAGATGGCCAGAGTGTGTTTGTCTGTGAAAGCGGTGTCAAGGGAAGGTGTGGACCAGACACAGCTCTAAAGCCTTAGGCGTATGGTATTGCAGAAATGGCTTGGGCATTTGCACTTTGGGAGGTGGTCTGTGCCGGTTGTGAGAGTGTGTTGGGAGTGCTGGAGGCAAGGGCAGGGCAGATGGGAGGAGTGTGTTTGTGTGTGAAAGCGGTGTCAAGGGAAGGTGAGGACCAGCAACAGCTCTAAGCCCTTAGAGGTAGCGTGTGTCAGAAATCGCTTGGGTGTTGGCACTTTGGAAGTTGATCTGTGCTGGGAGTGAGAGTGTGAGTGAGCCTACGAATGCGTTTAGGGAGTGCTGGGAGGCAAGGCAAAGGCAGATGGGCAGAGTGTGTTTGTGTGTGAAAGCGGTGTCAAGGGAAGGTGAGGACCAGCAACAGCTCTAAGCCCTTTAATGTAGCGTGTGTCAGAAATCGCTTTGGTGTTTGCACTTTGGGAGTTCGTCTGTGCCGAGAGTGAGATTGAGCCTGCGAATGTGTGTTGGGAGTGCTGGGAGGCAAGGCAAAGGCAGATGGCCAGAGTGTGTTTGGCTGTGAAAGCGGTGTCAAGGGAAGGTGAGGACCAGCAATAGCTCTAAGCCCTTAGAGGTAGCGTGTGTCAGAAATCGCTTGGGTGTTGTCACTTTAGGATGTGGTCTGTGTCGGGAGTGAGAGTGAGATTGAACCTTGAAATGTGTGTTGGGAGTGCGGGGAGGCAAGGCAAAGGCATATGGGCAGAGTGTGTTTGGCTGTGAAAGCGGTGTCAAGGGAAGGTGAGGACCAGCAACAGCTCTAAGCCCTTAGGCCTATCGTATGGGAGAAATGGCTTGGACGTTTGCACTTTGGTTGCTGGTCTGTGCCGGGAGTGAGAGTGAGATTGAGCCTGCGAATGTGTGTTGGGAGTGCTGGGAGGCAAGGCAAAGGCAGATGGCCATAGTGTGTTTAGTTTTGAAAGCGCTGTCAAGGGAAGGTGAGGACCAGCAACAGCTCTAAGCTCTTAGAGGTAGCGTGCGGCAGAAGTTGCTTGGATGTTGGCACTTTGGGAGGTAGTCTGTGCTAGGAGTGAGAGTGTGTTGGGAGTGCTGGGAGGCAGGGTAAAGGCAGATGGGCAGAGTGTGTTTGTCTGTGAAAGCGGTGTCAAGGGAAGGTGAGGACCAGCAACAGCGCTAAGCCCTTAGGCCTATCGTATGGGAGAAATGGGTTGGTTGTTTGCACTGTGGGAGGTGGTCTGTGCTGGGAGTGAGAGTGAGAGCGTGAGGGAGCCTGAGAATGTGTGTTGGGCGTGCTGGGAGGCAATGGCAGCGCAGATCGGCAGAGTGTGTCTGTCTGTGAAAGCGGTGTCAAGGGAAGGTGAGGTCCAGCAACAGCTCTAAGCGCTTAGGCCTATTGTATAGAAGAAATGGCTTGGGTGTTGGCACTTTGGTTGCTGGACTGTGCTGGGAGTGAGAGTGAGAGTGAGCCTGAGAATGTGTTTTGGGAGAGCTGGGAGGCAAGGGCAGCGCATTTGGACAGAGTGAGTTTGGCAGTGAAAGCGGTGTGAAGGGAAGGTGAGGACCAGCAACAGCTCTAAGCCCTTAGAGGTAGCATGCGGCAGAAATCGCTTGGGTGTTGGCACTTTAGGATGTGGTCTCTGTCGGGAGTGAGAGTGAGATTGAACCTGAGAATGTGTGTTGGGAGTGCTGGGAGGCAAGGCAAAGGCATATGGGCAGAGTGTGTTTGGCTGTGAAAGCGGTGTCAAGGGAAGGTGAGGACTAGCAACAGCTCTAATCCCTTAGAGGTAGCGTGTGTCAGAAATCGCTTGGGTGTTGGCACTTTGGAAGTTGATCTGTGCTGGGAGTGAGAGCATGAGTGAGCCTACGAATGTGTTTAGGGAGTGCTGGGAGGCAAGGCAAAGGCAGATGGGCAGAGTGTGTTTGTCTGTGAAAGCGGTGTCAAGGGAAGGTGAGGACCAGCAACAGCTCTAACCCTTAGGCCTATCGTATGGGAGAAATGGCTTGGACGTTTGAACTTTGGTTGCTGGTCTGTGCCCGTAGTGAGAGCGTGAGTGATCCTGCGAAAGTGTGTTGGGAGTGCTGGGAGGCAAGTCAAAGGCAGATGGCCAGAGTGTGTTTGTCTGTGAAAGCGGTGTCAAGGGAAGGTGAGGACCAGCAACAGCTCTAAGCCCATAGAGGTAGCATGCGGCAGAAATCGCTTGGGTGTTGGCACTTTGGGATGTGGTCTGTGCCGGGAGTGAGAGTGAGATTGAACCTGAAAATGTGTGTTGAGAGTGCTGGGAGGCAAGTCAAAGGCAGATGGGCAGAGTGTGTTTGGCTGTGAAAGCGGTGTCAAGGGAAGGTGAGAACCAGCAACAGCTCTAAGCCCTTAGGCCTATCGTATGGGAGAAATGGCTTGGGTGTTGGCACTTTGGTTGCTGGTCTGTGCCGGGAGTGAGAGTGAGAGTGAGCCTGAGAATGTGTGTTGGGAGTGCTGGGAGGCAAGGCAAAGGCAAAGGGCCAGAGTGTGTTTGTGTGTGAAAGCGGTGTCAAGGGAAGGTGAGGACCAGCAACAGCTCTAAGCCCATAGAGGTAGCATGCGGCAGAAATCGCTTGGGTGTTGGCACTTTAGGATGTGGTCTGTGTCGGGAGTGAGAGTGAGATTGAACCTGAGAATGTGTGTTGGGAGTGCTGGGAGGCAAGGCAAATGCATATGGGCAGAGTGTGTTTGGCTGTGAAAGCGGTGTCAAGGGAAGGTGAGGACTAGCAACAGCTCTAATCCCTTAGAGGTAGCGTGTGTCAGAAATCGCTTGGGTGTTGGCACTTTGGAAGTTGATCTGTGCTGGGAGTGAGAGCATGAGTGAGCCTACGAATGTGTTTAGGGAGTGCTGGGAGGCAAGGCAAAGGCAGATGGCCAGAGTGTGTTTGTCTGTGAAAGCGGTGTCAAGGGAAGGTGTGGACCAGACACAGCTCTAAAGCCTTAGGCGTATGGTATTGCAGAAATGGCTTGGGCATTTGCACTTTGGGAGGTGGTCTGTGCCGGTTGTGAGAGTGTGTTGGGAGTGCTGGAGGCAAGGGCAGGGCAGATGGGAGGAGTGTGTTTGGCTGTGAAAGCGGTGTCAAGGGAAGGTGAGGACCAGCAACAGCTCTAAGCCCTTAGAGGTAGCGTGTGTCAGAAATCGCTTGGGTGTTTGCACTTTGGAAGTTGATCTGTGCTGGGAGTGAGAGCGTGAGTGAGCCTACGAATGTGTTTAGGGAGTGCTGGGAGGTAAGGCAAAGGCAGATGGGCAGAGTGTGTTTGTGTGTGAAAGCGGTGTCAAGGGAAGGTGAGGACCAGCAACACCTCTAAGCCCTTAGGCCTATCGTATGGGAGAAATGGCTTAGACGTTTGCAGTTTAGGAGGTGGTCTGTGCTGGGAGTGAGAGTGAGATTGAGCCTGCGAAAGTGTGTTGGGAGTGCTGGGAGGCAAGGCAAAGGCAGATGGGCAGAGTGTGTTTGTGTGTGAAAGCGGTGTCAAGGGAAGGTGAGGACCAGCAACAGCTCTAAGCGCTTAGGCCTATTGTATGGAAGAAATGGCTTGGGTGTTGGCACTTTGGTTGCTGGACTGTGCTGGGAGTGAGAGTGAGAGTGAGCCTGTGAATGTGTTTTGGGAGAGCTGGGAGGCAAGGGCAGTGCATTTGGACAGAGTGAGTTTGGCAGTGAAAGCGGTGTGAAGGGAAGGTGAGGACCAGCAACAGCTCTAAGCGCTCAGGCCTATTGTATGGGAGAAATGGCTTAGACGTTTGCACTTTGGTTGCTGGTCTGTGCCGGTAGTGAGAGCGTGAGTGAGCCTGCGAATGTGTGTTGGGAGTGCTGGGAGGCAAGGCAAAAGCAAAGGGCCAGAGTGTGTTTGTGTGTGAAAGCGGTGTCAAGGGAAGGTGAGGACCAGCAACAGCTCTAACCCTTAGGCCTATCGTATGGGAGAAATGGCTTGGACGTTTGCAGTTTAGGAGGTGGTCTGTGCTGGGAGTGAGAGTGAGATTGAGCCTGCGAAAGTGTGTTGAGAGTGCTGGGAGGCAAGGCAAAGGCAGATGGGCAGAGTGTGTTTGTGTGTGAAAGCGGTGTGAAGGGAAGGTGAGGACCAGCAACAACTCTAAGCGCTTAGGCCTATTGTATGGAAGAAATGGCTTGGGTGTTGGCACTTTGGTTGCTGGACTGTGCTGGGAGTGAGAGTGAGAGTGAGCCTGAGAATGTGTTTTGGGAGAGCTGGGAGGCAAGGGCAGTGCATTTGGACAGAGTGAGTTTGGCAGTGAAAGCGGTGTGAAGGGAAGGTGAGGACCAGCAACAGCTCTAAGCGCTTAGGCCTATTGTATGGGAGAAATGGCTTAGACGTTTGCACTTTGGTTGCTGGTCTGTGCCGGTAGTGAGAGCGTGAGTGAGCCTGCGAATGTGTGTTGGGAGTGCTGGGAGGCAAGGCAAAGGCAGATGGGCAGAGTGTGTTTGTGTGTGAAAGCGGTGTCAAGGGAAGGTGAGGACCAGCAACAGCTCTAAGCCCATAGAGGTAGCATGCGGCAGAAATCGCTTGGGTGTTGGCACTTTGGGATGTGGTCTGTGCCGGGAGTGAGAGTGAGATTGAACCTGAAAATGTGTGTTGGGAGTGCGGGGAGGCAAGGCAAAGGCATATGGGCAGAGTGTGTTTGGCTGTGAAAGCGGTGTCAAGGGAAGGTGAGGACCAGCAACAGCTCTAAGCCCTTAGGCCTATCGTATGGGAGAAATGGCTTGGACGTTTGCACTTTGTTTGCTGGTCTGTGCCGGGAGTGAGAGTGAGAGTGAGCCTGCGAATGTGTGTTGGGAGTGCTGGGAGGCAAGGCAAAAGCAAAGGGCCAGAGTGTGTTTGTGTGTGAAAGCGGTGTCAAGGGAAGGTGAGGACCAGCAACAGCTCTAAAGCCTTAGGCGTATGGTATTGCAGAAATGGCTTGGGCATTTGCACTTTGGGAGGTGGTCTGTGCCGGTTGTGAGAGTGTGTTGGGAGTGCTGGAGGCAAGGGCAGGGCAGATGGGAGGAGTGTGTTTGTGTGTGAAAGCGGTGTCAAGGGAAGGTGAGGACCAGCAACAGCTCTAAGCCCTTAGAGGTAGCGTGTGTCAGAAATCGCTTGGGTGTTGGCACTTTGGAAGTTGATCTGTGCTGGGAGTGAGAGTGTGAGTGAGCCTACGAATGCGTTTAGGGAGTGCTGGGAGGCAAGGCAAAGGCAGATGGGCAGAGTGTGTTTGTGTGTGAAAGCGGTGTCAAGGGAAGGTGAGGACCAGCAACAGCTCTAAGCCCTTAGAGGTAGCATGCGGCAGAAATCGCTTGGGTGTTGGCACTTTGGGATGTGGTCTGTGCCGGGAGTGAGAGTGAGATTGAACCTGAAAATGTGTGTTGGGAGTGCGGGGAGGCAAGGCAAAGGCATATGGGCAGAGTGTGTTTGGCTGTGAAAGCGGTGTCAAGGGAAGGTGAGGACCAGCAACACCTCTAAGCCCTTAGGCCTATCGTATGGGAGAAATGGCTTGGAGGTTTGCACTTTGTTTGCTGGTCTGTGCCGGGAGTGAGAGTGAGAGTGAGCCTGAGAATGTGTGTTGGGAGTGCTGGGAGGCAAGGCAAAGGCAAAGGGCCAGAGTGTGTTTGTGTGTGAAAGCGGTGTCAAGGGAAGGTGAGGACCAGCAACAGCTCTAAGCCCTTAGAGGTAGCATGCGGCAGAAATCGCTTGGGTGTTGTCACTTTAGGATGTGGTCTGTGTCGGGAGTGAGAGTGAGATTGAACCTGAAAATGTGTGTTGGGAGTGCTGGGAGGCAAGGCAAAGGCAGATGGGCAGAGTGTGTTTGTCTGTGAAAGCGGTGTCAAGGGAAGGTGTGGACCAGACACAGCTCTAAAGCCTTAGGCGTATGGTATTGCAGAAATGGCTTGGGCATTTGCACTTTGGGAGGTGGTCTGTGCCGGTTGTGAGAGTGTGTTGGGAGTGCTGGAGGCAAGGGCAGGGCAGATGGGAGGAGTGTGTTTGTGTGTGAAAGCGGTGTCAAGGGAAGGTGAGGACCAGCAACAGCTCTAAGCCCTTAGAGGTAGCGTGTGTCAGAAATCGCTTGGGTGTTTGCACTTTGGAAGTTGATCTGTGCTGGGAGTGAGAGTGTGAGTGAGCCTACGAATGTGTTTAGGGAGTGCTGGGAGGCAAGGCAAAGGCAGATGGGCAGAGTGTGTTTGTCTGTGAAAGCGGTGTGAAGGGAAGGTGAGGACCAGCAACAGCTCTAAGCCCTTAGGCCTATCGTATGGGAGAAATGGCTTGGACGTTTGCAGTTTAGGAGGTGGTCTGTGCTGGGAGTGAGAGTGAGATTGAGCCTGCGAATGTGTGTTGGGAGTGCTGGGAGGCAAGGCAAAGGCAAAGGGCCAGAGTGTGTTTGTGTGTGAAAGCGGTGTCAAGGGAAGGTGAGGACCAGCAATAGCTCTAAGCCCTTAGAGGTAGCGTGTGTCAGAAATCGCTTGGGTGTTGGCACTTTAGGATGTGGTCTGTGTCGGGAGTGAGAGTGAGATTGAACCTGAAAATGTGTGTTGGGAGTGCGGGGAGGCAAGGCAAAGGCATATGGGCAGAGTGTGTTTGTGTGTGAAAGCGGTGTCAAGGGAAGGTGAGGACCAGCAACAGCTCTAAGCCCTTAGGCCTATCGTATGGGAGAAATGGCTTGGACGTTTGCACTTTGGTTGCTGGTCTGTGCCGGGAGTGAGAGTGAGAGTGAGCCTGCGAATGTGTGTTGGGAGTGCTGGGTGGCAAGGCAAAGGCAGATGGCCATAGTGTGTTTAGTTTTGAAAGCGCTGTCAAGGGAAGGTGAGGACCAGCAACAGCTCTAAGCTCTTAGAGGTAGCGTGCGGCAGAAGTTGCTTGGATGTTGGCACTTTGGGAGGTAGTCTGTGCTAGGAGTGAGAGTGTGTTGGGAGTGCTGGGAGGCAGGGTAAAGGCAGATGGGCAGAGTGTGTTTGTCTGTGAAAGCGGTGTCAAGGGAAGGTGAGGACCAGCAACAGCGCTAAGCCCTTAGGCCTATCGTATGGGAGAAATGGGTTGGTTGTTTGCACTGTGGGAGGTGGTCTGTGCTGGGAGTGAGAGTGAGAGCGTGAGTGAGCCTGAGAATGTGTGTTGGGCGTGCTGGGAGGCAATGGCAGCGCAGATGGGCAGAGTGTGTTTGTCTGTGAAAGCGGTGTCAAGGGAAGGTGAGGACCAGCAACAGCTCTAACCCTTAGGCCTATCGTATGGGAGAAATGGCTTGGACGTTTGCAGTTTAGGAGGTGGTCTGTGCTGGGAGTGAGAGTGAGATTGAGCCTGCGAAAGTGTGTTGGGAGTGCTGGGAGGCAAGGCAAAGGCAGATGGGCTCAGTGTGTTTGTGTGTGAAAGCGGTGTGAAGGGAAGGTGAGGACCAGCAACAGCTCTAAGCGCTTAGGCCTATTGTATGGAAGAAATGGCTTGGGTGTTGGCACTTTGGTTGCTGGACTGTGCTGGGAGTGAGAGTGAGAGTGAGCCTGAGAATGTGTTTTGGGAGAGCTGGGAGGCAAGGGCAGTGCATTTGGACAGAGTGAGTTTGGCAGTGAAAGCGGTGTGAAGGGAAGGTGAGGACCAGCAACAGCTCTAAGCCCTTAGGCCTATCGATTGGGAGAAATGGCTTAGACGTTTGCACTTTGGTTGCTGGTCTGTGCCGGGAGTGAGAGCGTGAGTGAGCCCGCGAATGTGTGTTGGGAGTGCTGGGAGGCAAGGCAAAGGCAGATGGCCAGAGTGTGTTTGTCTGTGAAAGCGGTGTCAAGGGAAGGTGAGGACCAGCAACAGCTCTAAGCCCATAGAGGTAGCATGCGGCAGAAATCGCTTGGGTGTTGGCACTTTGGGATGTGGTCTGTGCCGGGAGTGAGAGTGAGATTGAACCTGAAAATGTGTGTTGAGAGTGCTGGGAGGCAAGTCAAAGGCAGATGGGCAGAGTGTGTTTGGCTGTGAAAGCGGTGTCAAGGGAAGGTGAGAACCAGCAACAGCTCTAAGCCCTTAGGCCTATCGTATGGGAGAAATGGCTTGGACGTTTGCACTTTGGTTGCTGGTCTGTGCCGGGAGTGAGAGTGAGAGTGAGCCTGAGAATGTGTGTTGGGAGTGCTGGGAGGTAAGGCAAAGGCAAAGGGCCAGAGTGTGTTTGTGTGTGAAAGCGGTGTCAAGGGAAGGTGAGGACCAGCAAGAGCTCTAAGCCCTTAGAGGTAGCATGCGGCAGAAATCGCTTGGGTGTTGGCAGTTTAGGATGTGGTCTCTGTCGGGAGTGAGAGTGAGATTGAACCTGAGAATGTGTGTTGGGAATGCTGGGAGGCAAGGCAAAGGCATATGGGCAGAGTGTGTTTGGCTGTGAAAGCGGTGTCAAGGGAAGGTGAGGACTAGCAACAGCTCTAATCCCTTAGAGGTAGCGTGTGTCAGAAATCGCTTGGGTGTTGGCACTTTGGAAGTTGATCTGTGCTGGGAGTGAGAGTGTGAGTGAGCCTACGAATGTGTTTAGGGAGTGCTGGGAGGCAAGGCAAAGGCAGATGGGCAGAGTGTGTTTGTCTGTGAAAGCGGTGTCAAGGGAAGGTGAGGACCAGCAACAGCTCTAACCCTTAGGCCTATCGTATGGGAGAAATGGCTTGGACGTTTGCAGTTTAGGAGGTGGTCTGTGCTGGGAGTGAGAGTGAGATTGAGCCTGCGAAAGTGTGTTGGGAGTACTGGGAGGCAAGGCAAAGGCAGATGGGCAGAGTGTGTTTGTGTGTGAAAGCGGTGTCAAGGGAAGGTGAGGACCAGCAACAGCTCTAAGCGCTTAGGCCTATTGTATGGAAGAAATGGCTTGGGTGTTGGCACTTTGGTTGCTGGACTGTGCTGGGATTGAGAGTGAGAGTGAGCCTGAGAATGTGTTTTGGGAGAGCTGGGAGGCAAGGGCAGTGCATTTGGACAGAGTGAGTTTGGCAGTGAAAGCGGTGTGAAGGGAAGGTGAGGACCAGCAACAGCTCTAAGCCCTTAGGCCTATCGATTGGGAGAAATGGCTTGGACGTTTGAACTTTGGTTGCTGGTCTGTGCCCGTAGTGAGAGCGTGAGTGATCCTGCGAAAGTGTGTTGGGAGTGCTGGGAGGCAAGTCAAAGGCAAAGGGCCAGAGTGTGTTTGTGTGTGAAAGCGGTGTCAAGGGAAGGTGAGGACCAGCAACAGCTCTAAGCCCATAGAGGTAGCATGCGGCAGAAATCGCTTGGGTGTTGGCACTTTGGGATGTGGTCTGTGCCGGGAGTGAGAGTGAGATTGAGCCTGAAAATGTGTGTTGGGAGTGCGGGGAGGCAAGGCAAAGGCATATGGGCAGAGTGTGTTTGGCTGTGAAAGCGGTGTCAAGGGAAGGTGAGAACCAGCAACAGCTCTAAGCCCTTAGGCCTATCGTATGGGAGAAATGGCTTGGACGTTTGCACTTTGGTTGCTGGTCTGTGCCGGGAGTGAGAGTGAGAGTGAGCCTGAGAATGTGTGTTGGGAGTGCTGGGAGGCAAGGCAAAGGCAAAGGGCCAGAGTGTGTTTGTCTGTGAAAGCGGTGTCAAGGGAAGGTGTGGACCAGACACAGCTCTAAAGCCTTAGGCGTATGGTATTGCAGAAATGGCTTGGGCATTTGCACTTTGGGAGGTGGTCTGTGCCGGTTGTGAGAGTGTGTTGGGAGTGCTGGAGGCAAGGGCAGGGCAGATGGGAGGAGTGTGTTTGGCTGTGAAAGCGGTGTCAAGGGAAGGTGAGGACCAGCAACAGCTCTAAGCCCTTAGAGGTAGCGTGTGTCAGAAATCGCTTGGGTGTTTGCACTTTGGAAGTTGATCTGTGCTGGGAGTGAGAGCGTGAGTGAGCCTACGAATGTGTTTAGGGAGTGCTGGGAGGTAAGGCAAAGGCAGATGGGCAGAGTGTGTTTGTGTGTGAAAGCGGTGTCAAGGGAAGGTGAGGACCAGCAACACCTCTAAGCCCTTAGGCCTATCGTATGGGAGAAATGGCTTAGACGTTTGCAGTTTAGGAGGTGGTCTGTGCTGGGAGTGAGAGTGAGATTGAGCCTGCGAAAGTGTGTTGGGAGTGCTGGGAGGCAAGGCAAAGGCAGATGGGCAGAGTGTGTTTGTGTGTGAAAGCGGTGTCAAGGGAAGGTGAGGACCAGCAACAGCTCTAAGCGCTTAGGCCTATTGTATGGAAGAAATGGCTTGGGTGTTGGCACTTTGGTTGCTGGACTGTGCTGGGAGTGAGAGTGAGAGTGAGCCTGTGAATGTGTTTTGGGAGAGCTGGGAGGCAAGGGCAGTGCATTTGGACAGAGTGAGTTTGGCAGTGAAAGCGGTGTGAAGGGAAGGTGAGGACCAGCAACAGCTCTAAGCGCTTAGGCCTATTGTATGGGAGAAATGGCTTAGACGTTTGCACTTTGGTTGCTGGTCTGTGCCGGTAGTGAGAGCGTGAGTGAGCCTGCGAATGTGTGTTGGGAGTGCTGGGAGGCAAGGCAAAAGCAAAGGGCCAGAGTGTGTTTGTGTGTGAAAGCGGTGTCAAGGGAAGGTGAGGACCAGCAACAGCTCTAACCCTTAGGCCTATCGTATGGGAGAAATGGCTTGGACGTTTGCAGTTTAGGAGGTGGTCTGTGCTGGGAGTGAGAGTGAGATTGAGCCTGCGAAAGTGTGTTGAGAGTGCTGGGAGGCAAGGCAAAGGCAGATGGGCAGAGTGTGTTTGTGTGTGAAAGCGGTGTGAAGGGAAGGTGAGGACCAGCAACAACTCTAAGCGCTTAGGCCTATTGTATGGAAGAAATGGCTTGGGTGTTGGCACTTTGGTTGCTGGACTGTGCTGGGAGTGAGAGTGAGAGTGAGCCTGAGAATGTGTTTTGGGAGAGCTGGGAGGCAAGGGCAGTGCATTTGGACAGAGTGAGTTTGGCAGTGAAAGCGGTGTGAAGGGAAGGTGAGGACCAGCAACAGCTCTAAGCGCTTAGGCCTATTGTATGGGAGAAATGGCTTAGACGTTTGCACTTTGGTTGCTGGTCTGTGCCGGTAGTGAGAGCGTGAGTGAGCCTGCGAATGTGTGTTGGGAGTGCTGGGAGGCAAGGCAAAGGCAGATGGGCAGAGTGTGTTTGTGTGTGAAAGCGGTGTCAAGGGAAGGTGAGGACCAGCAACAGCTCTAAGCCCATAGAGGTAGCATGCGGCAGAAATCGCTTGGGTGTTGGCACTTTGGGATGTGGTCTGTGCCGGGAGTGAGAGTGAGATTGAACCTGAAAATGTGTGTTGGGAGTGCGGGGAGGCAAGGCAAAGGCATATGGGCAGAGTGTGTTTGGCTGTGAAAGCGGTGTCAAGGGAAGGTGAGGACCAGCAACAGCTCTAAGCCCTTAGGCCTATCGTATGGGAGAAATGGCTTGGACGTTTGCACTTTGTTTGCTGGTCTGTGCCGGGAGTGAGAGTGAGAGTGAGCCTGCGAATGTGTGTTGGGAGTGCTGGGAGGCAAGGCAAAAGCAAAGGGCCAGAGTGTGTTTGTGTGTGAAAGCGGTGTCAAGGGAAGGTGAGGACCAGCAACAGCTCTAAAGCCTTAGGCGTATGGTATTGCAGAAATGGCTTGGGCATTTGCACTTTGGGAGGTGGTCTGTGCCGGTTGTGAGAGTGTGTTGGGAGTGCTGGAGGCAAGGGCAGGGCAGATGGGAGGAGTGTGTTTGTGTGTGAAAGCGGTGTCAAGGGAAGGTGAGGACCAGCAACAGCTCTAAGCCCTTAGAGGTAGCGTGTGTCAGAAATCGCTTGGGTGTTGGCACTTTGGAAGTTGATCTGTGCTGGGAGTGAGAGTGTGAGTGAGCCTACGAATGCGTTTAGGGAGTGCTGGGAGGCAAGGCAAAGGCAGATGGGCAGAGTGTGTTTGTGTGTGAAAGCGGTGTCAAGGGAAGGTGAGGACCAGCAACAGCTCTAAGCCCTTAGAGGTAGCATGCGGCAGAAATCGCTTGGGTGTTGGCACTTTGGGATGTGGTCTGTGCCGGGAGTGAGAGTGAGATTGAACCTGAAAATGTGTGTTGGGAGTGCGGGGAGGCAAGGCAAAGGCATATGGGCAGAGTGTGTTTGGCTGTGAAAGCGGTGTCAAGGGAAGGTGAGGACCAGCAACACCTCTAAGCCCTTAGGCCTATCGTATGGGAGAAATGGCTTGGAGGTTTGCACTTTGTTTGCTGGTCTGTGCCGGGAGTGAGAGTGAGAGTGAGCCTGAGAATGTGTGTTGGGAGTGCTGGGAGGCAAGGCAAAGGCAAAGGGCCAGAGTGTGTTTGTGTGTGAAAGCGGTGTCAAGGGAAGGTGAGGACCAGCAACAGCTCTAAGCCCTTAGAGGTAGCATGCGGCAGAAATCGCTTGGGTGTTGTCACTTTAGGATGTGGTCTGTGTCGGGAGTGAGAGTGAGATTGAACCTGAAAATGTGTGTTGGGAGTGCTGGGAGGCAAGGCAAAGGCAGATGGGCAGAGTGTGTTTGTCTGTGAAAGCGGTGTCAAGGGAAGGTGTGGACCAGACACAGCTCTAAAGCCTTAGGCGTATGGTATTGCAGAAATGGCTTGGGCATTTGCACTTTGGGAGGTGGTCTGTGCCGGTTGTGAGAGTGTGTTGGGAGTGCTGGAGGCAAGGGCAGGGCAGATGGGAGGAGTGTGTTTGTGTGTGAAAGCGGTGTCAAGGGAAGGTGAGGACCAGCAACAGCTCTAAGCCCTTAGAGGTAGCGTGTGTCAGAAATCGCTTGGGTGTTTGCACTTTGGAAGTTGATCTGTGCTGGGAGTGAGAGTGTGAGTGAGCCTACGAATGTGTTTAGGGAGTGCTGGGAGGCAAGGCAAAGGCAGATGGGCAGAGTGTGTTTGTCTGTGAAAGCGGTGTGAAGGGAAGGTGAGGACCAGCAACAGCTCTAAGCCCTTAGGCCTATCGTATGGGAGAAATGGCTTGGACGTTTGCAGTTTAGGAGGTGGTCTGTGCTGGGAGTGAGAGTGAGATTGAGCCTGCGAATGTGTGTTGGGAGTGCTGGGAGGCAAGGCAAAGGCAAAGGGCCAGAGTGTGTTTGTGTGTGAAAGCGGTGTCAAGGGAAGGTGAGGACCAGCAATAGCTCTAAGCCCTTAGAGGTAGCGTGTGTCAGAAATCGCTTGGGTGTTGGCACTTTAGGATGTGGTCTGTGTCGGGAGTGAGAGTGAGATTGAACCTGAAAATGTGTGTTGGGAGTGCGGGGAGGCAAGGCAAAGGCATATGGGCAGAGTGTGTTTGTGTGTGAAAGCGGTGTCAAGGGAAGGTGAGGACCAGCAACAGCTCTAAGCCCTTAGGCCTATCGTATGGGAGAAATGGCTTGGACGTTTGCACTTTGGTTGCTGGTCTGTGCCGGGAGTGAGAGTGAGAGTGAGCCTGCGAATGTGTGTTGGGAGTGCTGGGTGGCAAGGCAAAGGCAGATGGCCATAGTGTGTTTAGTTTTGAAAGCGCTGTCAAGGGAAGGTGAGGACCAGCAACAGCTCTAAGCTCTTAGAGGTAGCGTGCGGCAGAAGTTGCTTGGATGTTGGCACTTTGGGAGGTAGTCTGTGCTAGGAGTGAGAGTGTGTTGGGAGTGCTGGGAGGCAGGGTAAAGGCAGATGGGCAGAGTGTGTTTGTCTGTGAAAGCGGTGTCAAGGGAAGGTGAGGACCAGCAACAGCGCTAAGCCCTTAGGCCTATCGTATGGGAGAAATGGGTTGGTTGTTTGCACTGTGGGAGGTGGTCTGTGCTGGGAGTGAGAGTGAGAGCGTGAGTGAGCCTGAGAATGTGTGTTGGGCGTGCTGGGAGGCAATGGCAGCGCAGATGGGCAGAGTGTGTTTGTCTGTGAAAGCGGTGTCAAGGGAAGGTGAGGACCAGCAACAGCTCTAACCCTTAGGCCTATCGTATGGGAGAAATGGCTTGGACGTTTGCAGTTTAGGAGGTGGTCTGTGCTGGGAGTGAGAGTGAGATTGAGCCTGCGAAAGTGTGTTGGGAGTGCTGGGAGGCAAGGCAAAGGCAGATGGGCTCAGTGTGTTTGTGTGTGAAAGCGGTGTGAAGGGAAGGTGAGGACCAGCAACAGCTCTAAGCGCTTAGGCCTATTGTATGGAAGAAATGGCTTGGGTGTTGGCACTTTGGTTGCTGGACTGTGCTGGGAGTGAGAGTGAGAGTGAGCCTGAGAATGTGTTTTGGGAGAGCTGGGAGGCAAGGGCAGTGCATTTGGACAGAGTGAGTTTGGCAGTGAAAGCGGTGTGAAGGGAAGGTGAGGACCAGCAACAGCTCTAAGCCCTTAGGCCTATCGATTGGGAGAAATGGCTTAGACGTTTGCACTTTGGTTGCTGGTCTGTGCCGGGAGTGAGAGCGTGAGTGAGCCCGCGAATGTGTGTTGGGAGTGCTGGGAGGCAAGGCAAAGGCAGATGGCCAGAGTGTGTTTGTCTGTGAAAGCGGTGTCAAGGGAAGGTGAGGACCAGCAACAGCTCTAAGCCCATAGAGGTAGCATGCGGCAGAAATCGCTTGGGTGTTGGCACTTTGGGATGTGGTCTGTGCCGGGAGTGAGAGTGAGATTGAACCTGAAAATGTGTGTTGAGAGTGCTGGGAGGCAAGTCAAAGGCAGATGGGCAGAGTGTGTTTGGCTGTGAAAGCGGTGTCAAGGGAAGGTGAGAACCAGCAACAGCTCTAAGCCCTTAGGCCTATCGTATGGGAGAAATGGCTTGGACGTTTGCACTTTGGTTGCTGGTCTGTGCCGGGAGTGAGAGTGAGAGTGAGCCTGAGAATGTGTGTTGGGAGTGCTGGGAGGTAAGGCAAAGGCAAAGGGCCAGAGTGTGTTTGTGTGTGAAAGCGGTGTCAAGGGAAGGTGAGGACCAGCAAGAGCTCTAAGCCCTTAGAGGTAGCATGCGGCAGAAATCGCTTGGGTGTTGGCAGTTTAGGATGTGGTCTCTGTCGGGAGTGAGAGTGAGATTGAACCTGAGAATGTGTGTTGGGAATGCTGGGAGGCAAGGCAAAGGCATATGGGCAGAGTGTGTTTGGCTGTGAAAGCGGTGTCAAGGGAAGGTGAGGACTAGCAACAGCTCTAATCCCTTAGAGGTAGCGTGTGTCAGAAATCGCTTGGGTGTTGGCACTTTGGAAGTTGATCTGTGCTGGGAGTGAGAGTGTGAGTGAGCCTACGAATGTGTTTAGGGAGTGCTGGGAGGCAAGGCAAAGGCAGATGGGCAGAGTGTGTTTGTCTGTGAAAGCGGTGTCAAGGGAAGGTGAGGACCAGCAACAGCTCTAACCCTTAGGCCTATCGTATGGGAGAAATGGCTTGGACGTTTGCAGTTTAGGAGGTGGTCTGTGCTGGGAGTGAGAGTGAGATTGAGCCTGCGAAAGTGTGTTGGGAGTACTGGGAGGCAAGGCAAAGGCAGATGGGCAGAGTGTGTTTGTGTGTGAAAGCGGTGTCAAGGGAAGGTGAGGACCAGCAACAGCTCTAAGCGCTTAGGCCTATTGTATGGAAGAAATGGCTTGGGTGTTGGCACTTTGGTTGCTGGACTGTGCTGGGATTGAGAGTGAGAGTGAGCCTGAGAATGTGTTTTGGGAGAGCTGGGAGGCAAGGGCAGTGCATTTGGACAGAGTGAGTTTGGCAGTGAAAGCGGTGTGAAGGGAAGGTGAGGACCAGCAACAGCTCTAAGCCCTTAGGCCTATCGATTGGGAGAAATGGCTTGGACGTTTGAACTTTGGTTGCTGGTCTGTGCCCGTAGTGAGAGCGTGAGTGATCCTGCGAAAGTGTGTTGGGAGTGCTGGGAGGCAAGTCAAAGGCAAAGGGCCAGAGTGTGTTTGTGTGTGAAAGCGGTGTCAAGGGAAGGTGAGGACCAGCAACAGCTCTAAGCCCATAGAGGTAGCATGCGGCAGAAATCGCTTGGGTGTTGGCACTTTGGGATGTGGTCTGTGCCGGGAGTGAGAGTGAGATTGAGCCTGAAAATGTGTGTTGGGAGTGCGGGGAGGCAAGGCAAAGGCATATGGGCAGAGTGTGTTTGGCTGTGAAAGCGGTGTCAAGGGAAGGTGAGAACCAGCAACAGCTCTAAGCCCTTAGGCCTATCGTATGGGAGAAATGGCTTGGACGTTTGCACTTTGGTTGCTGGTCTGTGCCGGGAGTGAGAGTGAGAGTGAGCCTGAGAATGTGTGTTGGGAGTGCTGGGAGGCAAGGCAAAGGCAAAGGGCCAGAGTGTGTTTGTGTGTGAAAGCGGTGTCAAGGGAAGGTGAGGACCAGCAACAGCTCTAAGCCCTTAGAGGTAGCATGCGGCAGAAATCGCTTGGGTGTTGGCACTTTAGGATGTGGTCTGTGTCGGGAGTGAGAGTGAGATTGAACCTGAGAATGTGTGTTGGGAGTGCTGGGAGGCAAGGCAAAGGCAGATGGGCAGAGTGTGTTTGGCTGTGAAAGCGGTGTCAAGGGAAGGTGAGGACCAGCAACAGCTCTAAGCCCTTAGATGTAGCGTGTGTCAGAAATCGCTTGTGTGTTGGCACATTGGAAGTTGGTCTGTGCTGGGAGTGAGAGTGAGAGTGAGAGTGAGCCTGCGAATGTGTGTTGGGAGTGCTGGGAGGCAAGTCAAAGGCAGATGGCCAGAGTGTGTTTGTCTGTGAAAGCGGTGTGAAGGGAAGGTGTGGACCAGCAACAGCTCTAAAGCCTTAGGCGTATGGTATTGCAGAAATGGCTTGGGCATTTGCACTTTGGGAGGTGGTCTGTGCCGGTTGTGAGAGTGTGTTGGGAGTGCTGGAGGCAAGGGCAGGGCAGATGGGAGGAGTGTGTTTGGCTGTGAAAGCGGTGTCAAGGGAAGGTGAGGACCAGCAACAGCTCTAAGCCCTTAGAGGTAGCGTGTGTCAGAAATCGCTTGGGTGTTTGCACTTTGGAAGTTGATCTGTGCTGGGAGTGAGAGTGTGAGTGAGCCTACGAATGTGTTTAGGGAGTGCTGGGAGGCAAGGCAAAGGCAGATGGGCAGAGTGTGTTTGTCTGTGAAAGCGGTGTCAAGTGAAGGAGAGGACCAGCAACAGCTCTAAGCCCTTAGGCCTATCGATTGGGAGAAATGGCTTGGACGTTTGAACTTTGGTTGCTGGTCTGTGCCCGTAGTGAGAGCGTGAGTGATCCTGCGAAAGTGTGTTGGGAGTGCTGGGAGGCAGGGCAAAGGCAGATGGGCAGAGTGTGTTTGGCTGTGAAAGCGGTGTCAAGGGAAGGTGAGGACTAGCAACAGCTCTAATCCCTTAGAGGTAGCGTGTGGCAGAAATCGCTTGGGTGTTGGCACTTTGGAAGTTGATCTGTGCTGGGAGTGAGAGTGTGAGTGAGCCTACGAATGTGTTTAGGGAGTGCTGGGAGGCAAGGCAAAGGCAGATGGGCAGAGTGTGTTTGGCTGTGAAAGCGGTGTCAAGGGAAGGTGAGGACCAGCAACAGCTCTAACCCTTAGGCCTATCGTATGGGAGAAATGGCTTGGACGTTTGCAGTTTAGGAGGTGGTCTGTGCTGGGAGTGAGAGTGAGATTGAGCCTGCGAATGTGTGTTGGGAGTGCTGGGAGGCAAGGTAAAGGCAGATGGGCAGAGTGTGTTTGTGTGTGAAAGCGGTGTCAAGGGAAGGTGAGGACCAGCAACAGCTCTAAGCGCTTAGGCCTATTGTATGGAAGAAATGGCTTGGGTGTTGGCACTTTGGTTGCTGGACTGTGCTGGGAGTGAGAGTGAGAGTGAGCCTGAGAATGTGTTTTGGGAGAGCTGGGAGGCAAGGGCAGTGCATTTGGACAGAGTGAGTTTGGCAGTGAAAGCGGTGTGAAGGGAAGGTGAGGACCAGCAACAGCTCTAAGCCCTTAGGCCTATCGTATGGGAGAAATGGCTTAGATGTTTGCACTTTGGGAGTTCGTCTGTGCCGGTAGTGAGAGCGTGAGTGAGCCTGCGAATGTGTGTTGGGAGTGCTGGGAGGCAAGGCAAAGGCAGATGGGCAGAGTGTGTTTGTGTGTGAAAGCGGTGTCAAGGGAAGGTGAGGACCAGCAACAGCTCTAAGCCCTTAGATGTAGCGTGTGTCAGAAATCGCTTGGGTGTTGTCACTTTGGGAGTTCGTCTGTGCCGAGAGTGAGATTGAGCCTGCGAATGTGTGTTGGGAGTGCTGGGAGGCAAGTCAAAGGCAGATGGGCAGAGTGTGTTTGTGTGTGAAAGCGGTGTCAAGGGAAGGTGAGGACCAGCAACACCTCTAAGCCCTTAGGCCTATCGTATGGGAGAAATGGCTTGGACGTTTGAACTTTCGTTGCTGGTCTGTGCCCGTAGTGAGAGCGTGAGTGATCCTGCGAATGTGTGTTGGGAGTGCTGGGAGGCAAGTCAAAGGCAGATGGCCAGAGTGTGTTTGTCTGTGAAAGCGGTGTCAAGGGAAGGTGTGGACCAGACACAGCTCTAAAGCCTTAGGCGTATGGTATTGCAGAAATGGCTTGGGCATTTGCACTTTGGGAGGTGGTCTGTGCCGGTTGTGAGAGTGTGTTGGGAGTGCTGGAGGCAAGGGCAGGGCAGATGGGAGGAGTGTGTTTGGCTGTGAAAGCGGTGTCAAGGGAAGGTGAGGACCAGCAACAGCTCTAAGCCCTTAGAGGTAGCGTGTGTCAGAAATCGCTTGGGTGTTTGCACTTTGGAAGTTGATCTGTGCTGGGAGTGAGAGTGTGAGTGAGCCTACGAATGTGTTTAGGGAGTGCTGGGAGGCAAGGCAAAGGTAGATGGGCAGAGTGTGTTTGGCTGTGAAAGCGGTGTCAAGGGAAGGTGAGGACCAGCAACAGCTCTAAGCCCTTAGGCCTATCTTATGGGAGAAATGGCTTGGACGTTTGCAGTTTAGGAGGTGGTCTGTGCTGGGAGTGAGAGTGAGCCTGCGAATGTGTGTTGGGAGTGCTGGGAGGCAAGGCAAAGGCAAAGGGCCAGAGTGTGTTTGTGTGTGAAAGCGGTGTCAAGGGAAGGTGAGGACCAGCAACAGCTCTAAGCCCATAGAGGTAGCATGCGGCAGAAATTGCTTGGGTGTTGGCACTTTGGGATGTGGTCTGTGCCGGGAGTGAGAGTGAGATTGAACCTGAAAATGTGTGTTGGGAGTGCTGGGAGGCAAGGCAAAGGCAGATGGGCAGAGTGTGTTTGGCTGTGAAAGCGGTGTCAAGGGAATGTGAGAACCAGCAACAGCTCTAAGCCCTTAGGCCTATCGTATGGGAGAAATGGCTTGGACGTTTGCACTTTGGTTGCTGGTCTGTGCCGGGAGTGAGAGTGAGAGTGAGCCTGAGAATGTGTGTTGGGAGTGCTGGGAGGCAAGGCAAAGGCAAAGGGCCAGAGTGTGTTTGTGTGTGAAAGCGGTGTCAAGGGAAGGTGAGGACCAGCAACAGCTCTAAGCCCTTAGAGGTAGCATGCGGCAGAAATCGCTTGGGTGTTGGCACTTTAGGATGTGGTCTGTGTCGGGAGTGAGAGTGAGATTGAACCTGAGAATGTGTGTTGGGAGTGCTGGGAGGCAAGGCAAAGGCAGATGGGCAGAGTGTGTTTGGCTGTGAAAGCGGTGTCAAGGGAAGGTGAGGACCAGCAACAGCTCTAAGCCCTTAGATGTAGCGTGTGTCAGAAATCGCTTGTGTGTTGGCACATTGGAAGTTGGTCTGTGCTGGGAGTGAGAGTGAGAGTGAGAGTGAGCCTGCGAATGTGTGTTGGGAATGCTGGGAGGCAAGTCAAAGGCAGATGGCCAGAGTGTGTTTGTCTGTGAAAGCGGTGTCAAGTGAAGGAGAGGACCAGCAACACCTCTAAGCCCTTAGGCCTATCGATTGGGAGAAATGGCTTGGACGTTTGAACTTTGGTTGCTGGTCTGTGTCCGTAGTGAGAGCGTGAGTGATGCTGCGAAAGTGTGTTGGGAGTGCTGGGAGGCAGGGCAAAGGCAGATGGGCAGAGTGTGTTTGTGTGTGAAAGCGGTGTCAAGGGAAGGTGAGGACTAGCAACAGCTCTAATCCCTTAGAGGTAGCGTGTGTCAGAAATCGCTTGGGTGTTGGCACTTTGGAAGTTGATCTGTGCTGGGAGTGAGAGCGTGAGTGAGCCTACGAATGTGTTTAGGGAGTGCTGGGAGGCAAGGCAAAGGCAGATGGGCAGAGTGTGTTTGTGTGTGAAAGCGGTGTGAAGGGAAGGTGAGGACCAGAAACAGCTCTAACCCTTAGGCCTATCGTATGGGAGAAATGGCTTGGACGTTTGCAGTTTTGAGGTGGTCTGTGCTGGGAGTGAGAGTGAGATTGAGCCTGCGAATGTGTGTTGGGAGTGCTGGGAGGCAAGGCAAAGGCAGATGGGCAGAGTGTGTTTGTGTGTGAAAGCGGTGTCAAGGGAAGGTGAGGACCAGCAACAGCTCTAAGCGCTTAGGCCTATTGTATGGAAGAAATGGCTTGGGTGTTGGCACTTTGGTTGCTGGACTGTGCTGGGAGTGAGAGTGAGAGTGAGCCTGAGAATGTGTTTTGGGAGAGCTGGGAGGCAAGGGCAGTGCATTTGGACAGAGTGAGTTTGGCAGTGAAAGCGGTGTGAAGGGAAGGTGAGGACCAGCAACAGCTCTAAGCCCTTAGGCCTATCGTATGGGAGAAATGGCTTAGACGTTTGCACTTTGGTTGCTGGTCTGTGCCGGTAGTGAGAGCGTGAGTGAGCCTGCGAATGTGTGTTGGGAGTGCTGGGAGGCAAGGCAAAGGCAGATGGGCAGAGTGTGTTTGGCTGTGAAAGCGGTGTCAAGGGAAGGTGAGGACCAGCAACAGCTCTAAAGCCTTAGGCGTATGGTATTGCAGAAATGGCTTGGGCATTTGCACTTTGGGAGGTGGTCTGTGCCGGTTGTGAGAGTGTGTTGGGAGTGCTGGAGGCAAGGGCAGGGCAGATGGGAGGAGTGTGTTTGGCTGTAAAAGCGGTGTCAAGGGAAGGTGAGGACCAGCAACAGCTCTAAGCCCTTAGAGGTAGCGTGTGTCAGAAATCGCTTGGGTGTTTGCACTTTGGAAGTTGATCTGTGCTGGGAGTGAGAGTGTGAGTGAGCCTACGAATGTGTTTAGGGAGTGCTGGGAGGCAAGGCAAAGGCAGATGGGCAGAGTGTGTTTGTCTGTGAAAGCGGTGTGAAGGGAAGGTGAGGACCAGCAACAGCTCTAAGCGCTTAGGCCTATCGTATGGGAGAAATGGCTTGGACGTTTGCAGTTTAGGAGGTGGTCTGTGCTGGGAGTGAGAGTGAGATTGAGCCTGCGAATGTGTGTTGGGAGTGCTGGGAGGCAAGGCAAAGGCAAAGGGCCAGAGTGTGTTTGTGTGTGAAAGCGGTGTCAAGGGAAGGTGAGGACCAGCAACAGCTCTAAGGCCTTTAATGTAGCGTGTGTCAGAAATCGCTTGGGTGTTTGCACTTTGGGAGCTGGTCTGTGCGAGAGTGAGATTGAGCCTGCGAATGTGTGTTGGGAGTGCTAGGAGGCAACTCCAAGACAGATGGGCAGAGTGTGTTTGTGTGTGAAAGCGGTGTCAAGGGAAGGTGAGGACCAGCAACACCTCTAAGCCCTTAGGCCTATCGTATGGGAGAAATGGCTTGGACGTTTGAACTTTGGTTGCTGGTCTGTGCCCGTAGTGAGAGCGTGAGTGATCCTGCGAAAGTGTGTTGGGAGTGCGGGGAGGCAAGGCAAAGGCATATGGGCAGAGTGTGTTTGGCTGTGAAAGCGGTGTCAAGGGAAGGTGAGAACCAGCAACACCTCTAAGCCCTTAGGCCTATCGTATGGCAGAAATGGCTTGGACGTTTGCACTTTGGTTGCTGGTCTGTGCCGGGAGTGAGAGTGAGAGTGAGCCTGAGAATGTGTGTTGGGAGTGCTGGGAGGCAAGGCAAAGGCAAAGGGCCAGAGTGTGTTTGTGTGTGAAAGCGGTGTGAAGGGAAGGTGAGGACCAGCAACAGCTCTAAGCCCTTAGAGGTAGCATGCGGCAGAAATCGCTTGGGTGTTGGCACTTTAGGATGTGGTCTGTGTCGGGAGTGAGAGTGAGATTGAACCTGAGAATGTGTGTTGGGAGTGCTGGGAGTTGAGGCAAAGGCAGATGGGCAGAGTGTGTTTGTCTGTGAAAGCGGTGTCAAGGGAAGGTGAGGACCAGCAACAGCTCTAAGCCCTTAGATGTAGCGTGTGTCAGAAATCGCTTGTGTGTTGGCACATTGGAAGTTGGTCTGTGCTGGGAGTGAGAGTGAGAGTGAGAGTGAGCCTGCGAAAGTGTGTTGGGAGTGCTGGGAGGCAAGTCAAAGGCAGATGGGCAGAGTGTGTTTGTCTGTGAAAGCGGTGTCAAGGGAAGGTGAGGACCAGCAACACCTCTAAGCCCTTAGGCCTATCGTATGGGAGAAATGGCTTGGACGTTTGCACTTTGGTTGCTGGTCTGTGCCGGGAATGAGAGTGAGAGTGAGCCTGAGAATGTGTGTTGGGAGTGCTGGGAGGCAAGGCAAAGGCAAAGGGCCAGAGTGTGTTTGTGTGTGAAAGCGGTGTCAAGGGAAGGTGAGGACCAGCAACAGCTCTAAGCCCTTAGAGGTAGCATGCGGCAGAAATCGCTTGGGTGTTGGCACTTTAGGATGTGGTCTGTGTCGGGAGTGAGTGTGAGATTGAACCTGAGAATGTGTGTTGGGAGTGCTGGGAGGCAAGGCAAAGGCAGATGGGCAGAGTGTGTTTGGCTGTGAAAGCGGTGTCAAGGGAAGGTGAGGACCAGCAACAGCTCTAAGCCCTTAGATGTAGCGTGTGTCAGAAATCGCTTGTGTGTTGGCACATTGGAAGTTGGTCTGTGCTGGGAGTGAGAGTGAGAGTGAGAGTGAGCCTGCGAATGTGTGTTGGGAGTGCTGGGAGGCAAGTCAAAGGCAGATGGCCAGAGTGTGTTTGTCTGTGAAAGCGGTGTCAAGGGAAGGTGTGGACCAGCAACAGCTCTAAAGCCTTAGGCGTATGGTATTGCAGAAATGGCTTGGGCATTTGCACTTTGGGAGGTGGTCTGTGCCGGTTGTGAGAGTGTGTTGGGAGTGCTGGAGGCAAGGGCAGGGCAGATGGGAGGAGTGTGTTTGTGTGTGAAAGCGGTGTCAAGGGAAGGTGAGGACCAGCAACAGCTCTAAGCCCTTAGAGGTAGCGTGTGTCAGAAATCGCTTGGGTGTTTGCACTTTGGAAGTTGATCTGTGCTGGGAGTGAGAGTGTGAGTGAGCCTACGAATGTGTTTAGGGAGTGCTGGGAGGCAAGGCAAAGGCAGATGGGCAGAGTGTGTTTGTCTGTGAAAGCGGTGTCAAGGGAAGGTGAGGACCAGCAACAGCTCTAAGCCCTTAGGCCTATCTTATGGGAGAAATGGCTTGGACGTTTGCAGTTTAGGAGGTGGTCTGTGCTGGGAGTGAGAGTGAGATTGAGCCTGCGAATGTGTGTTGGGAGTGCTGGGAGGCAAGGCAAAGGCAAAGGGCCAGAGTGTGTTTGTGTGTGAAAGCGGTGTGAAGGGAAGGTGAGGACCAGCAACAGCTCTAAGCCCTTTAATGTAGCGTGTGTCAGAAATCGCTTGGGTGTTTGCACTTTGGGAGTTCGTCTGTGCCGAGAGTGAGATTGAGCCTGCGAATGTGTGTTGGGAGTGCTGGGAGGCAAGGCAAAGGCAGATGGGCAGAGTGTGTTTGTGTGTGAAAGCGGTGTCAAGGGAAGGTGAGGACCAGCAACAGCTCTAAGCCCTTAGATGTAGCGTTTGTCAGAAATCGCTTCGGTGTTTGCACTTTGGGAGTTGGTCTGTGCCGAGAGTGAGATTGAGCCTGCGAATGTGTGTTGGGAGTGCTGGGAGGCAAGGCAAAGGCAGATGGGCAGAGTGTGTTTGTCTGTGAAAGCGGTGTCAATGGAAGGTGAGGACCAGCAACACCTCTAAGCCCTTAGGCCTATCGTATGGGAGAAATGGCTTGGACGTTTGCACTTTGGTTGCTGGTCTGTGCCGGGAGTCAGAGTGAGAGTGAGCCTGCGAATGTGTGTTGGGAGTGCTGGGAGGCAAGTCAAAGGCAGATGGCCAGAGTGTGTTTGTCTGTGAAAGCGGTGTCAAGTGAAGGAGAGGACCAGCAACACCTCTAAGCCCTTAGGCCTATCGATTGGGAGAAATGGCTTGGACGTTTGAACTTTGGTTGCTGGTCTGTGCCCGTAGTGAGAGTGTGAGTGATGATGCGAAAGTGTGTTGGGAGTGCTGGGAGGCAAGGCAAAGGCAGATGGGCAGAGTGTGTTTGTGTGTGAAAGCGGTGTCAAGGGAAGGTGAGGACCAGCAACAGCTCTAAGCGCTTAGGCCTATTGTATGGAAGAAATGGCTTGGGTGTTGGCACTTTGGTTGCTGGACTGTGCTGGGAGTGAGAGTGAGAGTGAGCCTGAGAATGTGTTTTGGGAGAGCTGGGAGGCAAGGGCAGTGCATTTGGACAGAGTGAGTTTGGCAGTGAAAGCGGTGTGAAGGGAAGGTGAGGACCAGCAACAGCTCTAAGCTCTTAGGCCTATCGTATGGGAGAAATGGCTTAGACGTTTGCACTTTGGTTGCTGGTCTGTGCCGGTAGTGAGAGCGTGAGTGAGCCTGCGAATGTGTGTTGGGAGTGCTGGGAGGCAAGGCAAAGGCAGATGGCCAGAGTGTGTTTGTGTGTGAAAGCGGTGTGAAGGGAAGGTGAGGACCAGCAACAGCTCTAAGCCCTTTAATGTAGCGTGTGTCAGAAATCGCTTGGGTGTTTGCACTTTGGGATGTGGTCTGTGCCGAGAGTGAGATTGAGCCTGCGAATGTGTGTTGGGAGTGCTGGGAGGCAAGTCAAAGGCAGATGGGCAGAGTGTGTTTGTGTGTGAAAGCGGTGTCAAGGGAAGGTGAGAACCAGCAACACCTCTAAGCCCTTAGGCCTATCGTATGGGAGAAATGGCTTGGACGTTTGCACTTTGGTTGCTGGTCTGTGCCGGGAGTGAGAGTGAGAGTGAGCCTGAGAATGTGTGTTGGGAGTGCTGGGAGGCAAGGCAAAGGCAAAGGGCCAGAGTGTGTTTGTGTGTGAAAGCGGTGTCAAGGGAAGGTGAGGACCACCAACAGCTCTAAGCCCTTAGAGGTAGCATGCGGCAGAAATCGCTTGGGTGTTGGCACTTTAGGATGTGGTCTGTGTCGGGAGTGAGAGTGAGATTGAACCTGAAAATGTGTGTTGGGAGTGCTGGGAGGCAAGGCAAAGGCAGATGGGCAGAGTGTGTTTGGCTGTGAAAGCGGTGTCAAGGGAAGGTGAGGACCAGCAACAGCTCTAAGCCCTTAGAGGTAGCGTGTGTCAGAAATCGCTTGGGTGTTTGCACTTTGGAAGTTGATCTGTGCTGGGAGTGAGAGAGTGAGTGAGCCTACGAATGTGTTTAGGGAGTGCTGGGAGGCAAGTCAAAGGCAGATGGGCAGAGTGTGTTTGTGTGTGAAAGCGGTGTCAAGGGAAGGTGAGGACCAGCAACAGCTCTAACCCTTAGGCCTATCGTATGGGAGAAATGGCTTGGACGTTGCAGTTTAGGAGGTGGTCTGTGCTGGGAGTGAGAGTGAGATTGAGCCTGCGAATGTGTGTTGGGAGTGCTGGGAGGCAAGGCAAAGGCAAAGGGCCAGAGTGTGTTTGTGTGTGAAAGCGGTGTGAAGGGAAGGTGAGGACCAGCAACAGCTCTAAGCCCTTTAATGTAGCGTGTGTCAGAAATCGCTTGGGTGTTTGCACTTTGGGAGTTCGTCTGTGCTGAGAGTGAGATTGAGCCTGCGAATGTGTGTTGGGAGTGCTGGGAGGCAAGGCAAAGGCAGATGGGCAGAGTGTGTTTGTCTGTGAAAGCGGTGTCAAGGGAAGGTGAGGACCAGCAACAGCTCTAAGCCCTTTAATGTAGCGTGTGTCAGAAATCGCTTGGGTGTTTGCACTTTGGGAGTTCGTCTGTGCCGAGAGTGAGATTGAGCCTGCGAATGTGTGTTGGGAGTGCTGGGAGGCAAGGCAAAGGCAGATGGGCAGAGTGTGTTTGTCTGTGAAAGCGGTGTCAAGGGAAGGTGAGGACCAGCAACACCTCTAAGCCCTTAGGCCTATCGATTGGGAGAAATGGCTTGGACGTTTGAACTTTGGTTGCTGGTCTGTGCCCGTAGTGAGAGCGTGAGTGATGCTGCGAAAGTGTGTTGGGAGTGCTGGGAGGCAAGTCAAAGGCAGATGGGCAGAGTGTGTTTGTGTGTGAAAGCGGTGTCAAGGGAAGGTGAGGACCAGCAACAGCTCTAAGCCCTTAGAGGTAGCATGCGGCAGAAATCGCTTGGGTGTTGGCACTTTGGGATGTGGTCTGTGCCGGGAGTGAGAGTGAGATTGAACCTGAAAATGTGTGTTGGGAGTGCGGGGAGGCAAGGCAAAGGCAGATGGGCAGAGTGTGTTTGGCTGTGAAAGCGGTGTCAAGGGAAGGTGAGAACCAGCAACACCTCTAAGCCCTTAGGCCTATCGTATGGGAGAAATGGCTTGGACGTTTGCACTTTGGTTGCTGGTCTGTGCCGGGAGTGAGAGTGAGAGTGAGCCTGAGAATGTGTGTTGGGAGTGCTGGGAGGCAAGGCAAAGGCAAAGGGCCAGAGTGTGTTTGTGTGTGAAAGCGGTGTCAAGGGAAGGTGAGGACCAGCAACAGCTCTAAGCCCTTAGAGGTAGCATGCGGCAGAAATCGCTTGGGTGTTGGCACTTTAGGATGTGGTCTGTGTCGGGAGTGAGAGTGAGATTGAACCTGAGAATGTGTGTTGGGAGTGCTGGGAGGCAAGGCAAAGGCAGATGGGCAGAGTGTGTTTGTGTGTGAAAGCGGTGTCAAGGGAAGGTGAGGACCAGCAACAGCTCTAAGCCCTTAGATGTAGCGTGTGTCAGAAATCGCTTGTGTGTTGGCACATTGGAAGTTGGTCTGTGCTGGGAGTGAGAGTGAGAGTGAGAGTGAGCCTGCGAATGTGTGTTGGGAGTGCTGGGAGGCAAGGCAAAGGCAGATGGCCAGAGTGTGTTTGTCTGTGAAAGCGGTGTCAAGGGAAGGTGAGGACCAGCAACACCTCTAAGCCCTTAGGCCTATCGTATGGGAGAAATGGCTTGGACGTTTGCACTTTGGTTGCTGGTCTGTGCCGGGAGTGAGAGTGAGAGTGAGCCTGAGAATGTGTGTTGGGAGTGCTGGGAGGCAAGGCAAAGGCAAAGGGCCAGAGTGTGTTTGTGTGTGAAAGCGGTGTGAAGGGAAGGTGAGGACCAGCAACAGCTCTAAGCCCTTAGAGGTAGCATGCGGCAGAAATCGCTTGGGTGTTGGCACTTTAGGATGTGGTCTGTGTCGGGAGTGAGAGTGAGATTGAACCTGAGAATGTGTGTTGGGAGTGCTGGGAGGCAAGGCAAAGGCAGATGGGCAGAGTGTGTTTGTGTGTGAAAGCGGTGTCAAGGGAAGGTGAGGACCAGCAACAGCTCTAAGCCCTTAGATGTAGCGTGTGTCAGAAATCGCTTGTGTGTTGGCACATTGGAAGTTGGTCTGTGCTGGGAGTGAGAGTGAGAGTGAGAGTGAGCCTGCGAATGTGTGTTGGGAGTGCTGGGAGGCAAGGCAAAGGCAAAGGGCCAGAGTGTGTTTGTGTGTGAAAGCGGTGTGAAGGGAAGGTGAGGACCAGCAACAGCTCTAAGCCCTTTAATGTAGCGTGTGTCAGAAATCGCTTGGGTGTTTGCACTTTGGGAGTTCGTCTGTGCCGAGAGTGAGATTGAGCCTGCGAATGTGTGTTGGGAGTGCTGGGAGGCAAGGCAAAGGCAGATGGCCAGAGTGTGTTTGTGTGTGAAAGCGGTGTCAAGGGAAGGTGAGGACCAGCAACAGCTCTAAGCCCTTAGAGGTAGCGTTTGTCAGAAATCGCTTCGGTGTTTGCACTTTGGGAGTTGGTCTGTGCCGAGAGTGAGATTGAGCCTGCGAATGTGTGTTGGGAGTGCTGGGAGGCAAGGCAAAGGCAGATGGGCAGAGTGTGTTTGTCTGTGAAAGCGGTGTCAATGGAAGGTGAGGACCAGCAACACCTCTAAGCCCTTAGGCCTATCGTATGGGAGAAATGGCTTGGACGTTTGCACTTTGGTTGCTGGTCTGTGCCGGGAGTCAGAGTGAGAGTGAGCCTGCAAATGTGTGTTGGGAGTGCTGGGAGGCAAGTCAAAGGCAGATGGCCAGAGTGTGTTTGTCTGTGAAAGCGGTGTCAAGTGAAGGAGAGGACCAGCAACACCTCTAAGCCCTTAGGCCTATCGATTGGGAGAAATGGCTTGGACGTTTGAACTTTGGTTGCTGGTCTGTGCCCGTAGTGAGAGTGTGAGTGATGATGCGAAAGTGTGTTGGGAGTGCTGGGAGGCAAGGCAAAGGCAGATGGGCAGAGTGTGTTTGTGTGTGAAAGCGGTGTCAAGGGAAGGTGAGGACCAGCAACAGCTCTAAGCGCTTAGGCCTATTGTATGGAAGAAATGGCTTGGGTGTTGGCACTTTGGTTGCTGGACTGTGCTGGGAGTGAGAGTGAGAGTGAGCCTGAGAATGTGTTTTGGGAGAGCTGGGAGGCAAGGGCAGTGCATTTGGACAGAGTGAGTTTGGCAGTGAAAGCGGTGTGAAGGGAAGGTGAGGACCAGCAACAGCTCTAAGCTCTTAGGCCTATCGTATGGGAGAAATGGCTTAGACGTTTGCACTTTGGTTGCTGGTCTGTGCCGGTAGTGAGAGCGTGAGTGAGCCTGCGAATGTGTGTTGGGAGTGCTGGGAGGCAAGGCAAAGGCAGATGGCCAGAGTGTGTTTGTGTGTGAAAGCGGTGTGAAGGGAAGGTGAGGACCAGCAACAGCTCTAAGCCCTTTAATGTAGCGTGTGTCAGAAATCGCTTGGGTGTTTGCACTTTGGGATGTGGTCTGTGCCGAGAGTGAGATTGAGCCTGCGAATGTGTGTTGGGAGTGCTGGGAGGCAAGTCAAAGGCAGATGGGCAGAGTGTGTTTGTGTGTGAAAGCGGTGTCAAGGGAAGGTGAGAACCAGCAACACCTCTAAGCCCTTAGGCCTATCGTATGGGAGAAATGGCTTGGACGTTTGCACTTTGGTTGCTGGTCTGTGCCGGGAGTGAGAGTGAGAGTGAGCCTGAGAATGTGTGTTGGGAGTGCTGGGAGGCAAGGCAAAGGCAAAGGGCCAGAGTGTGTTTGTGTGTGAAAGCGGTGTCAAGGGAAGGTGAGGACCACCAACAGCTCTAAGCCCTTAGAGGTAGCATGCGGCAGAAATCGCTTGGGTGTTGGCACTTTAGGATGTGGTCTGTGTCGGGAGTGAGAGTGAGATTGAACCTGAAAATGTGTGTTGGGAGTGCTGGGAGGCAAGGCAAAGGCAGATGGGCAGAGTGTGTTTGGCTGTGAAAGCGGTGTCAAGGGAAGGTGAGAACCAGCAACAGCTCTAAGCCCTTAGAGGTAGCGTGTGTCAGAAATCGCTTGGGTGTTTGCACTTTGGAAGTTGATCTGTGCTGGGAGTGAGAGAGTGAGTGAGCCTACGAATGTGTTTAGGGAGTGCTGGGAGGCAAGTCAAAGGCAGATGGGCAGAGTGTGTTTGTGTGTGAAAGCGGTGTCAAGGGAAGGTGAGGACCAGCAACAGCTCTAACCCTTAGGCCTATCGTATGGGAGAAATGGCTTGGACGTTGCAGTTTAGGAGGTGGTCTGTGCTGGGAGTGAGAGTGAGATTGAGCCTGCGAATGTGTGTTGGGAGTGCTGGGAGGCAAGGCAAAGGCAAAGGGCCAGAGTGTGTTTGTGTGTGAAAGCGGTGTGAAGGGAAGGTGAGGACCAGCAACAGCTCTAAGCCCTTTAATGTAGCGTGTGTCAGAAATCGCTTGGGTGTTTGCACTTTGGGAGTTCGTCTGTGCCGAGAGTGAGATTGAGCCTGCGAATGTGTGTTGGGAGTGCTGGGAGGCAAGGCAAAGGCAGATGGGCAGAGTGTGTTTGTCTGTGAAAGCGGTGTCAAGGGAAGGTGAGGACCAGCAACACCTCTAAGCCCTTAGGCCTATCGATTGGGAGAAATGGCTTGGACGTTTGAACTTTGGTTGCTGGTCTGTGCCCGTAGTGAGAGCGTGAGTGATCCTGCGAAAGTGTGTTGGGAGTGCTGGGAGGCAAGTCAAAGGCAGATGGGCAGAGTGTGTTTGTGTGTGAAAGCGGTGTCAAGGGAAGGTGAGGACCAGCAACAGCTCTAAGCCCTTAGAGGTAGCATGCGGCAGAAATCGCTTGGGTGTTGGCACTTTGGGATGTGGTCTGTGCCGGGAGTGAGAGTGAGATTGAACCTGAAAATGTGTGTTGGGAGTGCGGGGAGGCAAGGCAAAGGCAGATGGGCAGAGTGTGTTTGGCTGTGAAAGCGGTGTCAAGGGAAGGTGAGAACCAGCAACACCTCTAAGCCCTTAGGCCTATCGTATGGGAGAAATGGCTTGGACGTTTGCACTTTGGTTGCTGGTCTGTGCCGGGAGTGAGAGTGAGAGTGAGCCTGAGAATGTGTGTTGGGAGTGCTGGGAGGCAAGGCAAAGGCAAAGGGCCAGAGTGTGTTTGTGTGTGAAAGCGGTGTCAAGGGAAGGTGAGGACCAGCAACACCTCTAAGCCCTTAGAGGTAGCATGCGGCAGAAATCGCTTGGGTGTTGGCACTTTAGGATGTGGTCTGTGTCGGGAGTGAGAGTGAGATTGAACCTGAGAATGTGTGTTGGGAGTGCTGGGAGGCAAGGCAAAGGCAGATGGGCAGAGTGTGTTTGTGTGTGAAAGCGGTGTCAAGGGAAGGTGAGGACCAGCAACAGCTCTAAGCCCTTAGATGTAGCGTGTGTCAGAAATCGCTTGTGTGTTGGCACATTGGAAGTTGGTCTGTGCTGGGAGTGAGAGTGAGAGTGAGAGTGAGCCTGCGAATGTGTGTTGGGAGTGCTGGGAGGCAAGGCAAAGGCAGATGGCCAGAGTGTGTTTGTCTGTGAAAGCGGTGTCAAGGGAAGGTGAGGACCAGCAACACCTCTAAGCCCTTAGGCCTATCGTATGGGAGAAATGGCTTGGACGTTTGCACTTTGGTTGCTGGTCTGTGCCGGGAGTGAGAGTGAGAGTGAGCCTGAGAATGTGTGTTGGGAGTGCTGGGAGGCAAGGCAAAGGCAAAGGGCCAGAGTGTGTTTGTGTGTGAAAGCGGTGTGAAGGGAAGGTGAGGACCAGCAACAGCTCTAAGCCCTTAGAGGTAGCATGCGGCAGAAATCGCTTGGGTGTTGGCACTTTAGGATGTGGTCTGTGTCGGGAGTGAGAGTGAGATTGAACCTGAGAATGTGTGTTGGGAGTGCTGGGAGGCAAGGCAAAGGCAGATGGGCAGAGTGTGTTTGTGTGTGAAAGCGGTGTCAAGGGAAGGTGAGGACCAGCAACAGCTCTAAGCCCTTAGATGTAGCGTGTGTCAGAAATCGCTTGTGTGTTGGCACATTGGAAGTTGGTCTGTGCTGGGAGTGAGAGTGAGAGTGAGAGTGAGCCTGCGAATGTGTGTTGGGAGTGCTGGGAGGCAAGTCAAAGGCAGATGGCCAGAGTGTGTTTGTCTGTGAAAGCGGTGTCAAGGGAAGGTGAGGACCAGCAACACCTCTAAGCCCTTAGGCCTATCGTATGGGAGAAATGGCTTGGACGTTTGCACTTTGGTTGCTGGTCTGTGCCGGGAGTGAGAGTGAGAGTGAGCCTGAGAATGTGTGTTGGGAGTGCTGGGAGGCAAGGCAAAGGCAAAGGGCCAGAGTGTGTTTGTGTGTGAAAGCGGTGTCAAGGGAAGGTGAGGACCACCAACAGCTCTAAGCCCTTAGGCCTATCGATTGGGAGAAATGGCTTGGACGTTTGAACTTTGGTTGCTGGTCTGTGCCCGTAGTGAGAGCGTGAGTGATGCTGCGAAAGTGTGTTGGGAGTGCTGGGAGGCAAGGCAAAGGCAGATGGGCAGAGTGTGTTTGGCTGTGAAAGCGGTGTCAAGGGAAGGTGAGGACTAGCAACAGCTCTAATCCCTTAGAGGTAGCGTGTGTCAGAAATCGCTTGGGTGTTGGCACTTTGGAAGTTGATCTGTGCTGGGAGTGAGAGCGTGAGTGAGCCTACGAATGTGTTTAGGGAGTGCTGGGAGGCAAGGCAAAGGCAGATGGGCAGAGTGTGTTTGTGTGTGAAAGCGGTGTCAAGGGAAGGTGAGGACCAGCAACAGCTCTAACCCTTAGGCCTATCGTATGGGAGAAATGGCTTGGACGTTTGCAGTTTAGGAGGTGGTCTGTGCTGGGAGTGAGAGTGAGATTGAGCCTGCGAATGTGTGTTGGGAGTGCTGGGAGGCAAGGCAAAGGCAGATGGGCAGAGTGTGTTTGTGTGTGAAAGCGGTGTCAAGGGAAGGTGAGGACCAGCAACAGCTCTAAGCGCTTAGGCCTATTGTATGGAAGAAATGGCTTGGGTGTTGGCACTTTGGTTGCTGGACTGTGCTGGGAGTGAGAGTGAGAGTGAGCCTGAGAATGTGTTTTGGGAGAGCTGGGAGGCAAGGGCAGTGCATTTGGACAGAGTGAGTTTGGCAGTGAAAGCGGTGTGAAGGGAAGGTGAGGACCAGCAACAGCTCTAAGCCCTTAGGCCTATCGTATGGGAGAAATGGCTTAGACGTTTGCACTTTGGTTGCTGGTCTGTGCCGGTAGTGAGAGCGTGAGTGAGCCTGCGAATGTGTGTTGGGAGTGCTGGGAGGCAAGGCAAAGGCAGATGGCCAGAGTGTGTTTGGCTGTGAAAGCGGTGTCAAGGGAAGGTGAGGACCAGACACAGCTCTAAAGCCTTAGGCGTATGGTATTGCAGAAATGGCTTGGGCATTTGCACTTTGGGAGGTGGTCTGTGCCGGTTGTGAGAGTGTGTTGGGAGTGCTGGAGGCAAGGGCAGGGCAGATGGGAGGAGTGTGTTTGGCTGTAAAAGCGGTGTCAAGGGAAGGTGAGGACCAGCAACAGCTCTAAGCCCTTAGAGGTAGCGTGTGTCAGAAATCGCTTGGGTGTTTGCACTTTGGAAGTTGATCTGTGCTGGGAGTGAGAGTGTGAGTGAGCCTACGAATGTGTTTAGGGAGTGCTGGGAGGCAAGGCAAAGGCAGATGGGCAGAGTGTGTTTGTCTGTGAAAGCGGTGTGAAGGGAAGGTGAGGACCAGCAACAGCTCTAAGCGCTTAGGCCTATCGTATGGGAGAAATGGCTTGGACGTTTGCAGTTTAGGAGGTGGTCTGTGCTGGGAGTGAGAGTGAGATTGAGCCTGCGAATGTGTGTTGGGAGTGCTGGGAGGCAAGGCAAAGGCAAAGGGCCAGAGTGTGTTTGTGTGTGAAAGCGGTGTCAAGGGAAGGTGAGGACCAGCAACAGCTCTAAGGCCTTTAATGTAGCGTGTGTCAGAAATCGCTTGGGTGTTTGCACTTTGGGAGCTGGTCTGTGCGAGAGTGAGATTGAACCTGAAAATGTGTGTTGGGAGTGCTGGGAGGCAAGGCAAAGGCATATGGGCAGAGTGTGTTTGTGTGTGAAAGCGGTGTCAAGGGAAGGTGAGGACCAGCAACAGCGCTAAGCCCTTAGGCCTATCGTATGGGAGAAATGGCTTGGACGTTTGAACTTTGGTTGCTGGTCTGTGCCCGTAGTGAGAGCGTGAGTGATCCTGCGAAAGTGTGTTGGGAGTGCGGGGAGGCAAGGCAAAGGCATATGGACAGAGTGTGTTTGGCTGTGAAAGCGGTGTCAAGGGAAGGTGAGAACCAGCAACACCTCTAAGCCCTTAGGCCTATCGTATGGGAGAAATGGCTTGGACGTTTGCACTTTGGTTGCTGGTCTGTGCCGGGAGTGAGAGTGAGAGTGAGCCTGAGAATGTGTGTTGGGAGTGCTGGGAGGCAAGGCAAAGGCAAAGGGCCAGAGTGTGTTTGTGTGTGAAAGCGGTGTCAAGGGAAGGTGAGGACCAGCAACAGCTCTAAGCCCTTAAAGGTAGCATGCGGCAGAAATCGCTTGGGTGTTGGCACTTTAGGATGTGGTCTGTGTCGGGAGTGAGAGTGAGATTGAACCTGAGAATGTGTGTTGGGAGTGCTGGGAGGCAAGGCAAAGGCAGATGGGCAGAGTGTGTTTGTGTGTGAAAGCGGTGTCAAGGGAAGGTGAGGACCAGCAACAGCTCTAAGCCCTTAGATGTAGCGTGTGTCAGAAATCGCTTGTGTGTTGGCACATTGGAAGTTGGTCTGTGCTGGGAGTGAGAGTGAGAGTGAGAGTGAGCCTGCGAATGTGTGTTGGGAGTGCTGGGAGGCAAGTCAAAGGCAGATGGGCAGAGTGTGTTTGGCTGTGAAAGCGGTGTCAAGGGAAGGTGAGGACCAGCAACACCTCTAAGCCCTTAGGCCTATCGTATGGGAGAAATGGCTTGGACGTTTGCACTTTGGGATGTGGTCTGTGCCGGGAGTGAGAGTGAGAGTGAGCCTGAGAATGTGTGTTGGGAGTGCTGGGAGGCAAGGCAAAGGCAAAGGGCCAGAGTGTGTTTGTGTGTGAAAGCGGTGTCAAGGGAAGGTGAGGACCAGCAACAGCTCTAAGCCCTTAGAGGTAGCATGCGGCAGAAATCGCTTGGGTGTTGGCACTTTAGGATGTGGTCTGTGTCGGGAGTGAGAGTGAGATTGAACCTGAGAATGTGTGTTGGGAGTGCTGGGAGGCAAGGCAAAGGCAGATGGGCAGAGTGTGTTTGGCTGTGAAAGCGGTGTCAAGGGAAGGTGAGGACCAGCAACAGCTCTAAGCCCTTAGATGTAGCGTGTGTCAGAAATCGCTTGTGTGTTGGCACATTGGAAGTTGGTCTGTGCTGGGAGTGAGAGTGAGAGTGAGAGTGAGCCTGCGAATGTGTGTTGGGAGTGCTGGGAGGCAAGTCAAAGGCAGATGGCCAGAGTGTGTTTGTCTGTGAAAGCGGTGTCAAGGGAAGGTGTGGACCAGCAACAGCTCTAAAGCCTTAGGCGTATGGTATTGCAGAAATGGCTTGGGCATTTGCACTTTGGGAGGTGGTCTGTGCCGGTTGTGAGAGTGTGTTGGGAGTGCTGGAGGCAAGGGCAGGGCAGATGGGAGGAGTGTGTTTGGCTGTGAAAGCGGTGTCAAGGGAAGGTGAGGACCAGCAACAGCTCTAAGCCCTTAGAGGTAGCGTGTGTCAGAAATCGCTTGGGTGTTTGCACTTTGGAAGTTGATCTGTGCTGGGAGTGAGAGTGTGAGTGAGCCTACGAATGTGTTTAGGGAGTGCTGGGAGGCAAGGCAAAGGCAGATGGGCAGAGTGTGTTTGTCTGTGAAAGCGGTGTCAAGGGAAGGTGAGGACCAGCAACAGCTCTAAGCCCTTAGGCCTATCTTATGGGAGAAATGGCTTGGACGTTTGCAGTTTAGGAGGTGGTCTGTGCTGGGAGTGAGAGTGAGATTGAGCCTGCGAATGTGTGTTGGGAGTGCTGGGAGGCAAGGCAAAGGCAAAGGGCCAGAGTGTGTTTGTGTGTGAAAGCGGTGTGAAGGGAAGGTGAGGACCAGCAACAGCTCTAAGCCCTTTAATGTAGCGTGTGTCAGAAATCGCTTGGGTGTTTGCACTTTGGGAGTTGGTCTGTGCCGAGAGTGAGATTGAGCCTGCGAATGTGTGTTGGGAGTGCTGGGAGGCAAGGCAAAGGCAGATGGGCAGAGTGTGTTTGTCTGTGAAAGCGGTGTCAAGGGAAGGTGAGGACCAGCAACACCTCTAAGCCCTTAGGCCTATCGTATGGGAGAAATGGCTTGGACGTTTGCACTTTGGTTGCTGGTCTGTGCCGGGAGTCAGAGTGAGAGTGAGCCTGCGAATGTGTGTTGGGAGTGCTGGGAGGCAAGTCAAAGGCAGATGGCCAGAGTGTGTTTGTGTGTGAAAGCGGTGTCAAGGGAAGGTGAGGACCAGCAACAGCTCTAAGCCCTTAGAGGTAGCATGCGGCAGAAATCGCTTGGGTGTTGGCACTTTAGGATGTGGTCTGTGTCGGGAGTGAGAGTGAGATTGAGCCTGCGAATGTGTGTTGGGAGTGCTGGGAGGCAAGGCAAAGGCAGATGGGCAGAGTGTGTTTGGCTGTGAAAGCGGTGTCAAGGGAAGGTGAGGACCAGCAACAGCTCTAAGCCCTTAGATGTAGCGTGTGTCAGAAATCGCTTGTGTGTTGGCACATTGGAAGTTGGTCTGTGCTGGGAGTGAGAGTGAGAGTGAGAGTGAGCCTGCGAATGTGTGTTGGGAGTGCTGGGAGGCAAGTCAAAGGCAGATGGCCAGAGTGTGTTTGTCTGTGAAAGCGGTGTCAAGGGAAGGTGTGGACCAGCAACAGCTCTAAAGCCTTAGGCGTATGGTATTGCAGAAATGGCTTGGGCATTTGCACTTTGGGAGGTGGTCTGTGCCGGTTGTGAGAGTGTGTTGGGAGTGCTGGAGGCAAGGGCAGGGCAGATGGGAGGAGTGTGTTTGGCTGTGAAAGCGGTGTCAAGGGAAGGTGAGGACCAGCAACAGCTCTAAGCCCTTAGAGGTAGCGTGTGTCAGAAATCGCTTGGGTGTTTGCACTTTGGAAGTTGATCTGTGCTGGGAGTGAGAGTGTGAGTGAGCCTACGAATGTGTTTAGGGAGTGCTGGGAGGCAAGTCAAAGGCAGATGGGCAGAGTGTGTTTGTGTGTGAAAGCGGTGTCAAGGGAAGGTGAGGACCAGCAACAGCTCTAAGCCCTTTAATGTAGCGTGTGTCAGAAATCGCTTGGGTGTTTGCACTTTGGGAGTTGGTCTGTGCCGAGAGTGAGATTGAGCCTGCGAATGTGTGTTGGGAGTGCTGGGAGGCAAGGCAAAGGCAGATGGGCAGAGTGTGTTTGTCTGTGAAAGCGGTGTCAAGGGAAGGTGAGGACCAGCAACAGCGCTAAGCCCTTAGGCCTATCGTATGGGAGAAATGGGTTGGTTGTTTGCACTGTGGGAGGTGGTCTGTGCTGGGAGTGAGAGTGAGAGCGTGAGGGAGCCTGAGAATGTGTGTTGGGCGTGCTGGGAGGCAATGGCAGCGCAGATGGGCAGAGTGTGTTTGTGTGTGAAAGCGGTGTCAAGGGAAGGTGAGGACCAGCAACAGCTCTAAGCGCTTAGGCCTATTGTATAGAAGAAATGGCTTGGGTGTTGGCACTTTGGTTGCTGGACTGTGCTGGGAGTGAGAGTGAGAGTGAGCCTGAGAATGTGTTTTGGGAGA
This sequence comes from Pelecanus crispus, assembly GCF_030463565.1. Classification (NCBI taxonomy): domain Eukaryota; kingdom Metazoa; phylum Chordata; class Aves; order Pelecaniformes; family Pelecanidae; genus Pelecanus; species Pelecanus crispus. The sequence goes on along the minus strand of NC_134657.1, from coordinate 463,761 downwards.
GCTGGGAGGCAAGGGCAGCGCATTTGGACAGAGTGAGTTTGGCAGTGAAAGCGGTGTGAAGGGAAGGTGAGGACCAGCAACAGCTCTAAGCCCTTAGGCCTATCGTATGGGAGAAATGGCTTAGACGTTTGCACTTTGGTTGCTGGTCTGTGCCGGGAGTGAGAGCGTGAGTGAGCCTGCGAATGTGTGTTGGGAGTGCTGGGAGGCAAGTCAAAGGCAGATGGCCAGAGTGTGTTTGTGTGTGAAAGCGGTGTCAAGGGAAGGTGAGGACCAGCAACAGCTCTAAGCCCTTAGATGTAGCGTGTGTGAGAAATCGCTTGTGTGTTGGCACATTGGAAGTTGGTCTGTGCTGGGAGTGAGAGTGAGAGTGAGAGTGAGCCTGCGAATGTGTGTTGGGAGTGCTGGGAGGCAAGTCAAATGCAGATGGCCAGAGTGTGTTTGTCTGTGAAAGCGGTGTCAAGTGAAGGAGAGGACCAGCAACACCTCTAAGCCCTTAGGCCTATCGATTGGGAGAAATGGCTTGGACGTTTGAACTTTGGTTGCTGGTCTGTGCCCGTAGTGAGAGCGTGAGTGATGATGCGAAAGTGTGTTGGGAGTGCTGGGAGGCAAGGCAAAGGCAGATGGGCAGAGTGTGTTTGTGTGTGAAAGCGGTGTCAAGGGAAGGTGAGGACCAGCAACAGCTCTAAGCGCTTAGGCCTATTGTATGGAAGAAATGGCTTGGGTGTTGGCACTTTGGTTGCTGGACTGTGCTGGGAGTGAGAGTGAGAGTGAGCCTGAGAATGTGTTTTGGGAGAGCTGGGAGGCAAGGGCAGTGCATTTGGACAGAGTGAGTTTGGCAGTGAAAGCGGTGTGAAGGGAAGGTGAGGACCAGCAACAGCTCTAAGCTCTTAGGCCTATCGTATGGGAGAAATGGCTTAGACGTTTGCACTTTGGTTGCTGGTCTGTGCCGGTAGTGAGAGCGTGAGTGAGCCTGCGAATGTGTGTTGGGAGTGCTGGGAGGCAAGGCAAAGGCAGATGGGCAGAGTGTGTTTGTGTGTGAAAGCGGTGTGAAGGGAAGGTGAGGACCAGCAACAGCTCTAAGCCCTTTAATGTAGCGTGTGTCAGAAATCGCTTGGGTGTTTCCACTTTGGGATGTGGTCTGTGCCGAGAGTGAGATTGAGCCTGCGAATGTGTGTTGGGAGTGCTGGGAGGCAAGTCAAAGGCAGATGGGCAGAGTGTGTTTGTGTGTGAAAGCGGTGTCAAGGGAAGGTGAGAACCAGCAACACCTCTAAGCCCTTAGGCCTATCGTATGGGAGAAATGGCTTGGACGTTTGCACTTTGGTTGCTGGTCTGTGCCGGGAGTGAGAGTGAGAGTGAGCCTGAGAATGTGTGTTGGGAGTGCTGGGAGGCAAGGCAAAGGCAAAGGGCCAGAGTGTGTTTGTGTGTGAAAGCGGTGTCAAGGGAAGGTGAGGACCACCAACAGCTCTAAGCCCTTAGAGGTAGCATGCGGCAGAAATCGCTTGGGTGTTGGCACTTTAGGATGTGGTCTGTGTCGGGAGTGAGAGTGAGATTGAACCTGAAAATGTGTGTTGGGAGTGCTGGGAGGCAAGGCAAAGGCAGATGGGCAGAGTGTGTTTGGCTGTGAAAGCGGTGTCAAGGGAAGGTGAGAACCAGCAACAGCTCTAAGCCCTTAGAGGTAGCGTGTGTCAGAAATCGCTTGGGTGTTTGCACTTTGGAAGTTGATCTGTGCTGGGAGTGAGAGAGTGAGTGAGCCTACGAATGTGTTTAGGGAGTGCTGGGAGGCAAGTCAAAGGCAGATGGGCAGAGTGTGTTTGTGTGTGAAAGCGGTGTCAAGGGAAGGTGAGGACCAGCAACAGCTCTAACCCTTAGGCCTATCGTATGGGAGAAATGGCTTGGACGTTTGCAGTTTAGGAGGTGGTCTGTGCTGGGAGTGAGAGTGAGATTGAGCCTGCGAATGTGTGTTGGGAGTGCTGGGAGGCAAGGCAAAGGCAAAGGGCCAGAGTGTGTTTGTGTGTGAAAGCGGTGTGAAGGGAAGGTGAGGACCAGCAACAGCTCTAAGCCCTTTAATGTAGCGTGTGTCAGAAATCGCTTGGGTGTTTGCACTTTGGGAGTTCGTCTGTGCTGAGAGTGAGATTGAGCCTGCGAATGTGTGTTGGGAGTGCTGGGAGGCAAGGCAAAGGCAGATGGGCAGAGTGTGTTTGTCTGTGAAAGCGGTGTCAAGGGAAGGTGAGGACCAGCAACAGCTCTAAGCCCTTTAATGTAGCGTGTGTCAGAAATCGCTTGGGTGTTTGCACTTTGGGAGTTGGTCTGTGCCGAGAGTGAGATTGAGCCTGCGAATGTGTGTTGGGAGTGCTGGGAGGCAAGTCAAAGGCAGATGGGCAGAGTGTGTTTGTCTGTGAAAGCGGTGTCAAGGGAAGGTGAGGACCAGCAACAGCTCTAAGCCCTTAGAGGTAGCATGCGGCAGAAATCGCTTGGGTGTTGGCACTTTAGGATGTGGTCTGTGTCGGGAGTGAGAGTGAGATTGAACCTGAGAATGTGTGTTGGGAGTGCTGGGAGGCAAGGCAAAGGCAGATGGGCAGAGTGTGTTTGGCTGTGAAAGCGGTGTCAAGGGAAGGTGAGGACCAGCAACAGCTCTAAGCCCTTAGATGTAGCGTGTGTCAGAAATCGCTTGTGTGTTGGCACATTGGAAGTTGGTCTGTGCTGGGAGTGAGAGTGAGAGTGAGAGTGAGCCTGCGAATGTGTGTTGGGAGTGCTGGGAGGCAAGGCAAAGGCAAAGGGCCAGAGTGTGTTTGTGTGTGAAAGCGGTGTGAAGGGAAGGTGAGGACCAGCAACAGCTCTAAGCCCTTTAATGTAGCGTGTGTCAGAAATCGCTTGGGTGTTTGCACTTTGGGAGTTCGTCTGTGCCGAGAGTGAGATTGAGCCTGCGAATGTGTGTTGGGAGTGCTGGGAGGCAAGGCAAAGGCAGATGGCCAGAGTGTGTTTGTGTGTGAAAGCGGTGTCAAGGGAAGGTGAGGACCAGCAACAGCTCTAAGCCCTTAGAGGTAGCGTTTGTCAGAAATCGCTTCGGTGTTTGCACTTTGGGAGTTGGTCTGTGCCGAGAGTGAGATTGAGCCTGCGAATGTGTGTTGGGAGTGCTGGGAGGCAAGGCAAAGGCAGATGGGCAGAGTGTGTTTGTCTGTGAAAGCGGTGTCAATGGAAGGTGAGGACCAGCAACACCTCTAAGCCCTTAGGCCTATCGTATGGGAGAAATGGCTTGGACGTTTGCACTTTGGTTGCTGGTCTGTGCCGGGAGTCAGAGTGAGAGTGAGCCTGCGAATGTGTGTTGGGAGTGCTGGGAGGCAAGTCAAAGGCAGATGGCCAGAGTGTGTTTGTCTGTGAAAGCGGTGTCAAGTGAAGGAGAGGACCAGCAACACCTCTAAGCCCTTAGGCCTATCGATTGGGAGAAATGGCTTGGACGTTTGAACTTTGGTTGCTGGTCTGTGCCCGTAGTGAGAGTGTGAGTGATGATGCGAAAGTGTGTTGGGAGTGCTGGGAGGCAAGGCAAAGGCAGATGGGCAGAGTGTGTTTGTGTGTGAAAGCGGTGTCAAGGGAAGGTGAGGACCAGCAACAGCTCTAAGCGCTTAGGCCTATTGTATGGAAGAAATGGCTTGGGTGTTGGCACTTTGGTTGCTGGACTGTGCTGGGAGTGAGAGTGAGAGTGAGCCTGAGAATGTGTTTTGGGAGAGCTGGGAGGCAAGGGCAGTGCATTTGGACAGAGTGAGTTTGGCAGTGAAAGCGGTGTGAAGGGAAGGTGAGGACCAGCAACAGCTCTAAGCTCTTAGGCCTATCGTATGGGAGAAATGGCTTAGACGTTTGCACTTTGGTTGCTGGTCTGTGCCGGTAGTGAGAGCGTGAGTGAGCCTGCGAATGTGTGTTGGGAGTGCTGGGAGGCAAGGCAAAGGCAGATGGCCAGAGTGTGTTTGTGTGTGAAAGCGGTGTGAAGGGAAGGTGAGGACCAGCAACAGCTCTAAGCCCTTTAATGTAGCGTGTGTCAGAAATCGCTTGGGTGTTTGCACTTTGGGATGTGGTCTGTGCCGAGAGTGAGATTGAGCCTGCGAATGTGTGTTGGGAGTGCTGGGAGGCAAGTCAAAGGCAGATGGGCAGAGTGTGTTTGTGTGTGAAAGCGGTGTCAAGGGAAGGTGAGAACCAGCAACACCTCTAAGCCCTTAGGCCTATCGTATGGGAGAAATGGCTTGGACGTTTGCACTTTGGTTGCTGGTCTGTGCCGGGAGTGAGAGTGAGAGTGAGCCTGAGAATGTGTGTTGGGAGTGCTGGGAGGCAAGGCAAAGGCAAAGGGCCAGAGTGTGTTTGTGTGTGAAAGCGGTGTCAAGGGAAGGTGAGGACCACCAACAGCTCTAAGCCCTTAGAGGTAGCATGCGGCAGAAATCGCTTGGGTGTTGGCACTTTAGGATGTGGTCTGTGTCGGGAGTGAGAGTGAGATTGAACCTGAAAATGTGTGTTGGGAGTGCTGGGAGGCAAGGCAAAGGCAGATGGGCAGAGTGTGTTTGGCTGTGAAAGCGGTGTCAAGGGAAGGTGAGGACCAGCAACAGCTCTAAGCCCTTAGAGGTAGCGTGTGTCAGAAATCGCTTGGGTGTTTGCACTTTGGAAGTTGATCTGTGCTGGGAGTGAGAGAGTGAGTGAGCCTACGAATGTGTTTAGGGAGTGCTGGGAGGCAAGTCAAAGGCAGATGGGCAGAGTGTGTTTGTGTGTGAAAGCGGTGTCAAGGGAAGGTGAGGACCAGCAACAGCTCTAACCCTTAGGCCTATCGTATGGGAGAAATGGCTTGGACGTTGCAGTTTAGGAGGTGGTCTGTGCTGGGAGTGAGAGTGAGATTGAGCCTGCGAATGTGTGTTGGGAGTGCTGGGAGGCAAGGCAAAGGCAAAGGGCCAGAGTGTGTTTGTGTGTGAAAGCGGTGTGAAGGGAAGGTGAGGACCAGCAACAGCTCTAAGCCCTTTAATGTAGCGTGTGTCAGAAATCGCTTGGGTGTTTGCACTTTGGGAGTTCGTCTGTGCTGAGAGTGAGATTGAGCCTGCGAATGTGTGTTGGGAGTGCTGGGAGGCAAGGCAAAGGCAGATGGCCAGAGTGTGTTTGTCTGTGAAAGCGGTGTCAAGGGAAGGTGAGGACCAGCAACAGCTCTAAGCCCTTTAATGTAGCGTGTGTCAGAAATCGCTTGGGTGTTTGCACTTTGGGAGTTCGTCTGTGCCGAGAGTGAGATTGAGCCTGCGAATGTGTGTTGGGAGTGCTGGGAGGCAAGGCAAAGGCAGATGGGCAGAGTGTGTTTGTCTGTGAAAGCGGTGTCAAGGGAAGGTGAGGACCAGCAACACCTCTAAGCCCTTAGGCCTATCGATTGGGAGAAATGGCTTGGACGTTTGAACTTTGGTTGCTGGTCTGTGCCCGTAGTGAGAGCGTGAGTGATCCTGCGAAAGTGTGTTGGGAGTGCTGGGAGGCAAGTCAAAGGCAGATGGGCAGAGTGTGTTTGTGTGTGAAAGCGGTGTCAAGGGAAGGTGAGGACCAGCAACAGCTCTAAGCCCTTAGAGGTAGCATGCGGCAGAAATCGCTTGGGTGTTGGCACTTTGGGATGTGGTCTGTGCCGGGAGTGAGAGTGAGATTGAACCTGAAAATGTGTGTTGGGAGTGCGGGGAGGCAAGGCAAAGGCAGATGGGCAGAGTGTGTTTGGCTGTGAAAGCGGTGTCAAGGGAAGGTGAGAACCAGCAACACCTCTAAGCCCTTAGGCCTATCGTATGGGAGAAATGGCTTGGACGTTTGCACTTTGGTTGCTGGTCTGTGCCGGGAGTGAGAGTGAGAGTGAGCCTGAGAATGTGTGTTGGGAGTGCTGGGAGGCAAGGCAAAGGCAAAGGGCCAGAGTGTGTTTGTGTGTGAAAGCGGTGTCAAGGGAAGGTGAGGACCAGCAACACCTCTAAGCCCTTAGAGGTAGCATGCGGCAGAAATCGCTTGGGTGTTGGCACTTTAGGATGTGGTCTGTGTCGGGAGTGAGAGTGAGATTGAACCTGAGAATGTGTGTTGGGAGTGCTGGGAGGCAAGGCAAAGGCAGATGGGCAGAGTGTGTTTGTGTGTGAAAGCGGTGTCAAGGGAAGGTGAGGACCAGCAACAGCTCTAAGCCCTTAGATGTAGCGTGTGTCAGAAATCGCTTGTGTGTTGGCACATTGGAAGTTGGTCTGTGCTGGGAGTGAGAGTGAGAGTGAGAGTGAGCCTGCGAATGTGTGTTGGGAGTGCTGGGAGGCAAGGCAAAGGCAGATGGCCAGAGTGTGTTTGTCTGTGAAAGCGGTGTCAAGGGAAGGTGAGGACCAGCAACACCTCTAAGCCCTTAGGCCTATCGTATGGGAGAAATGGCTTGGACGTTTGCACTTTGGTTGCTGGTCTGTGCCGGGAGTGAGAGTGAGAGTGAGCCTGAGAATGTGTGTTGGGAGTGCTGGGAGGCAAGGCAAAGGCAAAGGGCCAGAGTGTGTTTGTGTGTGAAAGCGGTGTGAAGGGAAGGTGAGGACCAGCAACAGCTCTAAGCCCTTAGAGGTAGCATGCGGCAGAAATCGCTTGGGTGTTGGCACTTTAGGATGTGGTCTGTGTCGGGAGTGAGAGTGAGATTGAACCTGAGAATGTGTGTTGGGAGTGCTGGGAGGCAAGGCAAAGGCAGATGGGCAGAGTGTGTTTGTGTGTGAAAGCGGTGTCAAGGGAAGGTGAGGACCAGCAACAGCTCTAAGCCCTTAGATGTAGCGTGTGTCAGAAATCGCTTGTGTGTTGGCACATTGGAAGTTGGTCTGTGCTGGGAGTGAGAGTGAGAGTGAGAGTGAGCCTGCGAATGTGTGTTGGGAGTGCTGGGAGGCAAGTCAAAGGCAGATGGCCAGAGTGTGTTTGTCTGTGAAAGCGGTGTCAAGGGAAGGTGAGGACCAGCAACACCTCTAAGCCCTTAGGCCTATCGTATGGGAGAAATGGCTTGGACGTTTGCACTTTGGTTGCTGGTCTGTGCCGGGAGTGAGAGTGAGAGTGAGCCTGAGAATGTGTGTTGGGAGTGCTGGGAGGCAAGGCAAAGGCAAAGGGCCAGAGTGTGTTTGTGTGTGAAAGCGGTGTCAAGGGAAGGTGAGGACCACCAACAGCTCTAAGCCCTTAGGCCTATCGATTGGGAGAAATGGCTTGGACGTTTGAACTTTGGTTGCTGGTCTGTGCCCGTAGTGAGAGCGTGAGTGATGCTGCGAAAGTGTGTTGGGAGTGCTGGGAGGCAAGGCAAAGGCAGATGGGCAGAGTGTGTTTGGCTGTGAAAGCGGTGTCAAGGGAAGGTGAGGACTAGCAACAGCTCTAATCCCTTAGAGGTAGCGTGTGTCAGAAATCGCTTGGGTGTTGGCACTTTGGAAGTTGATCTGTGCTGGGAGTGAGAGCGTGAGTGAGCCTACGAATGTGTTTAGGGAGTGCTGGGAGGCAAGGCAAAGGCAGATGGGCAGAGTGTGTTTGTGTGTGAAAGCGGTGTCAAGGGAAGGTGAGGACCAGCAACAGCTCTAACCCTTAGGCCTATCGTATGGGAGAAATGGCTTGGACGTTTGCAGTTTAGGAGGTGGTCTGTGCTGGGAGTGAGAGTGAGATTGAGCCTGCGAATGTGTGTTGGGAGTGCTGGTAGGCAAGGCAAAGGCAGATGGGCAGAGTGTGTTTGTCTGTGAAAGCGGTGTCAAGGGAAGGTGAGGACCAGCAACAGCTCTAAGCGCTTAGGCCTATTGTATGGAAGAAATGGCTTGGGTGTTGGCACTTTGGTTGCTGGACTGTGCTGGGAGTGAGAGTGAGAGTGAGCCTGAGAATGTGTTTTGGGAGAGCTGGGAGGCAAGGGCAGTGCATTTGGACAGAGTGAGTTTGGCAGTGAAAGCGGTGTGAAGGGAAGGTGAGGACCAGCAACAGCTCTAAGCCCTTAGGCCTATCGTATGGGAGAAATGGCTTAGACGTTTGCACTTTGGTTGCTGGTCTGTGCCGGTAGTGAGAGCGTGAGTGAGCCTGCGAATGTGTGTTGGGAGTGCTGGGAGGCAAGGCAAAGGCAGATGGCCAGAGTGTGTTTGGCTGTGAAAGCGGTGTCAAGGGAAGGTGAGGACCAGACACAGCTCTAAAGCCTTAGGCGTATGGTATTGCAGAAATGGCTTGGGCATTTGCACTTTGGGAGGTGGTCTGTGCCGGTTGTGAGAGTGTGTTGGGAGTGCTGGAGGCAAGGGCAGGGCAGATGGGAGGAGTGTGTTTGGCTGTAAAAGCGGTGTCAAGGGAAGGTGAGGACCAGCAACAGCTCTAAGCCCTTAGAGGTAGCGTGTGTCAGAAATCGCTTGGGTGTTTGCACTTTGGAAGTTGATCTGTGCTGGGAGTGAGAGTGTGAGTGAGCCTACGAATGTGTTTAGGGAGTGCTGGGAGGCAAGGCAAAGGCAGATGGGCAGAGTGTGTTTGTCTGTGAAAGCGGTGTGAAGGGAAGGTGAGGACCAGCAACAGCTCTAAGCGCTTAGGCCTATCGTATGGGAGAAATGGCTTGGACGTTTGCAGTTTAGGAGGTGGTCTGTGCTGGGAGTGAGAGTGAGATTGAGCCTGCGAATGTGTGTTGGGAGTGCTGGGAGGCAAGGCAAAGGCAAAGGGCCAGAGTGTGTTTGTGTGTGAAAGCGGTGTCAAGGGAAGGTGAGGACCAGCAACAGCTCTAAGGCCTTTAATGTAGCGTGTGTCAGAAATCGCTTGGGTGTTTGCACTTTGGGAGCTGGTCTGTGCGAGAGTGAGATTGAACCTGAAAATGTGTGTTGGGAGTGCGGGGAGGCAAGGCAAAGGCATATGGGCAGAGTGTGTTTGTGTGTGAAAGCGGTGTCAAGGGAAGGTGAGGACCAGCAACAGCGCTAAGCCCTTAGGCCTATCGTATGGGAGAAATGGCTTGGACGTTTGAACTTTGGTTGCTGGTCTGTGCCCGTAGTGAGAGCGTGAGTGATCCTGCGAAAGTGTGTTGGGAGTGCGGGGAGGCAAGGCAAAGGCATATGGACAGAGTGTGTTTGGCTGTGAAAGCGGTGTCAAGGGAAGGTGAGAACCAGCAACACCTCTAAGCCCTTAGGCCTATCGTATGGGAGAAATGGCTTGGACGTTTGCACTTTGGTTGCTGGTCTGTGCCGGGAGTGAGAGTGAGAGTGAGCCTGAGAATGTGTGTTGGGAGTGCTGGGAGGCAAGGCAAAGGCAAAGGGCCAGAGTGTGTTTGTGTGTGAAAGCGGTGTCAAGGGAAGGTGAGGACCAGCAACAGCTCTAAGCCCTTAAAGGTAGCATGCGGCAGAAATCGCTTGGGTGTTGGCACTTTAGGATGTGGTCTGTGTCGGGAGTGAGAGTGAGATTGAACCTGAGAATGTGTGTTGGGAGTGCTGGGAGGCAAGGCAAAGGCAGATGGGCAGAGTGTGTTTGTGTGTGAAAGCGGTGTCAAGGGAAGGTGAGGACCAGCAACAGCTCTAAGCCCTTAGATGTAGCGTGTGTCAGAAATCGCTTGTGTGTTGGCACATTGGAAGTTGGTCTGTGCTGGGAGTGAGAGTGAGAGTGAGAGTGAGCCTGCGAATGTGTGTTGGGAGTGCTGGGAGGCAAGTCAAAGGCAGATGGGCAGAGTGTGTTTGGCTGTGAAAGCGGTGTCAAGGGAAGGTGAGGACCAGCAACACCTCTAAGCCCTTAGGCCTATCGTATGGGAGAAATGGCTTGGACGTTTGCACTTTGGGATGTGGTCTGTGCCGGGAGTGAGAGTGAGAGTGAGCCTGAGAATGTGTGTTGGGAGTGCTGGGAGGCAAGGCAAAGGCAAAGGGCCAGAGTGTGTTTGTGTGTGAAAGCGGTGTCAAGGGAAGGTGAGGACCAGCAACAGCTCTAAGCCCTTAGAGGTAGCATGCGGCAGAAATCGCTTGGGTGTTGGCACTTTAGGATGTGGTCTGTGTCGGGAGTGAGAGTGAGATTGAACCTGAGAATGTGTGTTGGGAGTGCTGGGAGGCAAGGCAAAGGCAGATGGGCAGAGTGTGTTTGGCTGTGAAAGCGGTGTCAAGGGAAGGTGAGGACCAGCAACAGCTCTAAGCCCTTAGATGTAGCGTGTGTCAGAAATCGCTTGTGTGTTGGCACATTGGAAGTTGGTCTGTGCTGGGAGTGAGAGTGAGAGTGAGAGTGAGCCTGCGAATGTGTGTTGGGAGTGCTGGGAGGCAAGTCAAAGGCAGATGGCCAGAGTGTGTTTGTCTGTGAAAGCGGTGTCAAGGGAAGGTGTGGACCAGCAACAGCTCTAAAGCCTTAGGCGTATGGTATTGCAGAAATGGCTTGGGCATTTGCACTTTGGGAGGTGGTCTGTGCCGGTTGTGAGAGTGTGTTGGGAGTGCTGGAGGCAAGGGCAGGGCAGATGGGAGGAGTGTGTTTGGCTGTGAAAGCGGTGTCAAGGGAAGGTGAGGACCAGCAACAGCTCTAAGCCCTTAGAGGTAGCGTGTGTCAGAAATCGCTTGGGTGTTTGCACTTTGGAAGTTGATCTGTGCTGGGAGTGAGAGTGTGAGTGAGCCTACGAATGTGTTTAGGGAGTGCTGGGAGGCAAGGCAAAGGCAGATGGGCAGAGTGTGTTTGTCTGTGAAAGCGGTGTCAAGGGAAGGTGAGGACCAGCAACAGCTCTAAGCCCTTAGGCCTATCTTATGGGAGAAATGGCTTGGACGTTTGCAGTTTAGGAGGTGGTCTGTGCTGGGAGTGAGAGTGAGATTGAGCCTGCGAATGTGTGTTGGGAGTGCTGGGAGGCAAGGCAAAGGCAAAGGGCCAGAGTGTGTTTGTGTGTGAAAGCGGTGTGAAGGGAAGGTGAGGACCAGCAACAGCTCTAAGCCCTTTAATGTAGCGTGTGTCAGAAATCGCTTGGGTGTTTGCACTTTGGGAGTTCGTCTGTGCCGAGAGTGAGATTGAGCCTGCGAATGTGTGTTGGGAGTGCTGGGAGGCAAGGCAAAGGCAGATGGCCAGAGTGTGTTTGTGTGTGAAAGCGGTGTCAAGGGAAGGTGAGGACCAGCAACAGCTCTAAGCCCTTAGATGTAGCGTGTGTCAGAAATCGCTTGGGTGTTTGCACTTTGGGAGTTGGTCTGTGCCGAGAGTGAGATTGAGCCTGCGAATGTGTGTTGGGAGTGCTGGGAGGCAAGGCAAAGGCAGATGGGCAGAGTGTGTTTGTCTGTGAAAGCGGTGTCAAGGGAAGGTGAGGACCAGCAACACCTCTAAGCCCTTAGGCCTATCGTATGGGAGAAATGGCTTGGACGTTTGCACTTTGGTTGCTGGTCTGTGCCGGGAGTCAGAGTGAGAGTGAGCCTGCGAATGTGTGTTGGGAGTGCTGGGAGGCAAGTCAAAGGCAGATGGCCAGAGTGTGTTTGTGTGTGAAAGCGGTGTCAAGGGAAGGTGAGGACCAGCAACAGCTCTAAGCCCTTAGAGGTAGCATGCGGCAGAAATCGCTTGGGTGTTGGCACTTTAGGATGTGGTCTGTGTCGGGAGTGAGAGTGAGATTGAACCTGAGAATGTGTGTTGGGAGTGCTGGGAGGCAAGGCAAAGGCAGATGGGCAGAGTGTGTTTGGCTGTGAAAGCGGTGTCAAGGGAAGGTGAGGACCAGCAACAGCTCTAAGCCCTTAGATGTAGCGTGTGTCAGAAATCGCTTGTGTGTTGGCACATTGGAAGTTGGTCTGTGCTGGGAGTGAGAGTGAGAGTGAGAGTGAGCCTGCGAATGTGTGTTGGGAGTGCTGGGAGGCAAGTCAAAGGCAGATGGCCAGAGTGTGTTTGTCTGTGAAAGCGGTGTCAAGGGAAGGTGTGGACCAGCAACAGCTCTAAAGCCTTAGGCGTATGGTATTGCAGAAATGGCTTGGGCATTTGCACTTTGGGAGGTGGTCTGTGCCGGTTGTGAGAGTGTGTTGGGAGTGCTGGAGGCAAGGGCAGGGCAGATGGGAGGAGTGTGTTTGGCTGTGAAAGCGGTGTCAAGGGAAGGTGAGGACCAGCAACAGCTCTAAGCCCTTAGAGGTAGCGTGTGTCAGAAATCGCTTGGGTGTTTGCACTTTGGAAGTTGATCTGTGCTGGGAGTGAGAGTGTGAGTGAGCCTACGAATGTGTTTAGGGAGTGCTGGGAGGCAAGTCAAAGGCAGATGGGCAGAGTGTGTTTGTGTGTGAAAGCGGTGTCAAGGGAAGGTGAGGACCAGCAACAGCTCTAAGCCCTTTAATGTAGCGTGTGTCAGAAATCGCTTGGGTGTTTGCACTTTGGGAGTTGGTCTGTGCCGAGAGTGAGATTGAGCCTGCGAATGTGTGTTGGGAGTGCTGGGAGGCAAGGCAAAGGCAGATGGGCAGAGTGTGTTTGTCTGTGAAAGCGGTGTCAAGGGAAGGTGAGGACCAGCAACAGCGCTAAGCCCTTAGGCCTATCGTATGGGAGAAATGGGTTGGTTGTTTGCACTGTGGGAGGTGGTCTGTGCTGGGAGTGAGAGTGAGAGCGTGAGGGAGCCTGAGAATGTGTGTTGGGCGTGCTGGGAGGCAATGGCAGCGCAGATGGGCAGAGTGTGTTTGTGTGTGAAAGCGGTGTCAAGGGAAGGTGAGGACCAGCAACAGCTCTAAGCGCTTAGGCCTATTGTATAGAAGAAATGGCTTGGGTGTTGGCACTTTGGTTGCTGGACTGTGCTGGGAGTGAGAGTGAGAGTGAGCCTGAGAATGTGTTTTGGGAGAGCTGGGAGGCAAGGGCAGCGCATTTGGACAGAGTGAGTTTGGCAGTGAAAGCGGTGTGAAGGGAAGGTGAGGACCAGCAACAGCTCTAAGCCCTTAGGCCTATCGTATGGGAGAAATGGCTTAGACGTTTGCACTTTGGTTGCTGGTCTGTGCCGGGAGTGAGAGCGTGAGTGAGCCTGCGAATGTGTGTTGGGAGTGCTGGGAGGCAAGTCAAAGGCAGATGGCCAGAGTGTGTTTGTGTGTGAAAGCGGTGTCAAGGGAAGGTGAGGACCAGCAACAGCTCTAAGCCCTTAGATGTAGCGTGTGTGAGAAATCGCTTGTGTGTTGGCACATTGGAAGTTGGTCTGTGCTGGGAGTGAGAGTGAGAGTGAGAGTGAGCCTGCGAATGTGTGTTGGGAGTGCTGGGAGGCAAGTCAAATGCAGATGGCCAGAGTGTGTTTGTCTGTGAAAGCGGTGTCAAGTGAAGGAGAGGACCAGCAACACCTCTAAGCCCTTAGGCCTATCGATTGGGAGAAATGGCTTGGACGTTTGAACTTTGGTTGCTGGTCTGTGCCCGTAGTGAGAGCGTGAGTGATGATGCGAAAGTGTGTTGGGAGTGCTGGGAGGCAAGGCAAAGGCAGATGGGCAGAGTGTGTTTGTGTGTGAAAGCGGTGTCAAGGGAAGGTGAGGACCAGCAACAGCTCTAAGCGCTTAGGCCTATTGTATGGAAGAAATGGCTTGGGTGTTGGCACTTTGGTTGCTGGACTGTGCTGGGAGTGAGAGTGAGAGTGAGCCTGAGAATGTGTTTTGGGAGAGCTGGGAGGCAAGGGCAGTGCATTTGGACAGAGTGAGTTTGGCAGTGAAAGCGGTGTGAAGGGAAGGTGAGGACCAGCAACAGCTCTAAGCTCTTATGCCTATCGTATGGGAGAAATGGCTTAGACGTTTGCACTTTGGTTGCTGGTCTGTGCCGGTAGTGAGAGCGTGAGTGAGCCTGCGAATGTGTGTTGGGAGTGCTGGGAGGCAAGGCAAAGGCAGATGGGCAGAGTGTGTTTGTGTGTGAAAGCGGTGTGAAGGGAAGGTGAGGACCAGCAACAGCTCTAAGCCCTTTAATGTAGCGTGTGTCAGAAATCGCTTGGGTGTTTCCACTTTGGGATGTGGTCTGTGCCGAGAGTGAGATTGAGCCTGCGAATGTGTGTTGGGAGTGCTGGGAGGCAAGTCAAAGGCAGATGGGCAGAGTGTGTTTGTGTGTGAAAGCGGTGTCAAGGGAAGGTGAGAACCAGCAACACCTCTAAGCCCTTAGGCCTATCGTATGGGAGAAATCGCTTGGACGTTTGCACTTTGGTTGCTGGTCTGTGCCGGGAGTGAGAGTGAGAGTGAGCCTGAGAATGTGTGTTGGGAGTGCTGGGAGGCAAGGCAAAGGCAAAGGGCCAGAGTGTGTTTGTGTGTGAAAGCGGTGTCAAGGGAAGGTGAGGACCACCAACAGCTCTAAGCCCTTAGAGGTAGCATGCGGCAGAAATCGCTTGGGTGTTGGCACTTTAGGATGTGGTCTGTGTCGGGAGTGAGAGTGAGATTGAACCTGAAAATGTGTGTTGGGAGTGCTGGGAGGCAAGGCAAAGGCAGATGGGCAGAGTGTGTTTGGCTGTGAAAGCGGTGTCAAGGGAAGGTGAGAACCAGCAACAGCTCTAAGCCCTTAGAGGTAGCGTGTGTCAGAAATCGCTTGGGTGTTTGCACTTTGGAAGTTGATCTGTGCTGGGAGTGAGAGAGTGAGTGAGCCTACGAATGTGTTTAGGGAGTGCTGGGAGGCAAGTCAAAGGCAGATGGGCAGAGTGTGTTTGTGTGTGAAAGCGGTGTCAAGGGAAGGTGAGGACCAGCAACAGCTCTAACCCTTAGGCCTATCGTATGGGAGAAATGGCTTGGACGTTTGCAGTTTAGGAGGTGGTCTGTGCTGGGAGTGAGAGTGAGATTGAGCCTGCGAATGTGTGTTGGGAGTGCTGGGAGGCAAGGCAAAGGCAAAGGGCCAGAGTGTGTTTGTGTGTGAAAGCGGTGTGAAGGGAAGGTGAGGACCAGCAACAGCTCTAAGCCCTTTAATGTAGCGTGTGTCAGAAATCGCTTGGGTGTTTGCACTTTGGGAGTTCGTCTGTGCTGAGAGTGAGATTGAGCCTGCGAATGTGTGTTGGGAGTGCTGGGAGGCAAGGCAAAGGCAGATGGGCAGAGTGTGTTTGTCTGTGAAAGCGGTGTCAAGGGAAGGTGAGGACCAGCAACAGCTCTAAGCCCTTTAATGTAGCGTGTGTCAGAAATCGCTTGGGTGTTTGCACTTTGGGAGTTGGTCTGTGCCGAGAGTGAGATTGAGCCTGCGAATGTGTGTTGGGAGTGCTGGGAGGCAAGTCAAAGGCAGATGGGCAGAGTGTGTTTGTCTGTGAAAGCGGTGTCAAGGGAAGGTGAGGACCAGCAACAGCTCTAAGCCCTTAGAGGTAGCATGCGGCAGAAATCGCTTGGGTGTTGGCACTTTAGGATGTGGTCTGTGTCGGGAGTGAGAGTGAGATTGAACCTGAGAATGTGTGTTGGGAGTGCTGGGAGGCAAGGCAAAGGCAGATGGGCAGAGTGTGTTTGGCTGTGAAAGCGGTGTCAAGGGAAGGTGAGGACCAGCAACAGCTCTAAGCCCTTAGATGTAGCGTGTGTCAGAAATCGCTTGTGTGTTGGCACATTGGAAGTTGGTCTGTGCTGGGAGTGAGAGTGAGAGTGAGAGTGAGCCTGCGAATGTGTGTTGGGAGTGCTGGGAGGCAAGTCAAAGGCAGATGGCCAGAGTGTGTTTGTCTGTGAAAGCGGTGTCAAGGGAAGGTGAGGACCAGCAACAGCTCTAAGCCCTTAGATGTAGCGTGTGTCAGAAATCGCTTGTGTGTTGGCACATTGGAAGTTGGTCTGTGCTGGGAGTGAGAGTGAGAGTGAGAGTGAGCCTGCGAATGTGTGTTGGGAGTGCTGGGAGGCAAGTCAAAGGCAGATGGGCAGAGTGTGTTTGTCTGTGAAAGCGGTGTCAAGGGAAGGTGAGAACCAGCAACACCTCTAAGCCCTTAGGCCTATCGATTGGGAGAAATGGCTTGGACGTTTGAACTTTGGTTGCTGGTCTGTGCCCGTAGTGAGAGCGTGAGTGATGCTGCGAAAGTGTGTTGGGAGTGCTGGGAGGCAAGGCAAAGGCAGATGGGCAGAGTGTGTTTGTGTGTGAAAGCGGTGTCAAGGGAAGGTGAGGACCAGCAACAGCTCTAAGCGCTTAGGCCTATTGTATGGAAGAAATGGCTTGGGTGTTGGCACTTTGGTTGCTGGACTGTGCTGGGAGTGAGAGTGAGAGTGAGCCTGAGAATGTGTTTTGGGAGAGCTGGGAGGCAAGGGCAGTGCATTTGGACAGAGTGAGTTTGGCAGTGAAAGCGGTGTGAAGGGAAGGTGAGGACCAGCAACAGCTCTAAGCCCTTAGGCCTATCGATTGGGAGAAATGGCTTAGACGTTTGCACTTTGGTTGCTGGTCTGTGCCGGGAGTGAGAGCGTGAGTGAGCCCGCGAATGTGTGTTGGGAGTGCTGGGAGGCAAGGCAAAGGCAGATGGCCAGAGTGTGTTTGTGTGTGAAAGCGGTGTCAAGGGAAGGTGAGGACCAGCAACAGCTCTAAGCCCTTAGATGTAGCATGTGTCAGAAATCGCTTGTGTTTTGGCACATTGGAAGTTGGTCTGTGCTGGGAGTGAGAGTGAGAGTGAGAGTGAGCCTGCGAATGTGTGTTGGGAGTGCTGGGAGGCAAGTCAAAGGCAGATGGCCAGAGTGTGTTTGTCTGTGAAAGCGGTGTCAAGTGAAGGAGAGGACCAGCAACACCTCTAAGCCCTTAGGCCTATCGATTGGGAGAAATGGCTTGGACGTTTGAACTTTGGTTGCTGGTCTGTGCCCGTAGTGAGAGCGTGAGTGATGATGCGAAAGTGTGTTGGGAGTGCTGGGAGGCAAGGCAAAGGCAGATGGGCAGAGTGTGTTTGTCTGTGAAAGCGGTGTCAAGGGAAGGTGAGGACCAGCAACAGCTCTAAGCGCTTAGGCCTATTGTATGGAAGAAATGGCTTGGGTGTTGGCACTTTGGTTGCTGGACTGTGCTGGGAGTGAGAGTGAGAGTGAGCCTGAGAATGTGTTTTGGGAGAGCTGGGAGGCAAGGGCAGTGCATTTGGACAGAGTGAGTTTGGCAGTGAAAGCGGTGTGAAGGGAAGGTGAGGACCAGCAACAGCTCTAAGCTCTTAGGCCTATCGTATGGGAGAAATGGCTTAGACGTTTGCACTTTGGTTGCTGGTCTGTGCCGGTAGTGAGAGCGTGAGTGAGCCTGCGAATGTGTGTTGGGAGTGCTGGGAGGCAAGGCAAAGGCAGATGGCCAGAGTGTGTTTGTGTGTGAAAGCGGTGTGAAGGGAAGGTGAGGACCAGCAACAGCTCTAAGCCCTTTAATGTAGCGTGTGTCAGAAATCGCTTGGGTGTTTGCACTTTGGGATGTGGTCTGTGCCGAGAGTGAGATTGAGCCTGCGAATGTGTGTTGGGAGTGCTGGGAGGCAAGTCAAAGGCAGATGGGCAGAGTGTGTTTGTGTGTGAAAGCGGTGTCAAGGGAAGGTGAGAACCAGCAACACCTCTAAGCCCTTAGGCCTATCGTATGGGAGAAATGGCTTGGACGTTTGCACTTTGGTTGCTGGTCTGTGCCGGGAGTGAGAGTGAGAGTGAGCCTGAGAATGTGTGTTGGGAGTGCTGGGAGGCAAGGCAAAGGCAAAGGGCCAGAGTGTGTTTGTGTGTGAAAGCGGTGTCAAGGGAAGGTGAGGACCAGCAACAGCTCTAAGCCCTTAGAGGTAGCATGCGGCAGAAATCGCTTGGGTGTTGGCACTTTAGGATGTGGTCTGTGTCGGGAGTGAGAGTGAGATTGAACCTGAAAATGTGTTTTGGGAGTGCTGGGAGGCAAGGCAAAGGCAGATGGGCAGAGTGTGTTTGTGTGTGAAAGCGGTGTCAAGGGAAGGTGAGAACCAGCAACAGCTCTAAGCCCTTAGAGGCAGCGTGTGTCAGAAATCGCTTGGGTGTTTGCACTTTGGAAGTTGATCTGTGCTGGGAGTGAGAGAGTGAGTGAGCCTACAAATGTGTTTAGGGAGTGCTGGGAGGCAAGTCAAAGGCAGATGGGCAGAGTGTGTTTGTGTGTGAAAGCGGTGTCAAGGGAAGGTGAGGACCAGCAACAGCTCTAACCCTTAGGCCTATCGTATGGGAGAAATGGCTTGGACGTTTGCAGTTTAGGAGGTGGTCTGTGCTGGGAGTGAGAGTGAGATTGAGCCTGCGAATGTGTGTTGGGAGTGCTGGGAGGCAAGGCAAAGGCAAAGGGCCAGAGTGTGTTTGTGTGTGAAAGCGGTGTGAAGGGAAGGTGAGGACCAGCAACAGCTCTAAGCCCTTTAATGTAGCGTGTGTCAGAAATCGCTTGGGTGTTTGCACTTTGGGAGTTCGTCTGTGCTGAGAGTGAGATTGAGCCTGCGAATGTGTGTTGGGAGTGCTGGGAGGCAAGGCAAAGGCAGATGGGCAGAGTGTGTTTGTGTGTGAAAGCGGTGTCAAGGGAAGGTGAGGACCAGCAACAGCTCTAAGCCCTTTAATGTAGCGTGTGTCAGAAATCGCTTGGGTGTTTGCACTTTGGGAGTTGGTCTGTGCCGAGAGTGAGATTGAGCCTGCGAATGTGTGTTGGGAGTGCTGGGAGGCAAGTCAAAGGCAGATGGGCAGAGTGTGTTTGTGTGTGAAAGCGGTGTCAAGGGAAGGTGAGGACCAGCAACAGCTCTAAGCCCATAGAGGTAGCATGCGGCAGAAATCGCTTGGGTGTTGGCACTTTGGGATGTGGTCTGTGCCGGGAGTGAGAGTGAGATTGAACCTGAAAATGTGTGTTGGGAGTGCGGGGAGGCAAGGCAAAGGCAGATGGGCAGAGTGTGTTTGGCTGTGAAAGCGGTGTCAAGGGAAGGTGAGAACCAGCAACACCTCTAAGCCCTTAGGCCTATCGTATGGGAGAAATGGCTTGGACGTTTGCACTTTGGTTGCTGGTCTGTGCCGGGAGTGAGAGTGAGAGTGAGCCTGCGAATGTGTGTTGGGAGTGCTGGGAGGCAAGGCAAAGGCAAAGGGCCAGAGTGTGTTTGTGTGTGAAAGCGGTGTCAAGGGAAGGTGAGGACCAGCAACAGCTCTAAGCCCTTAGAGGTAGCATGCGGCAGAAATCGCTTGGGTGTTGGCACTTTAGGATGTGGTCTGTGTCGGGAGTGAGAGTGAGATTGAACCTGAGAATGTGTGTTGGGAGTGCTGGGAGGCAAGGCAAAGGCAGATGGGCAGAGTGTGTTTGGCTGTGAAAGCGGTGTCAAGGGAAGGTGAGGACCAGCAACAGCTCTAAGCCCTTAGATGTAGCGTGTGTCAGAAATCGCTTGTGTGTTGGCACATTGGAAGTTGGTCTGTGCTGGCAGTGAGAGTGAGAGTGAGAGTGAGCCTGCGAATGTGTGTTGGGAGTGCTGGGTGGCAAGGCAAAGGCAGATGGCCAGAGTGTGTTTGTCTGTGAAAGCGGTGTCAAGGGAAGGTGAGGACCAGCAACACCTCTAAGCCCTTAGGCCTATCGTATGGGAGAAATGGCTTGGACGTTTGCACTTTGGTTGCTGGTCTGTGCCGGGAGTGAGAGTGAGAGTGAGCCTGAGAATGTGTGTTGGGAGTGCTGGGAGGCAAGGCAAAGGCAAAGGGCCAGAGTGTGTTTGTGTGTGAAAGCGGTGTCAAGGGAAGGTGAGGACCAGCAACAGCTCTAAGCCCTTAGAGGTAGCATGCGGCAGAAATCGCTTGGGTGTTGGCACTTTAGGATGTGGTCTGTGTCGGGAGTGAGAGTGAGATTGAACCTGAGAATGTGTGTTGGGAGTGCTGGGAGGCAAGGCAAAGGCAGATGGGCAGAGTGTGTTTGTGTGTGAAAGCGGTGTCAAGGGAAGGTGAGGACCAGCAACAGCTCTAAGCCCTTAGATGTAGCGTGTGTCAGAAATCGCTTGTGTGTTGGCACATTGGAAGTTGGTCTGTGCTGGGAGTGAGAGTGAGAGTGAGAGTGAGCCTGCGAATGTGTGTTGGGAGTGCTGGGAGGCAAGTCAAAGGCAGATGGCCAGAGTGTGTTTGTCTGTGAAAGCGGTGTCAAGGGAAGGTGAGGACCAGCAACACCTCTAAGCCCTTAGGCCTATCGTATGGGAGAAATGGCTTGGACGTTTGCACTTTGGTTGCTGGTCTGTGCCGGGAGTGAGAGTGAGAGTGAGCCTGAGAATGTGTGTTGGGAGTGCTGGGAGGCAAGGCAAAGGCAAAGGGCCAGAGTGTGTTTGTGTGTTGAAGCGGTGTCAAGGGAAGGTGAGGACCAGCAACAGCTCTAAGCCCTTAGGCCTATCGATTGGGAGAAATGGCTTGGACGTTTGAACTTTGGTTGCTGGTCTGTGCCCGTAGTGACAGCGTGAGTGATGCTGCGAAAGTGTGTTGGGAGTGCTGGGAGGCAAGGCAAAGGCAGATGGGCAGAGTGTGTTTGGCTGTGAAAGCGGTGTCAAGGGAAGGTGAGGACTAGCAACAGCTCTAATCCCTTAGAGGTAGCGTGTGTCAGAAATCGCTTGGGTGTTGGCACTTTGGAAGTTGATCTGTGCTGGGAGTGAGAGCGTGAGTGAGCCTACGAATGTGTTTAGGGAGTGCTGGGAGGCAAGGCAAAGGCAGATGGGCAGAGTGTGTTTGTCTGTGAAAGCGGTGTCAAGGGAAGGTGAGGACCAGCAACAGCTCTAACCCTTAGGCCTATCGTATGGGAGAAATGGCTTGGACGTTTGCAGTTTAGGAGGTGGTCTGTGCTGGGAGTGAGAGTGAGATTGAGCCTGCGAATGTGTGTTGGGAGTGCTGGGAGGCAAGGCAAAGGCAGATGGGCAGAGTGTGTTTGTCTGTGAAAGCGGTGTCAAGGGAAGGTGAGGACCAGCAACAGCTCTAAGCGCTTAGGCCTATTGTATGGAAGAAATGGCTTGGGTGTTGGCACTTTGGTTGCTGGACTGTGCTGGGAGTGAGAGTGAGAGTGAGCCTGAGAATGTGTTTTGGGAGAGCTGGGAGGCAAGGGCAGTGCATTTGGACAGAGTGAGTTTGGCAGTGAAAGCGGTGTGAAGGGAAGGTGAGGACCAGCAACAGCTCTAAGCCCTTAGGCCTATCGTATGGGAGAAATGGCTTAGACGTTTGCACTTTGGTTGCTGGTCTGTGCCGGTAGTGAGAGCGTGAGTGAGCCTGCGAATGTGTGTTGGGAGTGCTGGGAGGCAAGGCAAAGGCAGATGGGCAGAGTGTGTTTGTGTGTGAAAGCGGTGTCAAGGGAAGGTGAGGACCAGCAACAGCTCTAAGCCCTTAGATGTAGCGTGTGTCAGAAATCGCTTGGGTGTTTGCACTTTGGGAGTTGGTCTGTGCCGAGAGTGAGATTGAGCCTGCGAATGTGTGTTGGGAGTGCTGGGAGGCAAGGCAAAGGCAGATGGGCAGAGTGTGTTTGTGTGTGAAAGCGGTGTCAAGGGAAGGTGAGGACCAGCAACAGCTCTAAGCCCATAGAGGTAGCATGCGGCAGAAATCGCTTGGGTGTTGGCACTTTGGGATGTGGTCTGTGCCGGGAGTGAGAGTGAGATTGAACCTGAAAATGTGTGTTGGGAGTGCGGGGAGGCAAGGCAAAGGCAGATGGGCAGAGTGTGTTTGGCTGTGAAAGCGGTGTCAAGGGAAGGTGAGAACCAGCAACACCTCTAAGCCCTTAGGCCTATCGTATGGGAGAAATGGCTTGGACGTTTGCACTTTGGTTGCTGGTCTGTGCCGGGAGTGAGAGTGAGAGTGAGCCTGCGAATGTGTGTTGGGAGTGCTGGGAGGCAAGGCAAAGGCAAAGGGCCAGAGTGTGTTTGTGTGTGAAAGCGGTGTCAAGGGAAGGTGAGGACCAGCAACAGCTCTAAGCCCTTAGAGGTAGCATGCGGCAGAAATCGCTTGGGTGTTGGCACTTTAGGATGTGGTCTGTGTCGGGAGTGAGAGTGAGATTGAACCTGAGAATGTGTGTTGGGAGTGCTGGGAGGCAAGGCAAAGGCAGATGGGCAGAGTGTGTTTGTGTGTGAAAGCGGTGTCAAGGGAAGGTGAGGACCAGCAACAGCTCTAAGCCCTTAGATGTAGCGTGTGTCAGAAATCGCTTGTGTGTTGGCACATTGGAAGTTGGTCTGTGCTGGGAGTGAGAGTGAGAGTGAGAGTGAGCCTGCGAATGTGTGTTGGGAGTGCTGGGAGGCAAGTCAAAGGCAGATGGCCAGAGTGTGTTTGTCTGTGAAAGCGGTGTCAAGGGAAGGTGAGGACCAGCAACACCTCTAAGCCCTTAGGCCTATCGTATGGGAGAAATGGCTTGGACGTTTGCACTTTGGTTGCTGGTCTGTGCCGGGAGTGAGAGTGAGAGTGAGCCTGAGAATGTGTGTTGGGAGTGCTGGGAGGCAAGGCAAAGGCAAAGGGCCAGAGTGTGTTTGTGTGTGAAAGCGGTGTCAAGGGAAGGTGAGGACCAGCAACAGCTCTAAGCCCTTAGAGGTAGCATGCGGCAGAAATCGCTTGGGTGTTGGCACTTTAGGATGTGGTCTGTGTCGGGAGTGAGAGTGAGATTGAACCTGAGAATGTGTGTTGGGAGTGCTGGGAGGCAAGGCAAAGGCAGATGGGCAGAGTGTGTTTGTGTGTGAAAGCGGTGTCAAGGGAAGGTGAGGACCAGCAACAGCTCTAAGCCCTTAGAGGTAGCGTGTGTCAGAAATCGCTTGTGTGTTGGCACATTGGAAGTTGGTCTGTGCTGGGAGTGAGAGTGAGCCTGCGAATGTGTGTTGGGAGTGCTGGGAGGCAAGTCAAAGGCAGATGGCCAGAGTGTGTTTGTCTGTGAAAGCGGTGTCAAGGGAAGGTGAGGACCAGCAACACCTCTAAGCCCTTAGGCCTATCGTATGGGAGAAATGGCTTGGACGTTTGCACTTTGGTTGCTGGTCTGTGCCGGGAGTGAGAGTGAGAGTGAGCCTGAGAATGTGTGTTGGGAGTGCTGGGAGGCAAGGCAAAGGCAAAGGGCCAGAGTGTGTTTGTGTGTTGAAGCGGTGTGAAGGGAAGGTGAGGACCAGCAACAGCTCTAAGCCCTTAGGCCTATCGATTGGGAGAAATGGCTTGGACGTTTGAACTTTGGTTGCTGGTCTGTGCCCGTAGTGACAGCGTGAGTGATGCTGCGAAAGTGTGTTGGGAGTGCTGGGAGGCAAGGCAAAGGCAGATGGGCAGAGTGTGTTTGGCTGTGAAAGCGGTGTCAAGGGAAGGTGAGGACTAGCAACAGCTCTAATCCCTTAGAGGTAGCGTGTGTCAGAAATCGCTTGGGTGTTGGCACTTTGGAAGTTGATCTGTGCTGGGAGTGAGAGCGTGAGTGAGCCTACGAATGTGTTTAGGGAGTGCTGGGAGGCAAGGCAAAGGCAGATGGGCAGAGTGTGTTTGTGTGTGAAAGCGGTGTCAAGGGAAGGTGAGGACCAGCAACAGCTCTAACCCTTAGGCCTATCGTATGGGAGAAATGGCTTGGACGTTTGCAGTTTAGGAGGTGGTCTGTGCTGGGAGTGAGAGTGAGATTGAGCCTGCGAATGTGTGTTGGGAGTGCTGGGAGGCAAGGCAAAGGCAGATGGGCAGAGTGTGTTTGTCTGTGAAAGCGGTGTCAAGGGAAGGTGAGGACCAGCAACAGCTCTAAGCGCTTAGGCCTATTGTATGGAAGAAATGGCTTGGGTGTTGGCACTTTGGTTGCTGGACTGTGCTGGGAGTGAGAGTGAGAGTGAGCCTGAGAATGTGTTTTGGGAGAGCTGGGAGGCAAGGGCAGTGCATTTGGACAGAGTGAGTTTGGCAGTGAAAGCGGTGTGAAGGGAAGGTGAGGACCAGCAACAGCTCTAAGCCCTTAGGCCTATCGTATGGGAGAAATGGCTTAGACGTTTGCACTTTGGTTGCTGGTCTGTGCCGGTAGTGAGAGCGTGAGTGAGCCTGCGAATGTGTGTTGGGAGTGCTGGGAGGCAAGGCAAAGGCAGATGGGCAGAGTGTGTTTGTGTGTGAAAGCGGTGTCAAGGGAAGGTGAGGACCAGCAACAGCTCTAAGCCCTTAGATGTAGCGTGTGTCAGAAATCGCTTGGGTGTTTGCACTTTGGGAGTTGGTCTGTGCCGAGAGTGAGATTGAGCCTGCGAATGTGTGTTGGGAGTGCTGGGAGGCAAGTCAAAGGCAGATGGGCAGAGTGTGTTTGTGTGTGAAAGCGGTGTCAAGGGAAGGTGAGGACCAGCAACACCTCTAAGCTCTTAGGCCTATCGATTGGGAGAAATGGCTTGGACGTTTGAACTTTGGTTGCTGGTCTGTGCCGGGAGTGAGAGCGTGAGTGATCCTGCGAAAGTGTGTTGGGAGTGCTGGGAGGCAAGTCAAAGGCAGATGGGCAGAGTGTGTTTGTGTGTGAAAGCGGTGTCAAGGGAAGGTGAGGACCAGCAACAGCTCTAAGCCCATAGAGGTAGCATGCGGCAGAAATCGCTTGGGTGTTGGCACTTTGGGATGTGGTCTGTGCCGGGAGTGAGAGTGAGATTGAACCTGAAAATGTGTGTTGGGAGTGCGGGGAGGCAAGGCAAAGGCAGATGGGCAGAGTGTGTTTGGCTGTGAAAGCGGTGTCAAGGGAAGGTGAGAACCAGCAACAGCTCTAAGCCCTTAGATGTAGCGTGTGTCAGAAATCGCTTGTGTGTTGGCACATTGGAAGTTGGTCTGTGCTGGGAGTGAGAGTGAGAGTGAGAGTGAGCCTGCGAATGTGTGTTGGGAGTGCTGGGAGGCAAGGCAAAGGCAGATGGGCAGAGTGTGTTTGTCTGTGAAAGCGGTGTCAAGGGAAGGTGAGGACCAGCAACACCTCTAAGCCCTTAGGCCTATCGTATGGGAGAAATGGCTTGGACGTTTGCACTTTGGTTGCTGGTCTGTGCCGGGAGTGAGAGTGAGAGTGAGCCTGAGAATGTGTGTTGGGAGTGCTGGGAGGCAAGGCAAAGGCAAAGGGCCAGAGTGTGTTTGTGTGTGAAAGCGGTGTCAAGGGAAGGTGAGGACCAGCAACAGCTCTAAGCCCTTAGGCCTATCGATTGGGAGAAATGGCTTGGACGTTTGAACTTTGGTTGCTGGTCTGTGCCCGTAGTGACAGCGTGAGTGATGCTGCGAAAGTGTGTTGGGAGTGCTGGGAGGCAAGGCAAAGGCAGATGGGCAGAGTGTGTTTGGCTGTGAAAGCGGTGTCAAGGGAAGGTGAGGACTAGCAACAGCTCTAATCCCTTAGAGGTAGCGTGTGTCAGAAATCGCTTGGGTGTTGGCACTTTGGAAGTTGATCTGTGCTGGGAGTGAGAGCGTGAGTGAGCCTACGAATGTGTTTAGGGAGTGCTGGGAGGCAAGGCAAAGGCAGATGGGCAGAGTGTGTTTGTGTGTGAAAGCGGTGTCAAGGGAAGGTGAGGACCAGCAACAGCTCTAACCCTTAGGCCTATCGTATGGGAGAAATGGCTTGGACGTTTGCAGTTTAGGAGGTGGTCTGTGCTGGGAGTGAGAGTGAGATTGAGCCTGCGAATGTGTGTTGGGAGTGCTGGTAGGCAAGGCAAAGGCAGATGGGCAGAGTGTGTTTGTCTGTGAAAGCGGTGTCAAGGGAAGGTGAGGACCAGCAACAGCTCTAAGCGCTTAGGCCTATTGTATGGAAGAAATGGCTTGGGTGTTGGCACTTTGGTTGCTGGACTGTGCTGGGAGTGAGAGTGAGAGTGAGCCTGAGAATGTGTTTTGGGAGAGCTGGGAGGCAAGGGCAGTGCATTTGGACAGAGTGAGTTTGGCAGTGAAAGCGGTGTGAAGGGAAGGTGAGGACCAGCAACAGCTCTAAGCCCTTAGGCCTATCGTATGGGAGAAATGGCTTAGACGTTTGCACTTTGGTTGCTGGTCTGTGCCGGTAGTGAGAGCGTGAGTGAGCCTGCGAATGTGTGTTGGGAGTGCTGGGAGGCAAGGCAAAGGCAGATGGGCAGAGTGTGTTTGTGTGTGAAAGCGGTGTCAAGGGAAGGTGAGGACCAGCAACAGCTCTAAGCCCTTAGATGTAGCGTGTGTCAGAAATCGCTTGGGTGTTTGCACTTTGGGAGTTGGTCTGTGCCGAGAGTGAGATTGAGCCTGCGAATGTGTGTTGGGAGTGCTGGGAGGCAAGTCAAAGGCAGATGGGCAGAGTGTGTTTGTGTGTGAAAGCGGTGTCAAGGGAAGGTGAGGACCAGCAACACCTCTAAGCTCTTAGGCCTATCGATTGGGAGAAATGGCTTGGACGTTTGAACTTTGGTTGCTGGTCTGTGCCAGGAGTGAGAGCGTGAGTGATCCTGCGAAAGTGTGTTGGGAGTGCTGGGAGGCAAGTCAAAGGCAGATGGCCAGAGTGTGTTTGTCTGTGAAAGCGGTGTCAAGGGAAGGTGAGGACCAGCAACAGCTCTAAGCCCATAGAGGTAGCATGCGGCAGAAATCGCTTGGGTGTTGGCACTTTGGGATGTGGTCTGTGCCGGGAGTGAGAGTGAGATTGAACCTGAAAATGTGTGTTGGGAGTGCGGGGAGGCAAGGCAAACGCATATGGGCAGAGTGTGTTTGGCTGTGAAAGCGGTGTCAAGGGAAGGTGAGAACCAGCAACAGCTCTAAGCCCTTAGGCCTATCGTATGGGAGAAATGGCTTGGACGTTTGCACTTTGGTTGCTGGTCTGTGCCGGGAGTGAGAGTGAGATTGAACCTGCGAATGTGTGTTGGGAGTGCTGGGAGGCAAGGCAAAGGCAGATGGGCAGAGTGTGTTTGTGTGTGAAAGCGGTGTCAAGGGAAGGTGAGGACCAGCAACAGCTCTAAGCCCTTAGATGTAGCGTGTGTCAGAAATCGCTTGTGTGTTGGCACATTGGAAGTTGGTCTGTGCTGGGAGTGAGAGTGAGAGTGAGAGTGAGCCTGCGAATGTGTGTTGGGAGTGCTGGGAGGCAAGTCAAAGGCAGATGGGCAGAGTGTGTTTGGCTGTGAAAGCGGTGTCAAGGGAAGGTGAGAACCAGCAACACCTCTAAGCCCTTAGGCCTATCGATTGGGAGAAATGGCTTGGACGTTTGAACTTTGGTTGCTGGTCTGTGCCCGTAGTGAGAGCGTGAGTGATGCTGCGAAAGTGTGTTGGGAGTGCTGGGAGGCAAGGCAAAGGCAGATGGGCAGAGTGTGTTTGTGTGTGAAAGCGGTGTCAAGGGAAGGTGAGGACCAGCAACAGCTCTAAGCGCTTAGGCCTATTGTATGGAAGAAATGGCTTGGGTGTTGGCACTTTGGTTGCTGGACTGTGCTGGGAGTGAGAGTGAGAGTGAGCCTGAGAATGTGTTTTGGGAGAGCTGGGAGGCAAGGGCAGTGCATTTGGACAGAGTGAGTTTGGCAGTGAAAGCGGTGTGAAGGGAAGGTGAGGACCAGCAACAGCTCTAAGCCCTTAGGCCTATCGATTGGGAGAAATGGCTTAGACGTTTGCACTTTGGTTGCTGGTCTGTGCCGGGAGTGAGAGCGTGAGTGAGCCCGCGAATGTGTGTTGGGAGTGCTGGGAGGCAAGGCAAAGGCAGATGGCCAGAGTGTGTTTGTGTGTGAAAGCGGTGTCAAGGGAAGGTGAGGACCAGCAACAGCTCTAAGCCCTTAGATGTAGCATGTGTCAGAAATCGCTTGTGTTTTGGCACATTGGAAGTTGGTCTGTGCTGGGAGTGAGAGTGAGAGTGAGAGTGAGCCTGCGAATGTGTGTTGGGAGTGCTGGGAGGCAAGTCAAAGGCAGATGGCCAGAGTGTGTTTGTCTGTGAAAGCGGTGTCAAGTGAAGGAGAGGACCAGCAACACCTCTAAGCCCTTAGGCCTATCGATTGGGAGAAATGGCTTGGACGTTTGAACTTTGGTTGCTGGTCTGTGCCCGTAGTGAGAGCGTGAGTGATGATGCGAAAGTGTGTTGGGAGTGCTGGGAGGCAAGGCAAAGGCAGATGGGCAGAGTGTGTTTGTGTGTGAAAGCGGTGTCAAGGGAAGGTGAGGACCAGCAACAGCTCTAAGCGCTTAGGCCTATTGTATGGAAGAAATGGCTTGGGTGTTGGCACTTTGGTTGCTGGACTGTGCTGGGAGTGAGAGTGAGAGTGAGCCTGAGAATGTGTTTTGGGAGAGCTGGGAGGCAAGGGCAGTGCATTTGGACAGAGTGAGTTTGGCAGTGAAAGCGGTGTGAAGGGAAGGTGAGGACCAGCAACAGCTCTAAGCTCTTAGGCCTATCGTATGGGAGAAATGGCTTAGACGTTTGCACTTTGGTTGCTGGTCTGTGCCGGTAGTGAGAGCGTGAGTGAGCCTGCGAATGTGTGTTGGGAGTGCTGGGAGGCAAGGCAAAGGCAGATGGCCAGAGTGTGTTTGTGTGTGAAAGCGGTGTGAAGGGAAGGTGAGGACCAGCAACAGCTCTAAGCCCTTTAATGTAGCGTGTGTCAGAAATCGCTTGGGTGTTTGCACTTTGGGATGTGGTCTGTGCCGAGAGTGAGATTGAGCCTGCGAATGTGTGTTGGGAGTGCTGGGAGGCAAGTAAAAGGCAGATGGGCAGAGTGTGTTTGTGTGTGAAAGCGGTGTCAAGGGAAGGTGAGAACCAGCAACACCTCTAAGCCCTTAGGCCTATCGTATGGGAGAAATGGCTTGGACGTTTGCACTTTGGTTGCTGGTCTGTGCCGGGAGTGAGAGTGAGAGTGAGCCTGAGAATGTGTGTTGGGAGTGCTGGGAGGCAAGGCAAAGGCAAAGGGCCAGAGTGTGTTTGTGTGTGAAAGCGGTGTCAAGGGAAGGTGAGGACCAGCAACAGCTCTAAGCCCTTAGAGGTAGCATGCGGCAGAAATCGCTTGGGTGTTGGCACTTTAGGATGTGGTCTGTGTCGGGAGTGAGAGTGAGATTGAACCTGAAAATGTGTTTTGGGAGTGCTGGGAGGCAAGGCAAAGGCAGATGGGCAGAGTGTGTTTGTGTGTGAAAGCGGTGTCAAGGGAAGGTGAGAACCAGCAACAGCTCTAAGCCCTTAGAGGCAGCGTGTGTCAGAAATCGCTTGGGTGTTTGCACTTTGGAAGTTGATCTGTACTGGGAGTGAGAGAGTGAGTGAGCCTACGAATGTGTTTAGGGAGTGCTGGGAGGCAAGTCAAAGGCAGATGGGCAGAGTGTGTTTGTGTGTGAAAGCGGTGTCAAGGGAAGGTGAGGACCAGCAACAGCTCTAACCCTTAGGCCTATCGTATGGGAGAAATGGCTTGGACGTTTGCAGTTTAGGAGGTGGTCTGTGCTGGGAGTGAGAGTGAGATTGAGCCTGCGAATGTGTGTTGGGAGTGCTGGGAGGCAAGGCAAAGGCAAAGGGCCAGAGTGTGTTTGTGTGTGAAAGCGGTGTGAAGGGAAGGTGAGGACCAGCAACAGCTCTAAGCCCTTTAATGTAGCGTGTGTCAGAAATCGCTTGGGTGTTTGCACTTTGGGAGTTCGTCTGTGCGGAGAGTGAGATTGAGCCTGCGAATGTGTGTTGGGAGTGCTGGGAGGCAAGGCAAAGGCAGATGGGCAGAGTGTGTTTGTCTGTGAAAGCGGTGTCAAGGGAAGGTGAGGACCAGCAACAGCTCTAAGCCCTTTAATGTAGCGTGTGTCAGAAATCGCTTGGGTGTTTGCACTTTGGGAGTTGGTCTGTGCCGAGAGTGAGATTGAGCCTGCGAATGTGTGTTGGGAGTGCTGGGAGGCAAGTCAAAGGCAGATGGGCAGAGTGTGTTTGTGTGTGAAAGCGGTGTCAAGGGAAGGTGAGGACCAGCAACAGCTCTAAGCCCATAGAGGTAGCATGCGGCAGAAATCGCTTGGGTGTTGGCACTTTGGGATGTGGTCTGTGCCGGGAGTGAGAGTGAGATTGAACCTGAAAATGTGTGTTGGGAGTGCTGGGAGGCAAGTCAAAGGCAGATGGGCAGAGTGTGTTTGTGTGTGAAAGCGGTGTCAAGGGAAGGTGAGGACCAGCAACACCTCTAAGCCCTTAGGCCTATCGTATGGGAGAAATGGCTTGGACGTTTGCACTTTGGTTGCTGGTCTGTGCCGGGAGTGAGAGTGAGAGTGAGCCTGAGAATGTGTGTTGGGAGTGCTGGGAGGCAAGGCAAAGGCAAAGGGCCAGAGTGTGTTTGTGTGTGAAAGCGGTGTCAAGGGAAGGTGAGGACCAGCAACAGCTCTAAGCCCTTAGAGGTAGCATGCGGCAGAAATCGCTTGGGTGTTGGCACTTTAGGATGTGGTCTGTGTCGGGAGTGAGAGTGAGATTGAACCTGAGAATGTGTGTTGGGAGTGCTGGGAGGCAAGGCAAAGGCAGATGGGCAGAGTGTGTTTGTGTGTGAAAGCGGTGTCAAGGGAAGGTGAGGACCAGCAACAGCTCTAAGCCCTTAGATGTAGCGTGTGTCAGAAATCGCTTGTGTGTTGGCACATTGGAAGTTGGTCTGTGCTGGGAGTGAGAGTGAGAGTGAGAGTGAGCCTGCGAATGTGTGTTGGGAGTGCTGGGAGGCAAGTCAAAGGCAGATGGCCAGAGTGTGTTTGTCTGTGAAAGCGGTGTCAAGGGAAGGTGAGGACCAGCAACACCTCTAAGCCCTTAGGCCTATCGATTGGGAGAAATGGCTTGGACGTTTGAACTTTGGTTGCTGGTCTGTGCCGGGAGTGAGAGTGAGAGTGAGCCTGAGAATGTGTGTTGGGAGTGCTGGGAGGCAAGGCAAAGGCAAAGGGCCAGAGTGTGTTTGTGTGTTGAAGCGGTGTCAAGGGAAGGTGAGGACCAGCAACAGCTCTAAGCCCTTAGGCCTATCGATTGGGAGAAATGGCTTGGACGTTTGAACTTTGGTTGCTGGTCTGTGCCCGTAGTGACAGCGTGAGTGATGCTGCGAAAGTGTGTTGGGAGTGCTGGGAGGCAAGGCAAAGGCAGATGGGCAGAGTGTGTTTGGCTGTGAAAGCGGTGTCAAGGGAAGGTGAGGACTAGCAACAGCTCTAATCCCTTAGAGGTAGCGTGTGTCAGAAATCGCTTGGGTGTTGGCACTTTGGAAGTTGATCTGTGCTGGGAGTGAGAGCGTGAGTGAGCCTACGAATGTGTTTAGGGAGTGCTGGGAGGCAAGGCAAAGGCAGATGGGCAGAGTGTGTTTGTGTGTGAAAGCGGTGTCAAGGGAAGGTGAGGACCAGCAACAGCTCTAACCCTTAGGCCTATCGTATGGGAGAAATGGCTTGGACGTTTGCAGTTTAGGAGGTGGTCTGTGCTGGGAGTGAGAGTGAGATTGAGCCTGCGAATGTGTGTTGGGAGTGCTGGGAGGCAAGGCAAAGGCAGATGGGCAGAGTGTGTTTGTCTGTGAAAGCGGTGTCAAGGGAAGGTGAGGACCAGCAACAGCTCTAAGCGCTTAGGCCTATTGTATGGAAGAAATGGCTTGGGTGTTGGCACTTTGGTTGCTGGACTGTGCTGGGAGTGAGAGTGAGAGTGAGCCTGAGAATGTGTTTTGGGAGAGCTGGGAGGCAAGGGCAGTGCATTTGGACAGAGTGAGTTTGGCAGTGAAAGCGGTGTGAAGGGAAGGTGAGGACCAGCAACAGCTCTAAGCCCTTAGGCCTATCGTATGGGAGAAATGGCTTAGACGTTTGCACTTTGGTTGCTGGTCTGTGCCGGTAGTGAGAGCGTGAGTGAGCCTGCGAATGTGTGTTGGGAGTGCTGGGAGGCAAGGCAAAGGCAGATGGGCAGAGTGTGTTTGTGTGTGAAAGCGGTGTCAAGGGAAGGTGAGGACCAGCAACAGCTCTAAGCCCTTAGATGTAGCGTGTGTCAGAAATCGCTTGGGTGTTTGCACTTTGGGAGTTGGTCTGTGCCGAGAGTGAGATTGAGCCTGCGAATGTGTGTTGGGAGTGCTGGGAGGCAAGTCAAAGGCAGATGGGCAGAGTGTGTTTGTGTGTGAAAGCGGTGTCAAGGGAAGGTGAGGACCAGCAACACCTCTAAGCTCTTAGGCCTATCGATTGGGAGAAATGGCTTGGACGTTTGAACTTTGGTTGCTGGTCTGTGCCAGGAGTGAGAGCGTGAGTGATCCTGCGAAAGTGTGTTGGGAGTGCTGGGAGGCAAGTCAAAGGCAGATGGGCAGAGTGTGTTTGTGTGTGAAAGCGGTGTCAAGGGAAGGTGAGGACCAGCAACAGCTCTAAGCCCATAGAGGTAGCATGCGGCAGAAATCGCTTGGGTGTTGGCACTTTGGGATGTGGTCTGTGCCGGGAGTGAGAGTGAGATTGAACCTGAAAATGTGTGTTGGGAGTGCGGGGAGGCAAGGCAAAGGCAGATGGGCAGAGTGTGTTTGGCTGTGAAAGCGGTGTCAAGGGAAGGTGAGAACCAGCAACACCTCTAAGCCCTTAGGCCTATCGTATGGGAGAAATGGCTTGGACGTTTGCACTTTGGTTGCTGGTCTGTGCCGGGAGTGAGAGTGAGAGTGAGCCTGCGAATGTGTGTTGGGAGTGCTGGGAGGCAAGGCAAAGGCAAAGGGCCAGAGTGTGTTTGTGTGTGAAAGCGGTGTCAAGGGAAGGTGAGGACCAGCAACAGCTCTAAGCCCTTAGAGGTAGCATGCGGCAGAAATCGCTTGGGTGTTGGCACTTTAGGATGTGGTCTGTGTCGGGAGTGAGAGTGAGATTGAACCTGAGAATGTGTGTTGGGAGTGCTGGGAGGCAAGGCAAAGGCAGATGGGCAGAGTGTGTTTGTGTGTGAAAGCGGTGTCAAGGGAAGGTGAGGACCAGCAACAGCTCTAAGCCCTTAGATGTAGCGTGTGTCAGAAATCGCTTGTGTGTTGGCACATTGGAAGTTGGTCTGTGCTGGGAGTGAGAGTGAGAGTGAGAGTGAGCCTGCGAATGTGTGTTGGGAGTGCTGGGAGGCAAGGCAAAGGCAGATGGCCAGAGTGTGTTTGTCTGTGAAAGCGGTGTCAAGGGAAGGTGAGGACCAGCAACACCTCTAAGCCCTTAGGCCTATCGTATGGGAGAAATGGCTTGGACGTTTGCACTTTGGTTGCTGGTCTGTGCCGGGAGTGAGAGTGAGAGTGAGCCTGAGAATGTGTGTTGGGAGTGCTGGGAGGCAAGGCAAAGGCAAAGGGCCAGAGTGTGTTTGTGTGTGAAAGCGGTGTCAAGGGAAGGTGAGGACCAGCAACAGCTCTAAGCCCTTAGAGGTAGCATGCGGCAGAAATCGCTTGGGTGTTGGCACTTTAGGATGTGGTCTGTGTCGGGAGTGAGAGTGAGATTGAACCTGAGAATGTGTGTTGGGAGTGCTGGGAGGCAAGGCAAAGGCAGATGGGCAGAGTGTGTTTGTGTGTGAAAGCGGTGTCAAGGGAAGGTGAGGACCAGCAACAGCTCTAAGCCCTTAGATGTAGCGTGTGTCAGAAATCGCTTGTGTGTTGGCACATTGGAAGTTGGTCTGTGCTGGGAGTGAGAGTGAGCCTGCGAATGTGTGTTGGGAGTGCTGGGAGGCAAGTCAAAGGCAGATGGCCAGAGTGTGTTTGTCTGTGAAAGCGGTGTCAAGGGAAGGTGAGGACCAGCAACACCTCTAAGCCCTTAGGCCTATCGTATGGGAGAAATGGCTTGGACGTTTGCACTTTGGTTGCTGGTCTGTGCCGGGAGTGAGAGTGAGAGTGAGCCTGAGAATGTGTGTTGGGAGTGCTGGGAGGCAAGGCAAAGGCAAAGGGCCAGAGTGTGTTTGTGTGTTGAAGCGGTGTGAAGGGAAGGTGAGGACCAGCAACAGCTCTAAGCCCTTAGGCCTATCGATTGGGAGAAATGGCTTGGACGTTTGAACTTTGGTTGCTGGTCTGTGCCCGTAGTGACAGCGTGAGTGATGCTGCGAAAGTGTGTTGGGAGTGCTGGGAGGCAAGGCAAAGGCAGATGGGCAGAGTGTGTTTGGCTGTGAAAGCGGTGTCAAGGGAAGGTGAGGACTAGCAACAGCTCTAATCCCTTAGAGGTAGCGTGTGTCAGAAATCGCTTGGGTGTTGGCACTTTGGAAGTTGATCTGTGCTGGGAGTGAGAGCGTGAGTGAGCCTACGAATGTGTTTAGGGAGTGCTGGGAGGCAAGGCAAAGGCAGATGGGCAGAGTGTGTTTGTGTGTGAAAGCGGTGTCAAGGGAAGGTGAGGACCAGCAACAGCTCTAACCCTTAGGCCTATCGTATGGGAGAAATGGCTTGGACGTTTGCAGTTTAGGAGGTGGTCTGTGCTGGGAGTGAGAGTGAGATTGAGCCTGCGAATGTGTGTTGGGAGTGCTGGGAGGCAAGGCAAAGGCAGATGGGCAGAGTGTGTTTGTCTGTGAAAGCGGTGTCAAGGGAAGGTGAGGACCAGCAACAGCTCTAAGCGCTTAGGCCTATTGTATGGAAGAAATGGCTTGGGTGTTGGCACTTTGGTTGCTGGACTGTGCTGGGAGTGAGAGTGAGAGTGAGCCTGAGAATGTGTTTTGGGAGAGCTGGGAGGCAAGGGCAGTGCATTTGGACAGAGTGAGTTTGGCAGTGAAAGCGGTGTGAAGGGAAGGTGAGGACCAGCAACAGCTCTAAGCCCTTAGGCCTATCGTATGGGAGAAATGGCTTAGACGTTTGCACTTTGGTTGCTGGTCTGTGCCGGTAGTGAGAGCGTGAGTGAGCCTGCGAATGTGTGTTGGGAGTGCTGGGAGGCAAGGCAAAGGCAGATGGGCAGAGTGTGTTTGTGTGTGAAAGCGGTGTCAAGGGAAGGTGAGGACCAGCAACAGCTCTAAGCCCTTAGATGTAGCGTGTGTCAGAAATCGCTTGGGTGTTTGCACTTTGGGAGTTGGTCTGTGCCGAGAGTGAGATTGAGCCTGCGAATGTGTGTTGGGAGTGCTGGGAGGCAAGGCAAAGGCAGATGGGCAGAGTGTGTTTGTGTGTGAAAGCGGTGTCAAGGGAAGGTGAGGACCAGCAACACCTCTAAGCTCTTAGGCCTATCGATTGGGAGAAATGGCTTGGACGTTTGAACTTTGGTTGCTGGTCTGTGCCGGGAGTGAGAGCGTGAGTGATCCTGCGAAAGTGTGTTGGGAGTGCTGGGAGGCAAGTCAAAGGCAGATGGGCAGAGTGTGTTTGTGTGTGAAAGCGGTGTCAAGGGAAGGTGAGGACCAGCAACAGCTCTAAGCCCATAGAGGTAGCATGCGGCAGAAATCGCTTGGGTGTTGGCACTTTGGGATGTGGTCTGTGCCGGGAGTGAGAGTGAGATTGAACCTGAAAATGTGTGTTGGGAGTGCGGGGAGGCAAGGCAAAGGCAGATGGGCAGAGTGTGTTTGGCTGTGAAAGCGGTGTCAAGGGAAGGTGAGAACCAGCAACACCTCTAAGCCCTTAGGCCTATCGTATGGGAGAAATGGCTTGGACGTTTGCACTTTGGTTGCTGGTCTGTGCCGGGAGTGAGAGTGAGAGTGAGCCTGCGAATGTGTGTTGGGAGTGCTGGGAGGCAAGGCAAAGGCAAAGGGCCAGAGTGTGTTTGTGTGTGAAAGCGGTGTCAAGGGAAGGTGAGGACCAGCAACAGCTCTAAGCCCTTAGAGGTAGCATGCGGCAGAAATCGCTTGGGTGTTGGCACTTTAGGATGTGGTCTGTGTCGGGAGTGAGAGTGAGATTGAACCTGAGAATGTGTGTTGGGAGTGCTGGGAGGCAAGGCAAAGGCAGATGGGCAGAGTGTGTTTGGCTGTGAAAGCGGTGTCAAGGGAAGGTGAGGACCAGCAACAGCTCTAAGCCCTTAGATGTAGCGTGTGTCAGAAATCGCTTGTGTGTTGGCACATTGGAAGTTGGTCTGTGCTGGGAGTGAGAGTGAGAGTGAGAGTGAGCCTGCGAATGTGTGTTGGGAGTGCTGGGAGGCAAGGCAAAGGCAGATGGGCAGAGTGTGTTTGTCTGTGAAAGCGGTGTCAAGGGAAGGTGAGGACCAGCAACACCTCTAAGCCCTTAGGCCTATCGTATGGGAGAAATGGCTTGGACGTTTGCACTTTGGTTGCTGGTCTGTGCCGGGAGTGAGAGTGAGAGTGAGCCTGAGAATGTGTGTTGGGAGTGCTGGGAGGCAAGGCAAAGGCAAAGGGCCAGAGTGTGTTTGTGTGTGAAAGCGGTGTCAAGGGAAGGTGAGGACCAGCAACAGCTCTAAGCCCTTAGAGGTAGCATGCGGCAGAAATCGCTTGGGTGTTGGCACTTTAGGATGTGGTCTGTGTCGGGAGTGAGAGTGAGATTGAACCTGAGAATGTGTGTTGGGAGTGCTGGGAGGCAAGGCAAAGGCAGATGGGCAGAGTGTGTTTGTGTGTGAAAGCGGTGTCAAGGGAAGGTGAGGACCAGCAACAGCTCTAAGCCCTTAGATGTAGCGTGTGTCAGAAATCGCTTGTGTGTTGGCACATTGGAAGTTGGTCTGTGCTGGGAGTGAGAGTGAGAGTGAGAGTGAGCCTGCGAATGTGTGTTGGGAGTGCTGGGAGGCAAGTCAAAGGCAGATGGCCAGAGTGTGTTTGTCTGTGAAAGCGGTGTCAAGGGAAGGTGAGGACCAGCAACACCTCTAAGCCCTTAGGCCTATCGTATGGGAGAAATGGCTTGGACGTTTGCACTTTGGTTGCTGGTCTGTGCCGGGAGTGAGAGTGAGAGTGAGCCTGAGAATGTGTGTTGGGAGTGCTGGGAGGCAAGGCAAAGGCAAAGGGCCAGAGTGTGTTTGTGTGTTGAAGCGGTGTGAAGGGAAGGTGAGGACCAGCAACAGCTCTAAGCCCTTAGGCCTATCGATTGGGAGAAATGGCTTGGACGTTTGAACTTTGGTTGCTGGTCTGTGCCCGTAGTGACAGCGTGAGTGATGCTGCGAAAGTGTGTTGGGAGTGCTGGGAGGCAAGGCAAAGGCAGATGGGCAGAGTGTGTTTGGCTGTGAAAGCGGTGTCAAGGGAAGGTGAGGACTAGCAACAGCTCTAATCCCTTAGAGGTAGCGTGTGTCAGAAATCGCTTGGGTGTTGGCACTTTGGAAGTTGATCTGTGCTGGGAGTGAGAGCGTGAGTGAGCCTACGAATGTGTTTAGGGAGTGCTGGGAGGCAAGGCAAAGGCAGATGGGCAGAGTGTGTTTGTGTGTGAAAGCGGTGTCAAGGGAAGGTGAGGACCAGCAACAGCTCTAACCCTTAGGCCTATCGTATGGGAGAAATGGCTTGGACGTTTGCAGTTTAGGAGGTGGTCTGTGCTGGGAGTGAGAGTGAGAGCGTGAGTGAGCCTGAGAATGTGTGTTGGGCGTGCTGGGAGGCAATGGCAGCGCAGATGGGCAGAGTGTGTTTGTGTGTGAAAGCGGTGTCAAGGGAAGGTGAGGACCAGCAACAGCTCTAAGCGCTTAGGCCTATTGTATAGAAGAAATGGCTTGGGTGTTGGCACTTTGGCTGCTGGACTGTGCTGGGAGTGAGAGTGAGAGTGAGCCTGAGAATGTGTTTTGGGAGAGCTGGGAGGCAAGGGCAGTGCATTTGGACAGAGTGAGTTTGGCAGTGAAAGCGGTGTGAAGGGAAGGTGAGGACCAGCAACAGCTCTAAGCCCTTAGGCCTATCGTATGGGAGAAATGGCTTAGACGTTTGCACTTTGGTTGCTGGTCTGTGCCGGGAGTGAGAGCGTGAGTGAGCCCGCGAATGTGTGTTGGGAGTGCTGGGAGGCAAGTCAAAGGCAGATGGGCAGAGTGTGTTTGTGTGTGAAAGCGGTGTCAAGGGAAGGTGAGGACCAGCAACAGCTCTAAGCCCTTAGACGTAGCGTGCGTCAGAAATCGCTTGTGTGTTGGCACATTGGAAGTTGGTCTGTGCTGGGAGTGAGAGTGAGAGTGAGAGTGAGCCTGCAAATGTGTGTTGGGAGTGCTGGGAGGCAAGTCAAAGGCAGATGGCCAGAGTGTGTTTGTCTGTGAAAGCGGTGTCAAGGGAAGGTGTGGACCAGCAACAGCTCTAAAGCCTTAGGCGTATGGTATTGCAGAAATGGCTTGGGCATTTGCACTTTGGGAGGTGGTCTGTGCCGGTTGTGAGAGTGTGTTGGGAGTGCTGGAGGCAAGGGCAGGGCAGATGGGAGGAGTGTGTTTGTGTGTGAAAGCGGTGTCAAGGGAAGGTGAGGACCAGCAACAGCTCTAAGCCCTTAGAGGTAGCGTGTGTCAGAAATCGCTTGGGTGTTTGCACTTTGGAAGTTGATCTGTGCTGGGAGTGAGAGTGTGAGTGAGCCTACGAATGTGTGTTGGGAGTGCTGGGAGGCAAGGCAAAGGCAGATGGGAGGAGTGTGTTTGGCTGTGAAAGCGGTGTCAAGGGAAGGTGAGGACCAGCAACAGCTCGAAGCCCTTAGAGGTAGCGTGTGTCAGAAATCGCTTGGGTGTTTGCACTTTGGAAGTTGATCTGTGCTGGGAGTGAGGGTGAGAGTGAGCCTGCGAATGTGTGTTGGGAGTGCTGGGAGGCAAGTCAAAGGCAGATGGCCAGAGTGTGTTTGTCTGTGAAAGCGGTGTCAAGGGAAGGTGAGGACCAGCAACACCTCTAAGCCCTTAGGCCTATCGTATGGGAGAAATGGCTTGGACGTTTGCACTTTGGTTGCTGGTCTGTGCCGGGAGTGAGAGTGAGAGTGAGCCTGAGAATGTGTGTTGGGAGTGCTGGGAGGCAAGGCAAAGGCAAAGGGCCAGAGTGTGTTTGTGTGTTGAAGCGGTGTGAAGGGAAGGTGAGGACCAGCAACAGCTCTAAGCCCTTAGGCCTATCGATTGGGAGAAATGGCTTGGACGTTTGAACTTTGGTTGCTGGTCTGTGCCCGTAGTGACAGCGTGAGTGATGCTGCGAAAGTGTGTTGGGAGTGCTGGGAGGCAAGGCAAAGGCAGATGGGCAGAGTGTGTTTGGCTGTGAAAGCGGTGTCAAGGGAAGGTGAGGACTAGCAACAGCTCTAATCCCTTAGAGGTAGCGTGTGTCAGAAATCGCTTGGGTGTTGGCACTTTGGAAGTTGATCTGTGCTGGGAGTGAGAGCGTGAGTGAGCCTACGAATGTGTTTAGGGAGTGCTGGGAGGCAAGGCAAAGGCAGATGGGCAGAGTGTGTTTGTGTGTGAAAGCGGTGTCAAGGGAAGGTGAGGACCAGCAACAGCTCTAACCCTTAGGCCTATCGTATGGGAGAAATGGCTTGGACGTTTGCAGTTTAGGAGGTGGTCTGTGCTGGGAGTGAGAGTGAGAGCGTGAGTGAGCCTGAGAATGTGTGTTGGGCGTGCTGGGAGGCAATGGCAGCGCAGATGGGCAGAGTGTGTTTGTGTGTGAAAGCGGTGTCAAGGGAAGGTGAGGACCAGCAACAGCTCTAAGCGCTTAGGCCTATTGTATAGAAGAAATGGCTTGGGTGTTGGCACTTTGGCTGCTGGACTGTGCTGGGAGTGAGAGTGAGAGTGAGCCTGAGAATGTGTTTTGGGAGAGCTGGGAGGCAAGGGCAGTGCATTTGGACAGAGTGAGTTTGGCAGTGAAAGCGGTGTGAAGGGAAGGTGAGGACCAGCAACAGCTCTAAGCCCTTAGGCCTATCGTATGGGAGAAATGGCTTAGACGTTTGCACTTTGGTTGCTGGTCTGTGCCGGGAGTGAGAGCGTGAGTGAGCCCGCGAATGTGTGTTGGGAGTGCTGGGAGGCAAGTCAAAGGCAGATGGGCAGAGTGTGTTTGTGTGTGAAAGCGGTGTCAAGGGAAGGTGAGGACCAGCAACAGCTCTAAGCCCTTAGACGTAGCGTGCGTCAGAAATCGCTTGTGTGTTGGCACATTGGAAGTTGGTCTGTGCTGGGAGTGAGAGTGAGAGTGAGAGTGAGCCTGCGAATGTGTGTTGGGAGTGCTGGGAGGCAAGTCAAAGGCAGATGGCCAGAGTGTGTTTGTCTGTGAAAGCGGTGTCAAGGGAAGGTGTGGACCAGCAACAGCTCTAAAGCCTTAGGCGTATGGTATTGCAGAAATGGCTTGGGCATTTGCACTTTGGGAGGTGGTCTGTGCCGGTTGTGAGAGTGTGTTGGGAGTGCTGGAGGCAAGGGCAGGGCAGATGGGAGGAGTGTGTTTGTGTGTGAAAGCGGTGTCAAGGGAAGGTGAGGACCAGCAACAGCTCTAAGCCCTTAGAGGTAGCGTGTGTCAGAAATCGCTTGGGTGTTTGCAC
Organism: Pelecanus crispus; assembly: GCF_030463565.1. Classification (NCBI taxonomy): domain Eukaryota; kingdom Metazoa; phylum Chordata; class Aves; order Pelecaniformes; family Pelecanidae; genus Pelecanus; species Pelecanus crispus. The sequence goes on along the minus strand of NC_134657.1, from coordinate 423,965 downwards.
TTTGGAAGTTGATCTGTGCTGGGAGTGAGAGTGTGAGTGAGCCTACGAATGTGTGTTGGGAGTGCTGGGAGGCAAGGCAAAGGCAGATGGGAGGAGTGTGTTTGGCTGTGAAAGCGGTGTCAAGGGAAGGTGAGGACCAGCAACAGCTCGAAGCCCTTAGAGGTAGCGTGTGTCAGAAATCGCTTGGGTGTTTGCACTTTGGAAGTTGATCTGTGCTGGGAGTGAGAGTGAGAGTGAGCCTGCGAATGTGTGTTGGGAGTGCTGGGAGGCAAGTCAAAGGCAGATGGGCAGAGTGTGTTTGTCTGTGAAAGCGGTGTCAAGGGAAGGTGAGGACCAGCAACACCTCTAAGCCCTTAGGCCTATCGTATGGGAGAAATGGCTTAGACATTTGCACTTTGGTTGCTGGTCTGTGCCGGGAGTGAGAGTGAGATTGAGCCTGCGAATGTGTGTTGGGAGTGCTTGGAGGCAAGGCAAAGGCAAAGGGCCAGAGTGTGTTTGTGTGTGAAAGCGGTGTGAAGGGAAGGTGAGGACCAGCAACAGCTCTAAGCCCTTAGAGGTAGCGTGTGTCAGAAATCGCTTGGGTGTTTGCACTTTGGGAGTTCGTCTGTGCCGAGAGTGAGATTGAGCCTGCGAATGAGTGTTGGGAGTGCTGGGAGACAAGGCAAAGGCAGATGGGCAGAGTGTGTTTGGCTGTGAAAGCGGTGTGAAGAGAAGGTGAGGACCAGCAACAGCTCTAAGCCCTTTAATGTAGCGTGTGTCAGAAATCGCTTGGGTGTTTGCACTTTGGGAGTTGGTCTGTGCCGAGAGTGAGATTGAGCCTGCGAATGTGTGTTGGGAGTGCTGGGAGGCAAGTCAAAGGCAGATGGGCAGAGTGTGTTTGTGTGTGAAAGCGGTGTCAAGGGAAGGTGAGGACCAGCAACACCTCTAAGCCCTTAGGCCTATCGATTGGGAGAAATGGCTTGGACGTTTGAACTTTGGTTGCTGGTCTGTGCCAGGAGTGAGAGTGAGAGTGATCCTGCGAAAGTGTGTTGGGAGTGCTGGGAGGCAAGTCAAAGGCAGAGGGGCAGAGTGTGTTTGTGTGTGAAAGCGGTGTCAAGGGAAGGTGAGGACCAGCAACAGCTCTAAGCCCATAGAGGTAGCATGCGGCAGAAATCGCTTGGGTGTTGGCACTTTGGGATGTGGTCTGTGCCGGGAGTGAGAGTGAGATTGAACCTGAAAATGTGTGTTGGGAGTGCGGGGAGGCAAGGCAAAGGCATATGGGCAGAGTGTGTTTGGCTGTGAAAGCGGTGTCAAGGGAAGGTGAGAACCAGCAACAGCTCTAACCCTTAGGCCTATCGTATGGGAGAAATGGCTTGGACGTTTGCACTTTGGTTGCTGGTCTGTGCCGGGAGTGAGAGTGAGAGTGAGCCTGAGAATGTGTGTTGGGAGTGCGGGGAGGCAAGGCAAAGGCAGATGGGCAGAGTGTGTTTGTGTGTGAAAGCGGTGTCAAGGGAAGGTGAGGACCAGCAACAGCTCTAAGCCCTTAGATGTAGCGTGTGTCAGAAATCGCTTGTGTGTTGGCACATTGGAAGTTGGTCTGTGCTGGGAGTGAGAGTGAGAGTGAGAGTGAGCCTGCGAATGTGTGTTGGGAGTGCTGGGAGGCAAGGCAAAGGCAGATGGCCAGAGTGTGTTTGTCTGTGAAAGCGGTGTCAAGGGAAGGTGTGGACCAGACACAGCTCTAAAGCCTTAGGCGTATGGTATTGCAGAAATGGCTTGGGCATTTGCACTTTGGGAGGTGGTCTGTGCCGGTTGTGAGAGTGTGTTGGGAGTGCTGGAGGCAAGGGCAGGTCAGATGGGAGGAGTGTGTTTGGCTGTGAAAGCGGTGTCAAGGGAAGGTGAGGACCAGCAACAGCTCTAAGCCCTTAGAGGTAGCGTGTGTCAGAAATCGCTTGGGTGTTTGCACTTTGGAAGTTGATCTGTGCTGGGAGTGAGAGTGTGAGTGAGCCTACGAATGTGTTTAGGGAGTGCTGGGAGGCAAGTCAAAGGCAGATGGGCAGAGTGTGTTTGTCTGTGAAAGCGGTGTCAAGGGAAGGTGAGGACCAGCAACAGCTCTAACCCTTAGGCCTATCGTATGGGAGAAATGGCTTGGACGTTTGCAGTTTAGGAGGTGGTCTGTGCTGGGAGTGAGAGTGAGATTGAGCCTGCGAATGTGTGTTGGGAGTGCTGGGAGGCAAGGCAAAGGCAGATGGGCAGAGTGTGTTTGTGTGTGAAAGCGGTGTCAAGGGAAGGTGAGGACCAGCAACAGCTCTAAGCCCTTTAATGTAGCGTGTGTCAGAAATCGCTTGGGTGTTTGCACTTTGGGAGTTCGTCTGTGCCGAGAGTGAGATTGAGCCTGCGAATGTGTGTTGGGAGTGCTGGGAGGCAAGGCAAAGGCATATGGCCAGAGTGTGTTTGTGTGTGAAAGCGGTGTCAAGGGAAGGTGAGGACCAGCAACAGCTCTAACCCTTAGGCCTATCGTATGGGAGAAATGGCTTGGACGTTTGCAGTTTAGGAGGTGGTCTGTGCTGGGAGTGAGAGTGAGATTGAGCCTGCGAATGTGTGTTGGGAGTGCTGGGAGGCAAGGCAAAGGCAGATGGGCAGAGTGTGTTTGTGTGTGAAAGCGGTGTCAAGGGAAGGTGAGGACCAGCAACAGCTCTAAGCGCTTAGGCCTATTGTATGGAAGAAATGGCTTGGGTGTTGGCACTTTGGTTGCTGGACTGTGCTGGGAGTGAGAGTGAGAGTGAGCCTGAGAATGTGTTTTGGGAGAGCTGGGAGGCAAGGGCAGTGCATTTGGACAGAGTGAGTTTGGCAGTGAAAGCGGTGTCAAGGGAAGGTGAGGACCAGCAACACCTCTAAGCCCTTAGGCCTATCGTATGGGAGAAATGGCTTAGACGTTTGCACTTTGGTTGCTGGTCTGTGCCGGTAGTGAGAGCGTGAGTGAGCCTGCGAATGTGTGTTGGGAGTGCTGGGAGGCAAGGCAAAGGCAGATGGCCAGAGTGTGTTTGTCTGTGAAAGCGGTGTCAAGGGAAGGTGAGGACCAGCAACAGCTCTTAGCCCTTAGATGTAGTGTGTGTCAGAAATCGCTTGGGTGTTTGCACTTTGGGAGTTCGTCTGTGCGGAGAGTGAGATTGAGCCTGCGAATGTGTGTTGGGAGTGCTGGGAGGCAAGGCAAAGGCAGATGGGCAGAGTGTGTTTGTGTGTGAAAGCGGTGTCAAGGGAAGGTGAGGACCAGCAACAGCTCGAAGCCCTTAGGCCTATCGATTGGGAGAAATGGCTTGGACGTTTGAACTTTGGTTGCTGGTCTGTGCCCGTAGTGAGAGCGTGAGTGATCCTGCGAAAGTGTGTTGGGAGTGCTGGGAGGCAAGTCAAAGGCAGATGGGCAGAGTGTGTTTGTGTGTGAAAGCGGTGTCAAGGGAAGGTGAGGACCAGCAACAGCTCTAAGCCCATAGAGGTAGCATGCGGCAGAAATCGCTTGGGTGTTGGCACTTTGGGATGTGGTCTGTGCCGGGAGTGAGAGTGAGATTGAACCTGAAAATGTGTGTTGGGAGTGCGGGGAGGCAAGGCAAAGGCAGATGGGCAGAGTGTGTTTGGCTGTGAAAGCGGTGTCAAGGGAAGGTGAGAACCAGCAACACCTCTAAGCCCTTAGGCTTATCGTATGGGAGAAATGGCTTGGACGTTTGCACTTTGGTTGCTGGTCTGTGCCGGGAGTGAGAGTGAGAGTGAGCCTGAGAATGTGTGTTGGGAGTGCTGGGAGGCAAGGCAAAGGCAAAGGGCCAGAGTGTGTTTGTGTGTGAAAGCGGTGTCAAGGGAAGGTGAGGACCAGCAACAGCTCTAAGCCCTTAGAGGTAGCATGCGGCAGAAATCGCTTGGGTGTTGGCACTTTAGGATGTGGTCTGTGTCGGGAGTGAGAGTGAGATTGAACCTGAGAATGTGTGTTGGGAGTGCTGGGAGGCAAGGCAAAGGCAGATGGGCAGAGTGTGTTTGTGTGTGAAAGCGGTGTCAAGGGAAGGTGAGGACCAGCAACAGCTCTAAGCCCTTAGATGTAGCGTGTGTCAGAAATCGCTTGTGTGTTGGCACATTGGAAGTTGGTCTGTGCTGGCAGTGAGAGTGAGAGTGAGAGTGAGCCTGCGAATGTGTGTTGGGAGTGCTGGGAGGCAAGGCAAAGGCAGATGGCCAGAGTGTGTTTGTCTGTGAAAGCGGTGTCAAGGGAAGGTGAGGACCAGCAACACCTCTAAGCCCTTAGGCCTATCGTATGGGAGAAATGGCTTGGACGTTTGCACTTTGGTTGCTGGTCTGTGCCGGGAGTGAGAGCGTGAGTCATGCTGCGAAAGTGTGTTGGGAGTGCTGGGAGGCAAGGCAAAGGCAAAGGGCCAGAGTGTGTTTGTGTGTGAAAGCGGTGTCAAGGGAAGGTGAGGACCAGCAACAGCTCTAAGCCCTTAGAGGTAGCATTCGGCAGAAATCGCTTGGGTGTTGTCACTTTAGGATGTGGTCTGTGTCGGGAGTGAGAGTGAGATTGAACCTGAGAATGTGTGTTGGGAGTGCTGGGAGGCAAGGCAAAGGCAGATGGGCAGAGTGTGTTTGGCTGTGAAAGCGGTGTCAAGGGAAGGTGAGGACCAGCAACAGCTCTAAGCCCTTTAATGTAGCGTGTGTCAGAAATCGCTTGGGTGTTGGCACATTGGAAGTTGGTCTGTGCTGGGAGTGAGAGTGAGAGTGAGAGTGAGCCTGCAAATGTGTGTTGGGAGTGCTGGGAGGCAAGTCAAAGGCAGATGGCCAGAGTGTGTTTGTCTGTGAAAGCGGTGTCAAGGGAAGGTGTGGACCAGCAACAGCTCTAAAGCCTTAGGCGTATGGTATTGCAGAAATGGCTTGGGCATTTGCACTTTGGGAGGTGGTCTGTGCCGGTTGTGAGAGTGTGTTGGGAGTGCTGGAGGCAAGGGCAGGGCAGATGGGAGGAGTGTGTTTGTGTGTGAAAGCGGTGTCAAGGGAAGGTGAGGACCAGCAACATCTCTAAGCCCTTAGAGGTAGCGTGTGTCAGAAATCGCTTGGGTGTTTGCACTTTGGAAGTTGATCTGTGCTGGGAGTGAGAGTGTGAGTGAGCCTACGAATGTGTGTTGGGAGTGCTGGGAGGCAAGGCAAAGGCAGATGGGAGGAGTGTGTTTGGCTGTGAAAGCGGTGTCAAGGGAAGGTGAGGACCAGCAACAGCTCTAAGCCCTTAGAGGTAGCGTGTGTCAGAAATCGCTTGGGTGTTTGCACTTTGGAAGTTGATCTGTGCTGGGAGTGAGAGTGAGAGTGAGCCTGCGAATGTGTGTTGGGAGTGCTGGGAGGCAAGTCAAAGGCAGATGGGCAGAGTGTGTTTGTCTGTGAAAGCGGTGTCAAGGGAAGGTGAGGACCAGCAACACCTCTAAGCCCTTAGGCCTATCGTATGGGAGAAATGGCTTAGACATTTGCACTTTGGTTGCTGGTCTGTGCCGGGAGTGAGAGTGAGATTGAGCCTGCGAATGTGTGTTGGGAGTGCTTGGAGGCAAGGCAAAGGCAAAGGGCCAGAGTGTGTTTGTGTGTGAAAGCGGTGTCAAGGGAAGGTGAGGACCAGCAACAGCTCTAAGCCCTTAGAGGTAGCGTGTGTCAGAAATCGCTTGGGTGTTTGCGCTTTGGGAGTTCGTCTGTGCCGAGAGTGAGATTGAGCCTGCGAATGTGTGTTGGGAGTGCTGGGAGGCAAGGCAAAGGCAGATGGGCAGAGTGTGTTTGGCTGTGAAAGCGGTGTGAAGAGAAGGTGAGGACCAGCAACAGCTCTAAGCCCTTTAATGTAGCGTGTGTCAGAAATCGCTTGGGTGTTTGCACTTTGGGAGTTGGTCTGTGCCGAGAGTGAGATTGAGCCTGCGAATGTGTGTTGGGAGTGCTGGGAGGCAAGTCAAAGGCAGATGGGCAGAGTGTGTTTGTGCGTGAAAGCGGTGTCAAGGGAAGGTGAGGACCAGCAACACCTCTAAGCCCTTAGGCCTATCGATTGGGAGAAATGGCTTGGACGTTTGAACTTTGGTTGCTGGTCTGTGCCAGGAGTGAGAGTGAGAGTGATCCTGCGAAAGTGTGTTGGGAGTGCTGGGAGGCAAGTCAAAGGCAGATGGGCAGAGTGTGTTTGTGTGTGAAAGCGGTGTCAAGGGAAGGTGAGGACCAGCAACAGCTCTAAGCCCATAGAGGTAGCATGCGGCAGAAATCGCTTGGGTGTTGGCACTTTGGGATGTGGTCTGTGCCGGGAGTGAGAGTGAGATTGAACCTGAAAATGTGTGTTGGGAGTGCGGGGAGGCAAGGCAAAGGCATATGGGCAGAGTGTGTTTGGCTGTGAAAGCGGTGTCAAGGGAAGGTGAGAACCAGCAACACCTCTAAGCCCTTAGGCCTATCGTATGGGAGAAATGGCTTGGACGTTTGCACTTTGGTTGCTGGTCTGTGCCGGGAGTGAGAGTGAGAGTGAGCCTGCGAATGTGTGTTGGGAGTGCTGGGAGGCAAGGCAAAGGCAAAGGGCCAGAGTGTGTTTGTGTGTGAAAGCGGTGTCAAGGGAAGGTGAGGACCAGCAACAGCTCTAAGCCCTTTAATGTAGCGTGTGTCAGAAATCGCTTGGGTGTTTGCACTTTGGGAGTTCGTCTGTGCCGAGAGTGAGATTGAGCCTGCGAATGTGTGTTGGGAGTGCTGGGAGGCAAGGCAAAGGCAGATGGCCAGAGTGTGTTTGTGTGTGAAAGCGGTGTCAAGGGAAGGTGAGGACCAGCAATAGCTCTAAGCCCTTAGAGGTAGCGTGTGTCAGAAATCGCTTGGGTGTTGGCACTTTGGGATGTGGTCTGTGTCGGGAGTGAGAGTGAGAGTGAGCCTGCGAATATGTGTTGGGAGTGCTGGGAGGCAAGTCAAAGGCAGATGGCCAGAGTGTGTTTGTCTGTGAAAGCGGTGTCAAGGGAAGGAGAGGACCAGCAACACCTCTAAGCCCTTAGGCCTATCGATTGGGAGAAATGGCTTGGACGTTTGAACTTTGGTTGCTGGTCTGTGCCCGTAGTGAGAGCGTGAGTGATGCTGCGAAAGTGTGTTGGGAGTGCTGGGAGGCAAGGCAAAGGCAGATGGGCAGAGTGTGTTTGTCTGTGAAAGCGGTGTCAAGGGAAGGTGAGGACTAGCAACAGCTCTAATCCCTTAGAGGTAGCGTGTGTCAGAAATCGCTTGGGTGTTGGCACTTTGGAAGTTGATCTGTGCTGGGAGTGAGAGCGTGAGTGAGCCTACGAATGTGTTTAGGGAGTGCTGGGAGGCAAGGTAAAGGCAGATGGGCAGAGTGTGTTTGGCTGTGAAAGCGGTGTCAAGGGAAGGTGAGGACCAGCAACAGCTCTAACCCTTAGGCCTATCGTATGGGAGAAATGGCTTGGACGTTTGCAGTTTAGGAGGTGGTCTGTGCTGGGAGTGAGAGTGAGATTGAGCCTGCGAATGTGTGTTGGGAGTGCTGGGAGGCAAGTCAAAGGCAGATGGCCAGAGTGTGTTTGTGTGTGAAAGCGGTGTGAAGGGAAGGTGAGGATCAGCAACAGCTCTAAGCCCTTAGATGTAGCGTGTGTCAGAAATCGCTTGTGTATTGGCACATTGGAAGTTGGTCTGTGCTGGGAGTGAGAGTGAGAGTGAGAGTGAGCCTGCGAATGTGTGTTGGGAGTGCTGGGAGGCAAGTCAAAGGCAGATGGCCAGAGTGTGTTTGTCTGTGAAAGCGGTGTCAAGTGAAGGAGAGGACCAGCAACACCTCTAAGCCCTTAGGCCTATCGATTGGGAGAAATGGCTTGGATGTTTGAACTTTGGTTGCTGGTCTGTGCCCGTAGTGAGAGCGTGAGTGATGCTGCGAAAGTGTGTTGGGAGTGCTGGGAGGCAAGGCAAAGGCAGATGGGCAGAGTGTGTTTGTGTGTGAAAGCGGTGTCAAGGGAAGGTGAGGACCAGCAACAGCTCTAAGCGCTTAGGCCTATTGTATGGAAGAAATGGCTTGGGTGTTGGCACTTTGGTTGCTGGACTGTGCTGGGAGTGAGAGTGAGAGTGAGCCTGAGAATGTGTTTTGGGAGAGCTGGGAGGCAAGGGCAGTGCATTTGGACAGAGTGAGTTTGGCAGTGAAAGCGGTGTGAAGGGAAGGTGAGGACCAGCAACAGCTCTAAGCTCTTAGGCCTATCGTATGGGAGAAATGGCTTAGACGTTTGCACTTTGGTTGCTGGTCTGTGCCGGTAGTGAGAGCGTGAGTGAGCCTGCGAATGTGTGTTGGGAGTGCTGGGAGGCAAGGCAAAGGCAGATGGGCAGAGTGTGTTTGTGTGTGAAAGCGGTGTCAAGGGAAGGTGAGGACCAGCAACAGCTCTAAGCCCTTTAACGTAGCGTGTGTCAGAAATCGCTTGGGTGTTTGCACTTTGGGATGTGGTCTGTGCCGAGAGTGAGATTGAGCCTGCGAATGTGTGTTGGGAGTGCTGGGAGGCAAGTCAAAGGCAGATGGGCAGAGTGTGTTTGTGTGTGAAAGCGGTGTCAAGGGAAGGTGAGAACCAGCAACACCTCTAAGCCCTTAGGCCTATCGTATGGGAGAAATGGCTTGGACGTTTGCACTTTGGTTGCAGGTCTGTGCCGGGAGTGAGAGTGAGAGTGAGCCTGAGAATGTGTGTTGGGAGTGCTGGGAGGCAAGGCAAAGGCAAAGGGCCAGAGTGTGTTTGTGTGTGAAAGCGGTGTCAAGGGAAGGTGAGGACCAGCAACAGCTCTAAGCCCTTAGAGGTAGCATGCGGCAGAAATCGCTTGGGTGTTGGCACTTTAGGATGTGGTCTGTGTCGGGAGTGAGAGTGAGATTGAACCTGAAAATGTGTGTTGGGAGTGCTGGGAGGCAAGGCAAAGGCAGATGGGCAGAGTGTGTTTGTGTGTGAAAGCGGTGTCAAGGGAAGGTGAGGACCAGCAACAGCTCTAAGCCCATAGAGGTAGCATGCGGCAGAAATCGCTTGGGTGTTGGCACTTTAGGATGTGGTCTGTGTCGGGAGTGAGAGTGAGACTGAACCTGAGAATGTGTGTTGGGAGTGCTGGGAGGCAAGGCAAAGGCATATGGGCAGAGTGTGTTTGGCTGTGAAAGCGGTGTCAAGGGAAGGTGAGGACCAGCAACAGCTCTAAGCCCTTAGAGGTAGCATGTGTCAGAAATCGCTTGGGTGTTTGCACTTTGGAAGTTGATCTGTGCTGGGAGTGAGAGTGTGAGTGAGCCTACGAATGTGTTTAGGGAGTGCTGGGAGGCAAGGCAAAGGCAGATGGGCAGAGTGTGTTTGTGTGTGAAAGCGGTGTCAAGGGAAGGTGAGGACCAGCAACAGCTCTAAGCCCTTAGAGGTAGCGTGTGTCAGAAATCGCTTGGGTGTTGGCACTTTGGGATGTGGTCTGTGTCGGGAGTGAGAGTGAGAGTGAGCCTGAGAATGTGTGTTGGGAGTGCTGGGAGGCAAGGCAAAGGCAGATGGCCAGAGTGTGTTTGTGTGTGAAAGCGGTGTCAAGGGAAGGTGAGGACCAGCAACAGCTCTAACCCTTAGGCCTATCGTATGGGAGAAATGGCTTGGACGTTTGCAGTTTAGGAGGTGGTCTGTGCTGGGAGTGAGAGTGAGATTGAGCCTGCGAATGTGTGTTGGGAGTGCTGGGAGGCAAGGCAAAGGCAGATGGGCAGAGTGTGTTTGTCTGTGAAAGCGGTGTCAAGGGAAGGTGAGGACCAGCAACAGCTCTAAGCGCTTAGGCCTATTGTATGGAAGAAATGGCTTGGGTGTTGGCACTTTGGTTGCTGGACTGTGCTGGGAGTGAGAGTGAGAGTGAGCCTGAGAATGTGTTTTGGGAGAGCTGGGAGGCAAGGGCAGTGCATTTGGACAGAGTGAGTTTGGCAGTGAAAGCGGTGTGAAGGGAAGGTGAGGACCAGCAACACCTCTAAGCCCTTAGGCCTATCGTATGGGAGAAATGGCTTAGATGTTTGCACTTTGGTTGCTGGTCTGTGCCGGTAGTGAGAGCGTGAGTGAGCCTGCGAATGTGTGTTGGGAGTGCTGGGAGGCAAGTCAAAGGCAGATGGCCAGAGTGTGTTTGTGTGTGAAAGCGGTGTCAAGGGAAGGTGAGGACCAGCAACAGCTCTAAGCCCTTTAATGTAGCGTGTGTCAGAAATCGCTTGGGTGTTTGCACTTTGGGAGTTGGTCTGTGCCGAGAGTGAGATTGAGCCTGCGAATGTGTGTTGGGAGTGCTGGGAGGCAAGTCAAAGGCAGATGGGCAGAGTGTGTTTGTGTGTGAAAGCGGTGTCAAGGGAAGGTGAGGACCAGCAACACCTCTAAGCCCTTAGGCCTATCGATTGGGAGAAATGGCTTGGACGTTTGAACTTTGGTTGCTGGTCTGTGCCCGTAGTGAGAGCGTGAGTGATCCTGCGAAAGTGTGTTGGGAGTGCTGGGAGGCAAGGCAAAGGCAGATGGCCAGAGTGTGTTTGTGTGTGAAAGCGGTGTCAAGGGAAGGTGAGGACCAGCAATAGCTCTAAGCCCTTAGAGGTAGCGTGTGTCAGAAATCGCTTGGGTGTTGGCACTTTGGGATGTGGTCTGTGTCGGGAATGAGAGTGAGAGTGAGCCTGCGAATGTGTGTTGGGAGTGCTGGGAGGCAAGGCAAAGGCAGATGGGCAGAGTGTGTTTGTCTGTGAAAGCGGTGTCAAGGGAAGGAGAGGACCAGCAACACCTCTAAGCCCTTAGGCCTATCGATTGGGAGAAATGGCTTGGACGTTTGAACTTTGGTTGCTGGTCTGTGCCCGTAGTGAGAGCGTGAGTGATGCTGCGAAAGTGTGTTGGGAGTGCTGGGAGGCAAGGCAAAGGCAGATGGGCAGAGTGTGTTTGTCTGTGAAAGCGGTGTCAAGGGAAGGTGAGGACTAGCAACAGCTCTAATCCCTTAGAGGTAGCGTGTGTCAGAAATCGCTTGGGTGTTGGCACTTTGGAAGTTGATCTGTGCTGGGAGTGAGAGCGTGAGTGAGCCTACGAATGTGTTTAGGGAGTGCTGGGAGGCAAGGCAAAGGCAGATGGGCAGAGTGTGTTTGTCTGTGAAAGCGGTGTCAAGGGAAGGTGAGGACCAGCAACAGCTCTAACCCTTAGGCCTATCGTATGGGAGAAATGGCTTGGACGTTTGCAGTTTAGGAGGTGGTCTGTGCTGGGAGTGAGAGTGAGATTGAGCCTGCGAATGTGTGTTGGGAGTGCTGGGAGGCAAGTCAAAGGCAGATGGCCAGAGTGTGTTTGTGTGTGAAAGCGGTGTCAAGGGAAGGTGAGGATCAGCAACAGCTCTAAGCCCTTAGATGTAGCGTGTGTCAGAAATCGCTTGTGTGTTGGCACATTGGAAGTTGGTCTGTGCTGGGAGTGAGAGTGAGAGTGAGAGTGAGCCTGCGAATGTGTGTTGGGAGTGCTGGGAGGCAAGTCAAAGGCAGATGGCCAGAGTGTGTTTGTCTGTGAAAGCGGTGTCAAGTGAAGGAGAGGACCAGCAACACCTCTAAGCCCTTAGGCCTATCGATTGGGAGAAATGGCTTGGATGTTTGAACTTTGGTTGCTGGTCTGTGCCCGTAGTGAGAGCGTGAGTGATGCTGCGAAAGTGTGTTGGGAGTGCTGGGAGGCAAGGCAAAGGCAGATGGGCAGAGTGAGTTTGTGTGTGAAAGCGGTGTCAAGGGAAGGTGAGGACCAGCAACAGCTCTAAGCGCTTAGGCCTATTGTATGGAAGAAATGGCTTGGGTGTTGGCACTTTGGTTGCTGGACTGTGCTGGGAGTGAGAGTGAGAGTGAGCCTGAGAATGTGTTTTGGGAGAGCTGGGAGGCAAGGGCAGTGCATTTGGACAGAGTGAGTTTGGCAGTGAAAGCGGTGTGAAGGGAAGGTGAGGACCAGCAACAGCTCTAAGCTCTTAGGCCTATCGTATGGGAGAAATGGCTTAGACGTTTGCACTTTGGTTGCTGGTCTGTGCCGGTAGTGAGAGCGTGAGTGAGCCTGCGAATGTGTGTTGGGAGTGCTGGGAGGCAAGGCAAAGGCAGATGGGCAGAGTGTGTTTGTGTGTGAAAGCGGTGTCAAGGGAAGGTGAGGACCAGCAACAGCTCTAAGCCCTTTAACATAGCGTGTGTCAGAAATCGCTTGGGTGTTTGCACTTTGGGATGTGGTCTGTGCCGAGAGTGAGATTGAGCCTGCGAATGTGTGTTGGGAGTGCTGGGAGGCAAGTCAAAGGCAGATGGGCAGAGTGTGTTTGTGTGTGAAAGCGGTGTCAAGGGAAGGTGAGGACCAGCAACACCTCTAAGCCCTTAGGCCTATCGTATGGGAGAAATGGCTTGGACGTTTGCACTTTGGTTGCAGGTCTGTGCCGGGAGTGAGAGTGAGAGTGAGCCTGAGAATGTGTGTTGGGAGTGCTGGGAGGCAAGGCAAAGGCAAAGGGCCAGAGTGTGTTTGTGTGTGAAAGCGGTGTCAAGGGAAGGTGAGGACCAGCAACAGCTCTAAGCCCTTAGAGGTAGCATGCGGCAGAAATCGCTTGGGTGTTGGCACTTTAGGATGTGGTCTGTGTCGGGAGTGAGAGTGAGATTGAACCTGAAAATGTGTGTTGGGAGTGCTGGGAGGCAAGGCAAAGGCAGATGGGCAGAGTGTGTTTGTCTGTGAAAGCGGTGTCAAGGGAAGGTGAGGACCAGCAACAGCTCTAAGCCCATAGAGGTAGCATGCGGCAGAAATCGCTTGGGTGTTGGCACTTTAGGATGTGGTCTGTGTCGGGAGTGAGAGTGAGACTGAACCTGAGAATGTGTGTTGGGAGTGCTGGGAGGCAAGGCAAAGGCATATGGGAAGAGTGTGTTTGGCTGTGAAAGCGGTGTCAAGGGAAGGTGAGGACCAGCAACAGCTCTAAGCCCTTAGAGGTAGCGTGTGTCAGAAATCGCTTGGGTGTTTGCACTTTGGAAGTTGATCTGTGCTGGGAGTGAGAGTGTGAGTGAGCCTACGAATGTGTTTAGGGAGTGCTGGGAGGCAAGGCAAAGGCAGATGGGCAGAGTGTGTTTGTCTGTGAAAGCTGTGTCAAGGGAAGGTGAGGACCAGCAACAGCTCTAAGCCCTTAGAGGTAGCGTGTGTCAGAAATCGCTTGGGTGTTGGCACTTTGGGATGTGGTCTGTGTCGGGAGTGAGAGTGAGAGTGAGCCTGCGAATGTGTGTTGGGAGTGCTGGGAGGCAAGTCAAAGGCAGATGGCCAGAGTGTGTTTGTCTGTGAAAGCGGTGTCAAGGGAAGGTGAGGACCAGCAACAGCTCTAACCCTTAGGCCTATCGTATGGGAGAAATGGCTTGGACGTTTGCAGTTTAGGAGGTGGTCTGTGCTGGGAGTGAGAGTGAGATTGAGCCTGCGAATGTGTGTTGGGAGTGCTGGGAGGCAAGGCAAAGGCAGATGGGCAGAGTGTGTTTGTGTGTGAAAGCGGTGTCAAGGGAAGGTGAGGACCAGCAACAGCTCTAAGCGCTTAGGCCTATTGTATGGAAGAAATGGCTTGGGTGTTGGCACTTTGGTTGCTGGACTGTGCTGGGAGTGAGAGTGAGAGTGAGCCTGAGAATGTGTTTTGGGAGAGCTGGGAGGCAAGGGCAGTGCATTTGGACAGAGTGAGTTTGGCAGTGAAAGCGGTGTCAAGGGAAGGTGAGGACCAGCAACAGCTCTAAGCCCTTAGGCCTATCGTATGGGAGAAATGGCTTAGATGTTTGCACTTTGGTTGCTGGTCTGTGCCGGTAGTGAGAGCGTGAGTGAGCCTGCGAATGTGTGTTGGGAGTGCTGGGAGGCAAGTCAAAGGCAGATGGCCAGAGTGTGTTTGTGTGTGAAAGCGGTGTCAAGGGAAGGTGAGGACCAGCAACAGCTCTAAGCCCTTTAATGTAGCGTGTGTCAGAAATCGCTTGGGTGTTTGCACTTTGGGAGTTGGTCTGTTCCGAGAGTGAGATTGAGCCTGCGAATGTGTGTTGGGAGTGCTGGGAGGCAAGTCAAAGGCAGATGGGCAGAGTGTGTTTGTGTGTGAAAGCGGTGTCAAGGGAAGGTGAGGACCAGCAACACCTCTAAGCCCTTAGGCCTATCGATTGGGAGAAATGGCTTGGACGTTTGAACTTTGGTTGCTGGTCTGTGCCCGTAGTGAGAGCGTCAGTGATCCTGCGAAAGTGTGTTGGGAGTGCTGGGAGGCAAGTCAAAGGCAGATGGGCAGAGTGTGTTTGTGTGTGAAAGCGGTGTCAAGGGAAGGTGAGGACCAGCAACAGCTCTAAGCCCATAGAGGTAGCATGCGGCAGAAATCGCTTGGGTGTTGGCACTTTGGGATGTGGTCTGTGCCGGGAGTGAGAGTGAGATTGAACCTGAAAATGTGTGTTGGGAGTGCGGGGAGGCAAGGCAAAGGCATATGGGCAGAGTGTGTTTGGCTGTGAAAGCGGTGTCAAGGGAAGGTGAGAACCAGCAACACCTCTAAGCCCTTAGGCCTATCGTATGGGAGAAATGGCTTGGACGTTTGCACTTTGGTTGCTGGTCTGTGCCGGGAGTGAGAGTGAGAGTGAGCCTGCGAATGTGTGTTGGGAGTGCTGGGAGGCAAGGCAAAGGCAAAGGGCCAGAGTGTGTTTGTGTGTGAAAGCGGTGTCAAGGGAAGGTGAGGACCAGCAACAGCTCTAAGCCCTTAGAGGTAGCATGCGGCAGAAATCGCTTGGGTGTTGGCACTTTGGGATGTGGTCTGTGTCGGGAGTGAGAGTGAGATTGAACCTGCGAATGTGTGTTGGGAGTGCTGGGAGGCAAGGCAAAGGCAGATGGGCAGAGTGTGTTTGGCTGTGAAAGCGGTGTCAAGGGAAGGTGAGGACCAGCAACAGCTCTAAGCCCTTAGATGTAGCGTGTGTCAGAAATCGCTTGTGTGTTGGCACATTGGAAGTTGGTCTGTGCTGGGAGTGAGAGTGAGAGTGAGAGTGAGCCTGCGAATGTGTGTTGGGAGTGCTGGGAGGCAAGGCAAAGGCAGATGGCCAGAGTGTGTTTGTCTGTGAAAGCGGTGTCAAGGGAAGGTGTGGACCAGCAACAGCTCTAAAGCCTTAGGCGTATGGTATTGCAGAAATGGCTTGGGCATTTGCACTTTGGGAGGTGGTCTGTGCCGGTTGTGAGAGTGTGTTGGGAGTGCTGGAGGCAAGGGCAGGGCAGATGGGAGGAGTGTGTTTGGCTGTGAAAGCGGTGTCAAGGGAAGGTGAGGACCAGCAACAGCTCTAAGCCCTTAGAGGTAGCGTGTGTCAGAAATCGCTTGGGTGTTTGCACTTTGGAAGTTGATCTGTGCTGGGAGTGAGAGTGTGAGTGAGCCTACGAATGTGTTTAGGGAGTGCTGGGAGGCAAGTCAAAGGCAGATGGGCAGAGTGTGTTTGTCTGTGAAAGCGGTGTCAAGGGAAGGTGAGGACCAGCAACAGTTCTAACCCTTAGGCCTATCGTATGGGAGAAATGGCTTGGACGTTTGCAGTTTAGGAGGTGGTCTGTGCTGGGAGTGAGAGTGAGATTGAGCCTGCGAATGTGTGTTGGGAGTGCTGGGAGGCAAGGCAAAGGCAAAGGGCCAGAGTGTGTTTGTGTGTGAAAGCGGTGTCAAGGGAAGGTGAGGACCAGCAACAGCTCTAAGCCCTTTAATGTAGCGTGTGTCAGAAATCGCTTGGGTGTTTGCACTTTGGGAGTTCGTCTGTGCCGAGAGTGAGATTGAGCCTGCGAATGTGTGTTGGGAGTGCTGGGAGGCAAGGCAAAGGCAGATGGCCAGAGTGTGTTTGTGTGTGAAAGCGGGTGTCAAGGGAAGGTGAGGACCAGCAATAGCTCTAAGCCCTTAGAGGTAGCGTGTGTCAGAAATCGCTTGGGTGTTGGCACTTTGGGATGTGGTCTGTGTCGGGAGTGAGAGTGAGAGTGAGCCTGCGAATGTGTGTTGGGAGTGCTGGGAGGCAAGTCAAAGGCAGATGGCCAGAGTGTGTTTGTCTGTGAAAGCGGTGTCAAGGGAAGGAGAGGACCAGCAACACCTCTAAGCCCTTAGGCCTATCGATTGGGAGAAATGGCTTGGACGTTTGAACTTTGGTTGCTGGTCTGTGCCCGTAGTGAGAGCGTGAGTGATGCTGCGAAAGTGTGTTGGGAGTGCTGGGAGGCAAGGCAAAGGCAGATGGGCAGAGTGTGTTTGTCTGTGAAAGCGGTGTCAAGGGAAGGTGAGGACTAGCAACAGCTCTAATCCCTTAGAGGTAGCGTGTGTCAGAAATCGCTTGGGTGTTGGCACTTTGGAAGTTGATCTGTGCTGGGAGTGAGAGCGTGAGTGAGCCTACGAATGTGTTTAGGGAGTGCTGGGAGGCAAGGCAAAGGCAGATGGGCAGAGTGTGTTTGTCTGTGAAAGCGGTGTCAAGGGAAGGTGAGGACCAGCAACAGCTCTAACCCTTAGGCCTATCGTATGGGAGAAATGGCTTGGACGTTTGCAGTTTAGGAGGTGGTCTGTGCTGGGAGTGAGAGTGAGATTGAGCCTGCGAATGTGTGTTGGGAGTGCTGGGAGGCAAGTCAAAGGCAGATGGCCAGAGTGTGTTTGTGTGTGAAAGCGGTGTGAAGGGAAGGTGAGGATCAGCAACAGCTCTAAGCCCTTAGATGTAGCGTGTGTCAGAAATCGCTTGTGTGTTGGCACATTGGAAGTTGGTCTGTGCTGGGAGTGAGAGTGAGAGTGAGAGTGAGCCTGCGAATGTGTGTTGGGAGTGCTGGGAGGCAAGTCAAAGGCAGATGGCCAGAGTGTGTTTGTCTGTGAAAGCGGTGTCAAGGGAAGGTGAGGACCAGCCAACACCTCTAAGCCCTTAGGCCTATCGTATGGGAGAAATGGCTTGGACGTTTGCACTTTGGTTGCTGGTCTGTGCCGGGAGTGAGAGTGAGAGTGAGCCTGAGAATGTGTGTTGGGAGTGCTGGGAGGCAAGGCAAAGGCAAAGGGCCAGAGTGTGTTTGTGTGTTGAAGCGGTGTGAAGGGAAGGTGAGGACCAGCAACAGCTCTAAGCCCTTAGGCCTATCGATTGGGAGAAATGGCTTGGACGTTTGAACTTTGGTTGCTGGTCTGTGCCCGTAGTGACAGCGTGAGTGATGCTGCGAAAGTGTGTTGGGAGTGCTGGGAGGCAAGGCAAAGGCAGATGGGCAGAGTGTGTTTGTGTGTGAAAGCGGTGTCAAGGGAAGGTGAGGACTAGCAACAGCTCTAATCCCTTAGAGGTAGCGTGTGTCAGAAATCGCTTGGGTGTTGGCACTTTGGAAGTTGATCTGTGCTGGGAGTGAGAGCGTGAGTGAGCCTACGAATGTGTTTAGGGAGTGCTGGGAGGCAAGGCAAAGGCAGATGGGCAGAGTGTGTTTGTGTGTGAAAGCGGTGTCAAGGGAAGGTGAGGACCAGCAACAGCTCTAACCCTTAGGCCTATCGTATGGGAGAAATGGCTTGGACGTTTGCAGTTTAGGAGGTGGTCTGTGCTGGGAGTGAGAGTGAGATTGAGCCTGCGAATGTGTGTTGGGAGTGCTGGTAGGCAAGGCAAAGGCAGATGGGCAGAGTGTGTTTGTCTGTGAAAGCGGTGTCAAGGGAAGGTGAGGACCAGCAACAGCTCTAAGCGCTTAGGCCTATTGTATGGAAGAAATGGCTTGGGTGTTGGCACTTTGGTTGCTGGACTGTGCTGGGAGTGAGAGTGAGAGTGAGCCTGAGAATGTGTTTTGGGAGAGCTGGGAGGCAAGGGCAGTGCATTTGGACAGAGTGAGTTTGGCAGTGAAAGCGGTGTGAAGGGAAGGTGAGGACCAGCAACAGCTCTAAGCCCTTAGGCCTATCGTATGGGAGAAATGGCTTAGACGTTTGCACTTTGGTTGCTGGTCTGTGCCGGTAGTGAGAGCGTGAGTGAGCCTGCGAATGTGTGTTGGGAGTGCTGGGAGGCAAGGCAAAGGCAGATGGGCAGAGTGTGTTTGTGTGTGAAAGCGGTGTCAAGGGAAGGTGAGGACCAGCAACAGCTCTAAGCCCTTAGATGTAGCGTGTGTCAGAAATCGCTTGGGTGTTTGCACTTTGGGAGTTGGTCTGTGCCGAGAGTGAGATTGAGCCTGCGAATGTGTGTTGGGAGTGCTGGGAGGCAAGTCAAAGGCAGATGGGCAGAGTGTGTTTGTGTGTGAAAGCGGTGTCAAGGGAAGGTGAGGACCAGCAACACCTCTAAGCTCTTAGGCCTATCGATTGGGAGAAATGGCTTGGACGTTTGAACTTTGGTTGCTGGTCTGTGCCAGGAGTGAGAGCGTGAGTGATCCTGCGAAAGTGTGTTGGGAGTGCTGGGAGGCAAGTCAAAGGCAGATGGCCAGAGTGTGTTTGTCTGTGAAAGCGGTGTCAAGGGAAGGTGAGGACCAGCAACAGCTCTAAGCCCATAGAGGTAGCATGCGGCAGAAATCGCTTGGGTGTTGGCACTTTGGGATGTGGTCTGTGCCGGGAGTGAGAGTGAGATTGAACCTGAAAATGTGTGTTGGGAGTGCGGGGAGGCAAGGCAAACGCATATGGGCAGAGTGTGTTTGGCTGTGAAAGCGGTGTCAAGGGAAGGTGAGAACCAGCAACAGCTCTAAGCCCTTAGGCCTATCGTATGGGAGAAATGGCTTGGACGTTTGCACTTTGGTTGCTGGTCTGTGCCGGGAGTGAGAGTGAGATTGAACCTGCGAATGTGTGTTGGGAGTGCTGGGAGGCAAGGCAAAGGCAGATGGGCAGAGTGTGTTTGTGTGTGAAAGCGGTGTCAAGGGAAGGTGAGGACCAGCAACAGCTCTAAGCCCTTAGATGTAGCGTGTGTCAGAAATCGCTTGTGTGTTGGCACATTGGAAGTTGGTCTGTGCTGGGAGTGAGAGTGAGAGTGAGAGTGAGCCTGCGAATGTGTGTTGGGAGTGCTGGGAGGCAAGTCAAAGGCAGATGGGCAGAGTGTGTTTGGCTGTGAAAGCGGTGTCAAGGGAAGGTGAGAACCAGCAACACCTCTAAGCCCTTAGGCCTATCGATTGGGAGAAATGGCTTGGACGTTTGAACTTTGGTTGCTGGTCTGTGCCCGTAGTGAGAGCGTGAGTGATGCTGCGAAAGTGTGTTGGGAGTGCTGGGAGGCAAGGCAAAGGCAGATGGGCAGAGTGTGTTTGTGTGTGAAAGCGGTGTCAAGGGAAGGTGAGGACCAGCAACAGCTCTAAGCGCTTAGGCCTATTGTATGGAAGAAATGGCTTGGGTGTTGGCACTTTGGTTGCTGGACTGTGCTGGGAGTGAGAGTGAGAGTGAGCCTGAGAATGTGTTTTGGGAGAGCTGGGAGGCAAGGGCAGTGCATTTGGACAGAGTGAGTTTGGCAGTGAAAGCGGTGTGAAGGGAAGGTGAGGACCAGCAACAGCTCTAAGCCCTTAGGCCTATCGATTGGGAGAAATGGCTTAGACGTTTGCACTTTGGTTGCTGGTCTGTGCCGGGAGTGAGAGCGTGAGTGAGCCCGCGAATGTGTGTTGGGAGTGCTGGGAGGCAAGGCAAAGGCAGATGGGCAGAGTGTGTTTGTGTGTGAAAGCGGTGTCAAGGGAAGGTGAGGACCAGCAACAGCTCTAAGCCCTTAGATGTAGCATGTGTCAGAAATCGCTTGTGTTTTGGCACATTGGAAGTTGGTCTGTGCTGGGAGTGAGAGTGAGAGTGAGAGTGAGCCTGCGAATGTGTGTTGGGAGTGCTGGGAGGCAAGTCAAAGGCAGATGGCCAGAGTGTGTTTGTCTGTGAAAGCGGTGTCAAGTGAAGGAGAGGACCAGCAACACCTCTAAGCCCTTAGGCCTATCGTATGGGAGAAATGGCTTGGACGTTTGAACTTTGGTTGCTGGTCTGTGCCCGTAGTGAGAGCGTGAGTGATGATGCGAAAGTGTGTTGGGAGTGCTGGGAGGCAAGGCAAAGGCAGATGGGCAGAGTGTGTTTGTGTGTGAAAGCGGTGTCAAGGGAAGGTGAGGACCAGCAACAGCTCTAAGCGCTTAGGCCTATTGTATGGAAGAAATGGCTTGGGTGTTGGCACTTTGGTTGCTGGACTGTGCTGGGAGTGAGAGTGAGAGTGAGCCTGAGAATGTGTTTTGGGAGAGCTGGGAGGCAAGGGCAGTGCATTTGGACAGAGTGAGTTTGGCAGTGAAAGCGGTGTGAAGGGAAGGTGAGGACCAGCAACAGCTCTAAGCTCTTAGGCCTATCGTATGGGAGAAATGGCTTAGACGTTTGCACTTTGGTTGCTGGTCTGTGCCGGTAGTGAGAGCGTGAGTGAGCCTGCGAATGTGTGTTGGGAGTGCTGGGAGGCAAGGCAAAGGCAGATGGCCAGAGTGTGTTTGTGTGTGAAAGCGGTGTGAAGGGAAGGTGAGGACCAGCAACAGCTCTAAGCCCTTTAATGTAGCGTGTGTCAGAAATCGCTTGGGTGTTTGCACTTTGGGATGTGGTCTGTGCCGAGAGTGAGATTGAGCCTGCGAATGTGTGTTGGGAGTGCTGGGAGGCAAGTCAAAGGCAGATGGGCAGAGTGTGTTTGTGTGTGAAAGCGGTGTCAAGGGAAGGTGAGAACCAGCAACACCTCTAAGCCCTTAGGCCTATCGTATGGGAGAAATGGCTTGGACGTTTGCACTTTGGTTGCTGGTCTGTGCCGGGAGTGAGAGTGAGAGTGAGCCTGAGAATGTGTGTTGGGAGTGCTGGGAGGCAAGGCAAAGGCAAAGGGCCAGAGTGTGTTTGTGTGTGAAAGCGGTGTCAAGGGAAGGTGAGGACCAGCAACAGCTCTAAGCCCTTAGAGGTAGCATGCGGCAGAAATCGCTTGGGTGTTGGCACTTTAGGATGTGGTCTGTGTCGGGAGTGAGAGTGAGATTGAACCTGAAAATGTGTTTTGGGAGTGCTGGGAGGCAAGGCAAAGGCAGATGGGCAGAGTGTGTTTGTGTGTGAAAGCGGTGTCAAGGGAAGGTGAGAACCAGCAACAGCTCTAAGCCCTTAGAGGCAGCGTGTGTCAGAAATCGCTTGGGTGTTTGCACTTTGGAAGTTGATCTGTGCTGGGAGTGAGAGAGTGAGTGAGCCTACGAATGTGTTTAGGGAGTGCTGGGAGGCAAGTCAAAGGCAGATGGGCAGAGTGTGTTTGTGTGTGAAAGCGGTGTCAAGGGAAGGTGAGGACCAGCAACAGCTCTAACCCTTAGGCCTATCGTATGGGAGAAATGGCTTGGACGTTTGCAGTTTAGGAGGTGGTCTGTGCTGGGAGTGAGAGTGAGATTGAGCCTGCGAATGTGTGTTGGGAGTGCTGGGAGGCAAGGCAAAGGCAAAGGGCCAGAGTGTGTTTGTGTGTGAAAGCGGTGTGAAGGGAAGGTGAGGACCAGCAACAGCTCTAAGCCCTTTAATGTAGCGTGTGTCAGAAATCGCTTGGGTGTTTGCACTTTGGGAGTTCGTCTGTGCGGAGAGTGAGATTGAGCCTGCGAATGTGTGTTGGGAGTGCTGGGAGGCAAGGCAAAGGCAGATGGGCAGAGTGTGTTTGTCTGTGAAAGCGGTGTCAAGGGAAGGTGAGGACCAGCAACAGCTCTAAGCCCTTTAATGTAGCGTGTGTCAGAAATCGCTTGGGTGTTTGCACTTTGGGAGTTGGTCTGTGCCGAGAGTGAGATTGAGCCTGCGAATGTGTGTTGGGAGTGCTGGGAGGCAAGTCAAAGGCAGATGGGCAGAGTGTGTTTGTGTGTGAAAGCGGTGTCAAGGGAAGGTGAGGACCAGCAACAGCTCTAAGCCCATAGAGGTAGCATGCGGCAGAAATCGCTTGGGTGTTGGCACTTTGGGATGTGGTCTGTGCCGGGAGTGAGAGTGAGATTGAACCTGAAAATGTGTGTTGGGAGTGCGGGGAGGCAAGGCAAAGGCAGATGGGCAGAGTGTGTTTGGCTGTGAAAGCGGTGTCAAGGGAAGGTGAGAACCAGCAACACCTCTAAGCCCTTAGGCCTATCGTATGGGAGAAATGGCTTGGACGTTTGCACTTTGGTTGCTGGTCTGTGCCGGGAGTGAGAGTGAGAGTGAGCCTGCGAATGTGTGTTGGGAGTGCTGGGAGGCAAGGCAAAGGCAAAGGGCCAGAGTGTGTTTGTGTGTGAAAGCGGTGTCAAGGGAAGGTGAGGACCAGCAACAGCTCTAAGCCCTTAGAGGTAGCATGCGGCAGAAATCGCTTGGGTGTTGGCACTTTAGGATGTGGTCTGTGTCGGGAGTGAGAGTGAGATTGAACCTGAGAATGTGTGTTGGGAGTGCTGGGAGGCAAGGCAAAGGCAGATGGGCAGAGTGTGTTTGGCTGTGAAAGCGGTGTCAAGGGAAGGTGAGGACCAGCAACAGCTCTAAGCCCTTAGATGTAGCGTGTGTCAGAAATCGCTTGTGTGTTGGCACATTGGAAGTTGGTCTGTGCTGGCAGTGAGAGTGAGAGTGAGAGTGAGCCTGCGAATGTGTGTTGGGAGTGCTGGGTGGCAAGGCAAAGGCAGATGGCCAGAGTGTGTTTGTCTGTGAAAGCGGTGTCAAGGGAAGGTGAGGACCAGCAACACCTCTAAGCCCTTAGGCCTATCGTATGGGAGAAATGGCTTGGACGTTTGCACTTTGGTTGCTGGTCTGTGCCGGGAGTGAGAGTGAGAGTGAGCCTGAGAATGTGTGTTGGGAGTGCTGGGAGGCAAGGCAAAGGCAAAGGGCCAGAGTGTGTTTGTGTGTGAAAGCGGTGTCAAGGGAAGGTGAGGACCAGCAACAGCTCTAAGCCCTTAGAGGTAGCATGCGGCAGAAATCGCTTGGGTGTTGGCACTTTAGGATGTGGTCTGTGTCGGGAGTGAGAGTGAGATTGAACCTGAGAATGTGTGTTGGGAGTGCTGGGAGGCAAGGCAAAGGCAGATGGGCAGAGTGTGTTTGTGTGTGAAAGCGGTGTCAAGGGAAGGTGAGGACCAGCAACAGCTCTAAGCCCTTAGATGTAGCGTGTGTCAGAAATCGCTTGTGTGTTGGCACATTGGAAGTTGGTCTGTGCTGGGAGTGAGAGTGAGAGTGAGAGTGAGCCTGCGAATGTGTGTTGGGAGTGCTGGGAGGCAAGTCAAAGGCAGATGGCCAGAGTGTGTTTGTCTGTGAAAGCGGTGTCAAGGGAAGGTGAGGACCAGCAACACCTCTAAGCCCTTAGGCCTATCGTATGGGAGAAATGGCTTGGACGTTTGCACTTTGGTTGCTGGTCTGTGCCGGGAGTGAGAGTGAGAGTGAGCCTGAGAATGTGTGTTGGGAGTGCTGGGAGGCAAGGCAAAGGCAAAGGGCCAGAGTGTGTTTGTGTGTTGAAGCGGTGTCAAGGGAAGGTGAGGACCAGCAACAGCTCTAAGCCCTTAGGCCTATCGATTGGGAGAAATGGCTTGGACGTTTGAACTTTGGTTGCTGGTCTGTGCCCGTAGTGACAGCGTGAGTGATGCTGCGAAAGTGTGTTGGGAGTGCTGGGAGGCAAGGCAAAGGCAGATGGGCAGAGTGTGTTTGGCTGTGAAAGCGGTGTCAAGGGAAGGTGAGGACTAGCAACAGCTCTAATCCCTTAGAGGTAGCGTGTGTCAGAAATCGCTTGGGTGTTGGCACTTTGGAAGTTGATCTGTGCTGGGAGTGAGAGCGTGAGTGAGCCTACGAATGTGTTTAGGGAGTGCTGGGAGGCAAGGCAAAGGCAGATGGGCAGAGTGTGTTTGTCTGTGAAAGCGGTGTCAAGGGAAGGTGAGGACCAGCAACAGCTCTAACCCTTAGGCCTATCGTATGGGAGAAATGGCTTGGACGTTTGCAGTTTAGGAGGTGGTCTGTGCTGGGAGTGAGAGTGAGATTGAGCCTGCGAATGTGTGTTGGGAGTGCTGGGAGGCAAGGCAAAGGCAGATGGGCAGAGTGTGTTTGTGTGTGAAAGCGGTGTCAAGGGAAGGTGAGGACCAGCAACAGCTCTAAGCGCTTAGGCCTATTGTATGGAAGAAATGGCTTGGGTGTTGGCACTTTGGTTGCTGGACTGTGCTGGGAGTGAGAGTGAGAGTGAGCCTGAGAATGTGTTTTGGGAGAGCTGGGAGGCAAGGGCAGTGCATTTGGACAGAGTGAGTTTGGCAGTGAAAGCGGTGTGAAGGGAAGGTGAGGACCAGCAACAGCTCTAAGCCCTTAGGCCTATCGTATGGGAGAAATGGCTTAGACGTTTGCACTTTGGTTGCTGGTCTGTGCCGGTAGTGAGAGCGTGAGTGAGCCTGCGAATGTGTGTTGGGAGTGCTGGGAGGCAAGGCAAAGGCAGATGGGCAGAGTGTGTTTGTGTGTGAAAGCGGTGTCAAGGGAAGGTGAGGACCAGCAACAGCTCTAAGCCCTTAGATGTAGCGTGTGTCAGAAATCGCTTGGGTGTTTGCACTTTGGGAGTTGGTCTGTGCCGAGAGTGAGATTGAGCCTGCGAATGTGTGTTGGGAGTGCTGGGAGGCAAGTCAAAGGCAGATGGGCAGAGTGTGTTTGTGTGTGAAAGCGGTGTCAAGGGAAGGTGAGGACCAGCAACACCTCTAAGCTCTTAGGCCTATCGATTGGGAGAAATGGCTTGGACGTTTGAACTTTGGTTGCTGGTCTGTGCCAGGAGTGAGAGCGTGAGTGATCCTGCGAAAGTGTGTTGGGAGTGCTGGGAGGCAAGTCAAAGGCAGATGGGCAGAGTGTGTTTGTGTGTGAAAGCGGTGTCAAGGGAAGGTGAGGACCAGCAACAGCTCTAAGCCCATAGAGGTAGCATGCGGCAGAAATCGCTTGGGTGTTGGCACTTTGGGATGTGGTCTGTGCCGGGAGTGAGAGTGAGATTGAACCTGAAAATGTGTGTTGGGAGTGCGGGGAGGCAAGGCAAAGGCAGATGGGCAGAGTGTGTTTGGCTGTGAAAGCGGTGTCAAGGGAAGGTGAGAACCAGCAACACCTCTAAGCCCTTAGGCCTATCGTATGGGAGAAATGGCTTGGACGTTTGCACTTTGGTTGCTGGTCTGTGCCGGGAGTGAGAGTGAGAGTGAGCCTGCGAATGTGTGTTGGGAGTGCTGGGAGGCAAGGCAAAGGCAAAGGGCCAGAGTGTGTTTGTGTGTGAAAGCGGTGTCAAGGGAAGGTGAGGACCAGCAACAGCTCTAAGCCCTTAGAGGTAGCATGCGGCAGAAATCGCTTGGGTGTTGGCACTTTAGGATGTGGTCTGTGTCGGGAGTGAGAGTGAGATTGAACCTGAGAATGTGTGTTGGGAGTGCTGGGAGGCAAGGCAAAGGCAGATGGGCAGAGTGTGTTTGTGTGTGAAAGCGGTGTCAAGGGAAGGTGAGGACCAGCAACAGCTCTAAGCCCTTAGATGTAGCGTGTGTCAGAAATCGCTTGTGTGTTGGCACATTGGAAGTTGGTCTGTGCTGGGAGTGAGAGTGAGAGTGAGAGTGAGCCTGCGAATGTGTGTTGGGAGTGCTGGGAGGCAAGGCAAAGGCAGATGGCCAGAGTGTGTTTGTCTGTGAAAGCGGTGTCAAGGGAAGGTGAGGACCAGCAACACCTCTAAGCCCTTAGGCCTATCGTATGGGAGAAATGGCTTGGACGTTTGCACTTTGGTTGCTGGTCTGTGCCGGGAGTGAGAGTGAGAGTGAGCCTGAGAATGTGTGTTGGGAGTGCTGGGAGGCAAGGCAAAGGCAAAGGGCCAGAGTGTGTTTGTGTGTGAAAGCGGTGTCAAGGGAAGGTGAGGACCAGCAACAGCTCTAAGCCCTTAGAGGTAGCATGCGGCAGAAATCGCTTGGGTGTTGGCACTTTAGGATGTGGTCTGTGTCGGGAGTGAGAGTGAGATTGAACCTGAGAATGTGTGTTGGGAGTGCTGGGAGGCAAGGCAAAGGCAGATGGGCAGAGTGTGTTTGTGTGTGAAAGCGGTGTCAAGGGAAGGTGAGGACCAGCAACAGCTCTAAGCCCTTAGATGTAGCGTGTGTCAGAAATCGCTTGTGTGTTGGCACATTGGAAGTTGGTCTGTGCTGGGAGTGAGAGTGAGCCTGCGAATGTGTGTTGGGAGTGCTGGGAGGCAAGTCAAAGGCAGATGGCCAGAGTGTGTTTGTCTGTGAAAGCGGTGTCAAGGGAAGGTGAGGACCAGCAACACCTCTAAGCCCTTAGGCCTATCGTATGGGAGAAATGGCTTGGACGTTTGCACTTTGGTTGCTGGTCTGTGCCGGGAGTGAGAGTGAGAGTGAGCCTGAGAATGTGTGTTGGGAGTGCTGGGAGGCAAGGCAAAGGCAAAGGGCCAGAGTGTGTTTGTGTGTTGAAGCGGTGTGAAGGGAAGGTGAGGACCAGCAACAGCTCTAAGCCCTTAGGCCTATCGATTGGGAGAAATGGCTTGGACGTTTGAACTTTGGTTGCTGGTCTGTGCCCGTAGTGACAGCGTGAGTGATGCTGCGAAAGTGTGTTGGGAGTGCTGGGAGGCAAGGCAAAGGCAGATGGGCAGAGTGTGTTTGGCTGTGAAAGCGGTGTCAAGGGAAGGTGAGGACTAGCAACAGCTCTAATCCCTTAGAGGTAGCGTGTGTCAGAAATCGCTTGGGTGTTGGCACTTTGGAAGTTGATCTGTGCTGGGAGTGAGAGCGTGAGTGAGCCTACGAATGTGTTTAGGGAGTGCTGGGAGGCAAGGCAAAGGCAGATGGGCAGAGTGTGTTTGTGTGTGAAAGCGGTGTCAAGGGAAGGTGAGGACCAGCAACAGCTCTAACCCTTAGGCCTATCGTATGGGAGAAATGGCTTGGACGTTTGCAGTTTAGGAGGTGGTCTGTGCTGGGAGTGAGAGTGAGATTGAGCCTGCGAATGTGTGTTGGGAGTGCTGGGAGGCAAGGCAAAGGCAGATGGGCAGAGTGTGTTTGTCTGTGAAAGCGGTGTCAAGGGAAGGTGAGGACCAGCAACAGCTCTAAGCGCTTAGGCCTATTGTATGGAAGAAATGGCTTGGGTGTTGGCACTTTGGTTGCTGGACTGTGCTGGGAGTGAGAGTGAGAGTGAGCCTGAGAATGTGTTTTGGGAGAGCTGGGAGGCAAGGGCAGTGCATTTGGACAGAGTGAGTTTGGCAGTGAAAGCGGTGTGAAGGGAAGGTGAGGACCAGCAACAGCTCTAAGCCCTTAGGCCTATCGTATGGGAGAAATGGCTTAGACGTTTGCACTTTGGTTGCTGGTCTGTGCCGGTAGTGAGAGCGTGAGTGAGCCTGCGAATGTGTGTTGGGAGTGCTGGGAGGCAAGGCAAAGGCAGATGGGCAGAGTGTGTTTGTGTGTGAAAGCGGTGTCAAGGGAAGGTGAGGACCAGCAACAGCTCTAAGCCCTTAGATGTAGCGTGTGTCAGAAATCGCTTGGGTGTTTGCACTTTGGGAGTTGGTCTGTGCCGAGAGTGAGATTGAGCCTGCGAATGTGTGTTGGGAGTGCTGGGAGGCAAGTCAAAGGCAGATGGGCAGAGTGTGTTTGTGTGTGAAAGCGGTGTCAAGGGAAGGTGAGGACCAGCAACACCTCTAAGCTCTTAGGCCTATCGATTGGGAGAAATGGCTTGGACGTTTGAACTTTGGTTGCTGGTCTGTGCCGGGAGTGAGAGCGTGAGTGATCCTGCGAAAGTGTGTTGGGAGTGCTGGGAGGCAAGTCAAAGGCAGATGGGCAGAGTGTGTTTGTGTGTGAAAGCGGTGTCAAGGGAAGGTGAGGACCAGCAACAGCTCTAAGCCCATAGAGGTAGCATGCGGCAGAAATCGCTTGGGTGTTGGCACTTTGGGATGTGGTCTGTGCCGGGAGTGAGAGTGAGATTGAACCTGAAAATGTGTGTTGGGAGTGCGGGGAGGCAAGGCAAAGGCAGATGGGCAGAGTGTGTTTGGCTGTGAAAGCGGTGTCAAGGGAAGGTGAGAACCAGCAACACCTCTAAGCCCTTAGGCCTATCGTATGGGAGAAATGGCTTGGACGTTTGCACTTTGGTTGCTGGTCTGTGCCGGGAGTGAGAGTGAGAGTGAGCCTGCGAATGTGTGTTGGGAGTGCTGGGAGGCAAGGCAAAGGCAAAGGGCCAGAGTGTGTTTGTGTGTGAAAGCGGTGTCAAGGGAAGGTGAGGACCAGCAACAGCTCTAAGCCCTTAGAGGTAGCATGCGGCAGAAATCGCTTGGGTGTTGGCACTTTAGGATGTGGTCTGTGTCGGGAGTGAGAGTGAGATTGAACCTGAGAATGTGTGTTGGGAGTGCTGGGAGGCAAGGCAAAGGCAGATGGGCAGAGTGTGTTTGGCTGTGAAAGCGGTGTCAAGGGAAGGTGAGGACCAGCAACAGCTCTAAGCCCTTAGATGTAGCGTGTGTCAGAAATCGCTTGTGTGTTGGCACATTGGAAGTTGGTCTGTGCTGGGAGTGAGAGTGAGAGTGAGAGTGAGCCTGCGAATGTGTGTTGGGAGTGCTGGGAGGCAAGGCAAAGGCAGATGGGCAGAGTGTGTTTGTCTGTGAAAGCGGTGTCAAGGGAAGGTGAGGACCAGCAACACCTCTAAGCCCTTAGGCCTATCGTATGGGAGAAATGGCTTGGACGTTTGCACTTTGGTTGCTGGTCTGTGCCGGGAGTGAGAGTGAGAGTGAGCCTGAGAATGTGTGTTGGGAGTGCTGGGAGGCAAGGCAAAGGCAAAGGGCCAGAGTGTGTTTGTGTGTGAAAGCGGTGTCAAGGGAAGGTGAGGACCAGCAACAGCTCTAAGCCCTTAGAGGTAGCATGCGGCAGAAATCGCTTGGGTGTTGGCACTTTAGGATGTGGTCTGTGTCGGGAGTGAGAGTGAGATTGAACCTGAGAATGTGTGTTGGGAGTGCTGGGAGGCAAGGCAAAGGCAGATGGGCAGAGTGTGTTTGTGTGTGAAAGCGGTGTCAAGGGAAGGTGAGGACCAGCAACAGCTCTAAGCCCTTAGATGTAGCGTGTGTCAGAAATCGCTTGTGTGTTGGCACATTGGAAGTTGGTCTGTGCTGGGAGTGAGAGTGAGAGTGAGAGTGAGCCTGCGAATGTGTGTTGGGAGTGCTGGGAGGCAAGTCAAAGGCAGATGGCCAGAGTGTGTTTGTCTGTGAAAGCGGTGTCAAGGGAAGGTGAGGACCAGCAACACCTCTAAGCCCTTAGGCCTATCGTATGGGAGAAATGGCTTGGACGTTTGCACTTTGGTTGCTGGTCTGTGCCGGGAGTGAGAGTGAGAGTGAGCCTGAGAATGTGTGTTGGGAGTGCTGGGAGGCAAGGCAAAGGCAAAGGGCCAGAGTGTGTTTGTGTGTTGAAGCGGTGTGAAGGGAAGGTGAGGACCAGCAACAGCTCTAAGCCCTTAGGCC
Source organism: Pelecanus crispus (assembly GCF_030463565.1). Classification (NCBI taxonomy): domain Eukaryota; kingdom Metazoa; phylum Chordata; class Aves; order Pelecaniformes; family Pelecanidae; genus Pelecanus; species Pelecanus crispus. Next base: position 394,750 of record NC_134657.1, on the reverse strand, counting down.
TATCGATTGGGAGAAATGGCTTGGACGTTTGAACTTTGGTTGCTGGTCTGTGCCCGTAGTGACAGCGTGAGTGATGCTGCGAAAGTGTGTTGGGAGTGCTGGGAGGCAAGGCAAAGGCAGATGGGCAGAGTGTGTTTGGCTGTGAAAGCGGTGTCAAGGGAAGGTGAGGACTAGCAACAGCTCTAATCCCTTAGAGGTAGCGTGTGTCAGAAATCGCTTGGGTGTTGGCACTTTGGAAGTTGATCTGTGCTGGGAGTGAGAGCGTGAGTGAGCCTACGAATGTGTTTAGGGAGTGCTGGGAGGCAAGGCAAAGGCAGATGGGCAGAGTGTGTTTGTGTGTGAAAGCGGTGTCAAGGGAAGGTGAGGACCAGCAACAGCTCTAACCCTTAGGCCTATCGTATGGGAGAAATGGCTTGGACGTTTGCAGTTTAGGAGGTGGTCTGTGCTGGGAGTGAGAGTGAGAGCGTGAGTGAGCCTGAGAATGTGTGTTGGGCGTGCTGGGAGGCAATGGCAGCGCAGATGGGCAGAGTGTGTTTGTGTGTGAAAGCGGTGTCAAGGGAAGGTGAGGACCAGCAACAGCTCTAAGCGCTTAGGCCTATTGTATAGAAGAAATGGCTTGGGTGTTGGCACTTTGGCTGCTGGACTGTGCTGGGAGTGAGAGTGAGAGTGAGCCTGAGAATGTGTTTTGGGAGAGCTGGGAGGCAAGGGCAGTGCATTTGGACAGAGTGAGTTTGGCAGTGAAAGCGGTGTGAAGGGAAGGTGAGGACCAGCAACACCTCTAAGCCCTTAGGCCTATCGTATGGGAGAAATGGCTTAGACGTTTGCACTTTGGTTGCTGGTCTGTGCCGGGAGTGAGAGCGTGAGTGAGCCCGCGAATGTGTGTTGGGAGTGCTGGGAGGCAAGTCAAAGGCAGATGGGCAGAGTGTGTTTGTGTGTGAAAGCGGTGTCAAGGGAAGGTGAGGACCAGCAACAGCTCTAAGCCCTTAGACGTAGCGTGCGTCAGAAATCGCTTGTGTGTTGGCACATTGGAAGTTGGTCTGTGCTGGGAGTGAGAGTGAGAGTGAGAGTGAGCCTGCAAATGTGTGTTGGGAGTGCTGGGAGGCAAGTCAAAGGCAGATGGCCAGAGTGTGTTTGTCTGTGAAAGCGGTGTCAAGGGAAGGTGTGGACCAGCAACAGCTCTAAAGCCTTAGGCGTATGGTATTGCAGAAATGGCTTGGGCATTTGCACTTTGGGAGGTGGTCTGTGCCGGTTGTGAGAGTGTGTTGGGAGTGCTGGAGGCAAGGGCAGGGCAGATGGGAGGAGTGTGTTTGTGTGTGAAAGCGGTGTCAAGGGAAGGTGAGGACCAGCAACAGCTCTAAGCCCTTAGAGGTAGCGTGTGTCAGAAATCGCTTGGGTGTTTGCACTTTGGAAGTTGATCTGTGCTGGGAGTGAGAGTGTGAGTGAGCCTACGAATGTGTGTTGGGAGTGCTGGGAGGCAAGGCAAAGGCAGATGGGAGGAGTGTGTTTGGCTGTGAAAGCGGTGTCAAGGGAAGGTGAGGACCAGCAACAGCTCGAAGCCCTTAGAGGTAGCGTGTGTCAGAAATCGCTTGGGTGTTTGCACTTTGGAAGTTGATCTGTGCTGGGAGTGAGAGTGAGAGTGAGCCTGCGAATGTGTGTTGGGAGTGCTGGGAGGCAAGTCAAAGGCAGATGGGCAGAGTGTGTTTGTCTGTGAAAGCGGTGTCAAGGGAAGGTGAGGACCAGCAACACCTCTAAGCCCTTAGGCCTATCGTATGGGAGAAATGGCTTAGACATTTGCACTTTGGTTGCTGGTCTGTGCCGGGAGTGAGAGTGAGATTGAGCCTGCGAATGTGTGTTGGGAGTGCTTGGAGGCAAGGCAAAGGCAAAGGGCCAGAGTGTGTTTGTGTGTGAAAGCGGTGTCAAGGGAAGGTGAGGACCAGCAACAGCTCTAAGCCCTTAGAGGTAGCGTGTGTCAGAAATCGCTTGGGTGTTTGCACTTTGGGAGTTCGTCTGTGCCGAGAGTGAGATTGAGCCTGCGAATGAGTGTTGGGAGTGCTGGGAGACAAGGCAAAGGCAGATGGGCAGAGTGTGTTTGGCTGTGAAAGCGGTGTGAAGAGAAGGTGAGGACCAGCAACAGCTCTAAGCCCTTTAATGTAGCGTGTGTCAGAAATCGCTTGGGTGTTTGCACTTTGGGAGTTGGTCTGTGCCGAGAGTGAGATTGAGCCTGCGAATGTGTGTTGGGAGTGCTGGGAGGCAAGTCAAAGGCAGATGGGCAGAGTGTGTTTGTGTGTGAAAGCGGTGTCAAGGGAAGGTGAGGACCAGCAACACCTCTAAGCCCTTAGGCCTATCGATTGGGAGAAATGGCTTGGACGTTTGAACTTTGGTTGCTGGTCTGTGCCAGGAGTGAGAGTGAGAGTGATCCTGCGAAAGTGTGTTGGGAGTGCTGGGAGGCAAGTCAAAGGCAGAGGGGCAGAGTGTGTTTGTGTGTGAAAGCGGTGTCAAGGGAAGGTGAGGACCAGCAACAGCTCTAAGCCCATAGAGGTAGCATGCGGCAGAAATCGCTTGGGTGTTGGCACTTTGGGATGTGGTCTGTGCCGGGAGTGAGAGTGAGATTGAACCTGAAAATGTGTGTTGGGAGTGCGGGGAGGCAAGGCAAAGGCATATGGGCAGAGTGTGTTTGGCTGTGAAAGCGGTGTCAAGGGAAGGTGAGAACCAGCAACAGCTCTAACCCTTAGGCCTATCGTATGGGAGAAATGGCTTGGACGTTTGCACTTTGGTTGCTGGTCTGTGCCGGGAGTGAGAGTGAGAGTGAGCCTGAGAATGTGTGTTGGGAGTGCGGGGAGGCAAGGCAAAGGCAGATGGGCAGAGTGTGTTTGTGTGTGAAAGCGGTGTCAAGGGAAGGTGAGGACCAGCAACAGCTCTAAGCCCTTAGATGTAGCGTGTGTCAGAAATCGCTTGTGTGTTGGCACATTGGAAGTTGGTCTGTGCTGGGAGTGAGAGTGAGAGTGAGAGTGAGCCTGCGAATGTGTGTTGGGAGTGCTGGGAGGCAAGGCAAAGGCAGATGGCCAGAGTGTGTTTGTCTGTGAAAGCGGTGTCAAGGGAAGGTGTGGACCAGACACAGCTCTAAAGCCTTAGGCGTATGGTATTGCAGAAATGGCTTGGGCATTTGCACTTTGGGAGGTGGTCTGTGCCGGTTGTGAGAGTGTGTTGGGAGTGCTGGAGGCAAGGGCAGGTCAGATGGGAGGAGTGTGTTTGGCTGTGAAAGCGGTGTCAAGGGAAGGTGAGGACCAGCAACAGCTCTAAGCCCTTAGAGGTAGCGTGTGTCAGAAATCGCTTGGGTGTTTGCACTTTGGAAGTTGATCTGTGCTGGGAGTGAGAGTGTGAGTGAGCCTACGAATGTGTTTAGGGAGTGCTGGGAGGCAAGTCAAAGGCAGATGGGCAGAGTGTGTTTGTCTGTGAAAGCGGTGTCAAGGGAAGGTGAGGACCAGCAACAGCTCTAACCCTTAGGCCTATCGTATGGGAGAAATGGCTTGGACGTTTGCAGTTTAGGAGGTGGTCTGTGCTGGGAGTGAGAGTGAGATTGAGCCTGCGAATGTGTGTTGGGAGTGCTGGGAGGCAAGGCAAAGGCAGATGGGCAGAGTGTGTTTGTGTGTGAAAGCGGTGTCAAGGGAAGGTGAGGACCAGCAACAGCTCTAAGCCCTTTAATGTAGCGTGTGTCAGAAATCGCTTGGGTGTTTGCACTTTGGGAGTTCGTCTGTGCCGAGAGTGAGATTGAGCCTGCGAATGTGTGTTGGGAGTGCTGGGAGGCAAGGCAAAGGCAGATGGCCAGAGTGTGTTTGTCTGTGAAAGCGGTGTCAAGGGAAGGTGAGGACCAGCAACACCTCTAAGCCCTTAGGCCTATCGTATGGGAGAAATGGCTTGGACGTTTGCACTTTGGTTGCTGGTCTGTGCCGGGAGTGAGAGTGAGAGTGAGCCTGAGAATGTGTGTTGGGAGTGCTGGGAGGCAAGGCAAAGGCAAAGGGCCAGAGTGTGTTTGTGTGTTGAAGCGGTGTGAAGGGAAGGTGAGGACCAGCAACAGCTCTAAGCCCTTAGGCCTATCGATTGGGAGAAATGGCTTGGACGTTTGAACTTTGGTTGCTGGTCTGTGCCCGTAGTGACAGCGTGAGTGATGCTGCGAAAGTGTGTTGGGAGTGCTGGGAGGCAAGGCAAAGGCAGATGGGCAGAGTGTGTTTGGCTGTGAAAGCGGTGTCAAGGGAAGGTGAGGACTAGCAACAGCTCTAATCCCTTAGAGGTAGCGTGTGTCAGAAATCGCTTGGGTGTTGGCACTTTGGAAGTTGATCTGTGCTGGGAGTGAGAGCGTGAGTGAGCCTACGAATGTGTTTAGGGAGTGCTGGGAGGCAAGGCAAAGGCAGATGGGCAGAGTGTGTTTGTGTGTGAAAGCGGTGTCAAGGGAAGGTGAGGACCAGCAACAGCTCTAACCCTTAGGCCTATCGTATGGGAGAAATGGCTTGGACGTTTGCAGTTTAGGAGGTGGTCTGTGCTGGGAGTGAGAGTGAGAGCGTGAGTGAGCCTGAGAATGTGTGTTGGGCGTGCTGGGAGGCAATGGCAGCGCAGATGGGCAGAGTGTGTTTGTGTGTGAAAGCGGTGTCAAGGGAAGGTGAGGACCAGCAACAGCTCTAAGCGCTTAGGCCTATTGTATAGAAGAAATGGCTTGGGTGTTGGCACTTTGGCTGCTGGACTGTGCTGGGAGTGAGAGTGAGAGTGAGCCTGAGAATGTGTTTTGGGAGAGCTGGGAGGCAAGGGCAGTGCATTTGGACAGAGTGAGTTTGGCAGTGAAAGCGGTGTGAAGGGAAGGTGAGGACCAGCAACACCTCTAAGCCCTTAGGCCTATCGTATGGGAGAAATGGCTTAGACGTTTGCACTTTGGTTGCTGGTCTGTGCCGGGAGTGAGAGCGTGAGTGAGCCCGCGAATGTGTGTTGGGAGTGCTGGGAGGCAAGTCAAAGGCAGATGGGCAGAGTGTGTTTGTGTGTGAAAGCGGTGTCAAGGGAAGGTGAGGACCAGCAACAGCTCTAAGCCCTTAGACGTAGCGTGCGTCAGAAATCGCTTGTGTGTTGGCACATTGGAAGTTGGTCTGTGCTGGGAGTGAGAGTGAGAGTGAGAGTGAGCCTGCAAATGTGTGTTGGGAGTGCTGGGAGGCAAGTCAAAGGCAGATGGCCAGAGTGTGTTTGTCTGTGAAAGCGGTGTCAAGGGAAGGTGAGGACCAGCAACAGCTCTAAAGCCTTAGGCGTATGGTATTGCAGAAATGGCTTGGGCATTTGCACTTTGGGAGGTGGTCTGTGCCGGTTGTGAGAGTGTGTTGGGAGTGCTGGAGGCAAGGGCAGGGCAGATGGGAGGAGTGTGTTTGTGTGTGAAAGCGGTGTCAAGGGAAGGTGAGGACCAGCAACAGCTCTAAGCCCTTAGAGGTAGCGTGTGTCAGAAATCGCTTGGGTGTTTGCACTTTGGAAGTTGATCTGTGCTGGGAGTGAGAGTGTGAGTGAGCCTACGAATGTGTGTTGGGAGTGCTGGGAGGCAAGGCAAAGGCAGATGGGAGGAGTGTGTTTGGCTGTGAAAGCGGTGTCAAGGGAAGGTGAGGACCAGCAACAGCTCGAAGCCCTTAGAGGTAGCGTGTGTCAGAAATCGCTTGGGTGTTTGCACTTTGGAAGTTGATCTGTGCTGGGAGTGAGAGTGAGAGTGAGCCTGCGAATGTGTGTTGGGAGTGCTGGGAGGCAAGTCAAAGGCAGATGGGCAGAGTGTGTTTGTCTGTGAAAGCGGTGTCAAGGGAAGGTGAGGACCAGCAACACCTCTAAGCCCTTAGGCCTATCGTATGGGAGAAATGGCTTAGACATTTGCACTTTGGTTGCTGGTCTGTGCCGGGAGTGAGAGTGAGATTGAGCCTGCGAATGTGTGTTGGGAGTGCTTGGAGGCAAGGCAAAGGCAAAGGGCCAGAGTGTGTTTGTGTGTGAAAGCGGTGTCAAGGGAAGGTGAGGACCAGCAACAGCTCTAAGCCCTTAGAGGTAGCGTGTGTCAGAAATCGCTTGGGTGTTTGCACTTTGGGAGTTCGTCTGTGCCGAGAGTGAGATTGAGCCTGCGAATGAGTGTTGGGAGTGCTGGGAGACAAGGCAAAGGCAGATGGGCAGAGTGTGTTTGGCTGTGAAAGCGGTGTGAAGAGAAGGTGAGGACCAGCAACAGCTCTAAGCCCTTTAATGTAGCGTGTGTCAGAAATCGCTTGGGTGTTTGCACTTTGGGAGTTGGTCTGTGCCGAGAGTGAGATTGAGCCTGCGAATGTGTGTTGGGAGTGCTGGGAGGCAAGTCAAAGGCAGATGGGCAGAGTGTGTTTGTGTGTGAAAGCGGTGTCAAGGGAAGGTGAGGACCAGCAACACCTCTAAGCCCTTAGGCCTATCGATTGGGAGAAATGGCTTGGACGTTTGAACTTTGGTTGCTGGTCTGTGCCAGGAGTGAGAGTGAGAGTGATCCTGCGAAAGTGTGTTGGGAGTGCTGGGAGGCAAGTCAAAGGCAGAGGGGCAGAGTGTGTTTGTGTGTGAAAGCGGTGTCAAGGGAAGGTGAGGACCAGCAACAGCTCTAAGCCCATAGAGGTAGCATGCGGCAGAAATCGCTTGGGTGTTGGCACTTTGGGATGTGGTCTGTGCCGGGAGTGAGAGTGAGATTGAACCTGAAAATGTGTGTTGGGAGTGCGGGGAGGCAAGGCAAAGGCATATGGGCAGAGTGTGTTTGGCTGTGAAAGCGGTGTCAAGGGAAGGTGAGAACCAGCAACAGCTCTAACCCTTAGGCCTATCGTATGGGAGAAATGGCTTGGACGTTTGCACTTTGGTTGCTGGTCTGTGCCGGGAGTGAGAGTGAGAGTGAGCCTGAGAATGTGTGTTGGGAGTGCGGGGAGGCAAGGCAAAGGCAGATGGGCAGAGTGTGTTTGTGTGTGAAAGCGGTGTCAAGGGAAGGTGAGGACCAGCAACAGCTCTAAGCCCTTAGATGTAGCGTGTGTCAGAAATCGCTTGTGTGTTGGCACATTGGAAGTTGGTCTGTGCTGGGAGTGAGAGTGAGAGTGAGAGTGAGCCTGCGAATGTGTGTTGGGAGTGCTGGGAGGCAAGGCAAAGGCAGATGGCCAGAGTGTGTTTGTCTGTGAAAGCGGTGTCAAGGGAAGGTGTGGACCAGACACAGCTCTAAAGCCTTAGGCGTATGGTATTGCAGAAATGGCTTGGGCATTTGCACTTTGGGAGGTGGTCTGTGCCGGTTGTGAGAGTGTGTTGGGAGTGCTGGAGGCAAGGGCAGGTCAGATGGGAGGAGTGTGTTTGGCTGTGAAAGCGGTGTCAAGGGAAGGTGAGGACCAGCAACAGCTCTAAGCCCTTAGAGGTAGCGTGTGTCAGAAATCGCTTGGGTGTTTGCACTTTGGAAGTTGATCTGTGCTGGGAGTGAGAGTGTGAGTGAGCCTACGAATGTGTTTAGGGAGTGCTGGGAGGCAAGTCAAAGGCAGATGGGCAGAGTGTGTTTGTCTGTGAAAGCGGTGTCAAGGGAAGGTGAGGACCAGCAACAGCTCTAACCCTTAGGCCTATCGTATGGGAGAAATGGCTTGGACGTTTGCAGTTTAGGAGGTGGTCTGTGCTGGGAGTGAGAGTGAGATTGAGCCTGCGAATGTGTGTTGGGAGTGCTGGGAGGCAAGGCAAAGGCAGATGGGCAGAGTGTGTTTGTGTGTGAAAGCGGTGTCAAGGGAAGGTGAGGACCAGCAACAGCTCTAAGCCCTTTAATGTAGCGTGTGTCAGAAATCGCTTGGGTGTTTGCACTTTGGGAGTTCGTCTGTGCCGAGAGTGAGATTGAGCCTGCGAATGTGTGTTGGGAGTGCTGGGAGGCAAGGCAAAGGCAGATGGCCAGAGTGTGTTTGTGTGTGAAAGCGGTGTCAAGGGAAGGTGAGGACCAGCAACAGCTCTAACCCTTAGGCCTATCGTATGGGAGAAATGGCTTGGACGTTTGCAGTTTAGGAGGTGGTCTGTGCTGGGAGTGAGAGTGAGATTGAGCCTGCGAATGTGTGTTGGGAGTGCTGGGAGGCAAGGCAAAGGCAGATGGGCAGAGTGTGTTTGTGTGTGAAAGCGGTGTCAAGGGAAGGTGAGGACCAGCAACAGCTCTAAGCGCTTAGGCCTATTGTATGGAAGAAATGGCTTGGGTGTTGGCACTTTGGTTGCTGGACTGTGCTGGGAGTGAGAGTGAGAGTGAGCCTGAGAATGTGTTTTGGGAGAGCTGGGAGGCAAGGGCAGTGCATTTGGACAGAGTGAGTTTGGCAGTGAAAGCGGTGTCAAGGGAAGGTGAGGACCAGCAACACCTCTAAGCCCTTAGGCCTATCGTATGGGAGAAATGGCTTAGACGTTTGCACTTTGGTTGCTGGTCTGTGCCGGTAGTGAGAGCGTGAGTGAGCCTGCGAATGTGTGTTGGGAGTGCTGGGAGGCAAGGCAAAGGCAGATGGCCAGAGTGTGTTTGTCTGTGAAAGCGGTGTCAAGGGAAGGTGAGGACCAGCAACAGCTCTAAGCCCTTAGATGTAGTGTGTGTCAGAAATCGCTTGGGTGTTTGCACTTTGGGAGTTCGTCTGTGCCGAGAGTGAGATTGAGCCTGCGAATGTGTGTTGGGAGTGCTGGGAGGCAAGGCAAAGGCAGATGGGCAGAGTGTGTTTGTGTGTGAAAGCGGTGTCAAGGGAAGGTGAGGACCAGCAACACCTCTAAGCCCTTAGGCCTATCGATTGGGAGAAATGGCTTGGACGTTTGAACTTTGGTTGCTGGTCTGTGCCCGTAGTGAGAGCGTGAGTGATCCTGCGAAAGTGTGTTGGGAGTGCTGGGAGGCAAGTCAAAGGCAGATGGGCAGAGTGTGTTTGTGTGTGAAAGCGGTGTCAAGGGAAGGTGAGGACCAGCAACAGCTCTAAGCCCATAGAGGTAGCATGCGGCAGAAATCGCTTGGGTGTTGGCACTTTGGGATGTGGTCTGTGCCGGGAGTGAGAGTGAGATTGAACCTGAAAATGTGTGTTGGGAGTGCGGGGAGGCAAGGCAAAGGCAGATGGGCAGAGTGTGTTTGGCTGTGAAAGCGGTGTCAAGGGAAGGTGAGAACCAGCAACACCTCTAAGCCCTTAGGCTTATCGTATGGGAGAAATGGCTTGGACGTTTGCACTTTGGTTGCTGGTCTGTGCCGGGAGTGAGAGTGAGAGTGAGCCTGAGAATGTGTGTTGGGAGTGCTGGGAGGCAAGGCAAAGGCAAAGGGCCAGAGTGTGTTTGTGTGTGAAAGCGGTGTCAAGGGAAGGTGAGGACCAGCAACAGCTCTAAGCCCTTAGAGGTAGCATGCGGCAGAAATCGCTTGGGTGTTGGCACTTTAGGATGTGGTCTGTGTCGGGAGTGAGAGTGAGATTGAACCTGAGAATGTGTGTTGGGAGTGCTGGGAGGCAAGGCAAAGGCAGATGGGCAGAGTGTGTTTGTGTGTGAAAGCGGTGTCAAGGGAAGGTGAGGACCAGCAACAGCTCTAAGCCCTTAGATGTAGCGTGTGTCAGAAATCGCTTGTGTGTTGGCACATTGGAAGTTGGTCTGTGCTGGGAGTGAGAGTGAGAGTGAGAGTGAGCCTGCGAATGTGTGTTGGGAGTGCTGGGAGGCAAGGCAAAGGCAGATGGCCAGAGTGTGTTTGTCTGTGAAAGCGGTGTCAAGGGAAGGTGAGGACCAGCAACACCTCTAAGCCCTTAGGCCTATCGTATGGGAGAAATGGCTTGGACGTTTGCACTTTGGTTGCTGGTCTGTGCCGGGAGTGAGAGCGTGAGTCATGCTGCGAAAGTGTGTTGGGAGTGCTGGGAGGCAAGGCAAAGGCAAAGGGCCAGAGTGTGTTTGTGTGTGAAAGCGGTGTCAAGGGAAGGTGAGGACCAGCAACAGCTCTAAGCCCTTAGAGGTAGCATTCGGCAGAAATCGCTTGGGTGTTGTCACTTTAGGATGTGGTCTGTGTCGGGAGTGAGAGTGAGATTGAACCTGAGAATGTGTGTTGGGAGTGCTGGGAGGCAAGGCAAAGGCAGATGGGCAGAGTGTGTTTGGCTGTGAAAGCGGTGTCAAGGGAAGGTGAGGACCAGCAACAGCTCTAAGCCCTTAGATGTAGCGTGTGTCAGAAATCGCTTGGGTGTTGGCACATTGGAAGTTGGTCTGTGCTGGGAGTGAGAGTGAGAGTGAGAGTGAGCCTGCAAATGTGTGTTGGGAGTGCTGGGAGGCAAGTCAAAGGCAGATGGCCAGAGTGTGTTTGTCTGTGAAAGCGGTGTCAAGGGAAGGTGTGGACCAGCAACAGCTCTAAAGCCTTAGGCGTATGGTATTGCAGAAATGGCTTGGGCATTTGCACTTTGGGAGGTGGTCTGTGCCGGTTGTGAGAGTGTGTTGGGAGTGCTGGAGGCAAGGGCAGGGCAGATGGGAGGAGTGTGTTTGTGTGTGAAAGCGGTGTCAAGGGAAGGTGAGGACCAGCAACAGCTCTAAGCCCTTAGAGGTAGCGTGTGTCAGAAATCGCTTGGGTGTTTGCACTTTGGAAGTTGATCTGTGCTGGGAGTGAGAGTGTGAGTGAGCCTACGAATGTGTGTTGGGAGTGCTGGGAGGCAAGGCAAAGGCAGATGGGAGGAGTGTGTTTGGCTGTGAAAGCGGTGTCAAGGGAAGGTGAGGACCAGCAACAGCTCTAAGCCCTTAGAGGTAGCGTGTGTCAGAAATCGCTTGGGTGTTTGCACTTTGGAAGTTGATCTGTGCTGGGAGTGAGAGTGAGAGTGAGCCTGCGAATGTGTGTTGGGAGTGCTGGGAGGCAAGTCAAAGGCAGATGGGCAGAGTGTGTTTGTCTGTGAAAGCGGTGTCAAGGGAAGGTGAGAACCAGCAACACCTCTAAGCCCTTAGGCCTATCGTATGGGAGAAATGGCTTAGACATTTGCACTTTGGTTGCTGGTCTGTGCCGGGAGTGAGAGTGAGATTGAGCCTGCGAATGTGTGTTGGGAGTGCTTGGAGGCAAGGCAAAGGCAAAGGGCCAGAGTGTGTTTGTGTGTGAAAGCGGTGTCAAGGGAAGGTGAGGACCAGCAACAGCTCTAAGCCCTTAGAGGTAGCGTGTGTCAGAAATCGCTTGGGTGTTTGCGCTTTGGGAGTTCGTCTGTGCCGAGAGTGAGATTGAGCCTGCGAATGTGTGTTGGGAGTGCTGGGAGGCAAGGCAAAGGCAGATGGGCAGAGTGTGTTTGGCTGTGAAAGCGGTGTGAAGAGAAGGTGAGGACCAGCAACAGCTCTAAGCCCTTTAATGTAGCGTGTGTCAGAAATCGCTTGGGTGTTTGCACTTTGGGAGTTGGTCTGTGCCGAGAGTGAGATTGAGCCTGCGAATGTGTGTTGGGAGTGCTGGGAGGCAAGTCAAAGGCAGATGGGCAGAGTGTGTTTGTGCGTGAAAGCGGTGTCAAGGGAAGGTGAGGACCAGCAACACCTCTAAGCCCTTAGGCCTATCGATTGGGAGAAATGGCTTGGACGTTTGAACTTTGGTTGCTGGTCTGTGCCAGGAGTGAGAGTGAGAGTGATCCTGCGAAAGTGTGTTGGGAGTGCTGGGAGGCAAGTCAAAGGCAGATGGGCAGAGTGTGTTTGTGTGTGAAAGCGGTGTCAAGGGAAGGTGAGGACCAGCAACAGCTCTAAGCCCATAGAGGTAGCATGCGGCAGAAATCGCTTGGGTGTTGGCACTTTGGGATGTGGTCTGTGCCGGGAGTGAGAGTGAGATTGAACCTGAAAATGTGTGTTGGGAGTGCGGGGAGGCAAGGCAAAGGCATATGGGCAGAGTGTGTTTGGCTGTGAAAGCGGTGTCAAGGGAAGGTGAGAACCAGCAACACCTCTAAGCCCTTAGGCCTATCGTATGGGAGAAATGGCTTGGACGTTTGCACTTTGGTTGCTGGTCTGTGCCGGGAGTGAGAGTGAGAGTGAGCCTGCGAATGTGTGTTGGGAGTGCTGGGAGGCAAGGCAAAGGCAAAGGGCCAGAGTGTGTTTGTGTGTGAAAGCGGTGTCAAGGGAAGGTGAGGACCAGCAACAGCTCTAAGCCCTTTAATGTAGCGTGTGTCAGAAATCGCTTGGGTGTTTGCACTTTGGGAGTTCGTCTGTGCCGAGAGTGAGATTGAGCCTGCGAATGTGTGTTGGGAGTGCTGGGAGGCAAGGCAAAGGCAGATGGCCAGAGTGTGTTTGTGTGTGAAAGCGGTGTCAAGGGAAGGTGAGGACCAGCAATAGCTCTAAGCCCTTAGAGGTAGCGTGTGTCAGAAATCGCTTGGGTGTTGGCACTTTGGGATGTGGTCTGTGTCGGGAGTGAGAGTGAGAGTGAGCCTGCGAATATGTGTTGGGAGTGCTGGGAGGCAAGTCAAAGGCAGATGGCCAGAGTGTGTTTGTCTGTGAAAGCGGTGTCAAGGGAAGGAGAGGACCAGCAACACCTCTAAGCCCTTAGGCCTATCGATTGGGAGAAATGGCTTGGACGTTTGAACTTTGGTTGCTGGTCTGTGCCCGTAGTGAGAGCGTGAGTGATGCTGCGAAAGTGTGTTGGGAGTGCTGGGAGGCAAGGCAAAGGCAGATGGGCAGAGTGTGTTTGTCTGTGAAAGCGGTGTCAAGGGAAGGTGAGGACTAGCAACAGCTCTAATCCCTTAGAGGTAGCGTGTGTCAGAAATCGCTTGGGTGTTGGCACTTTGGAAGTTGATCTGTGCTGGGAGTGAGAGCGTGAGTGAGCCTACGAATGTGTTTAGGGAGTGCTGGGAGGCAAGGTAAAGGCAGATGGGCAGAGTGTGTTTGGCTGTGAAAGCGGTGTCAAGGGAAGGTGAGGACCAGCAACAGCTCTAACCCTTAGGCCTATCGTATGGGAGAAATGGCTTGGACGTTTGCAGTTTAGGAGGTGGTCTGTGCTGGGAGTGAGAGTGAGATTGAGCCTGCGAATGTGTGTTGGGAGTGCTGGGAGGCAAGTCAAAGGCAGATGGCCAGAGTGTGTTTGTGTGTGAAAGCGGTGTGAAGGGAAGGTGAGGATCAGCAACAGCTCTAAGCCCTTAGATGTAGCGTGTGTCAGAAATCGCTTGTGTGTTGGCACATTGGAAGTTGGTCTGTGCTGGGAGTGAGAGTGAGAGTGAGAGTGAGCCTGCGAATGTGTGTTGGGAGTGCTGGGAGGCAAGTCAAAGGCAGATGGCCAGAGTGTGTTTGTCTGTGAAAGCGGTGTCAAGTGAAGGAGAGGACCAGCAACACCTCTAAGCCCTTAGGCCTATCGATTGGGAGAAATGGCTTGGATGTTTGAACTTTGGTTGCTGGTCTGTGCCCGTAGTGAGAGCGTGAGTGATGCTGCGAAAGTGTGTTGGGAGTGCTGGGAGGCAAGGCAAAGGCAGATGGGCAGAGTGTGTTTGTGTGTGAAAGCGGTGTCAAGGGAAGGTGAGGACCAGCAACAGCTCTAAGCGCTTAGGCCTATTGTATGGAAGAAATGGCTTGGGTGTTGGCACTTTGGTTGCTGGACTGTGCTGGGAGTGAGAGTGAGAGTGAGCCTGAGAATGTGTTTTGGGAGAGCTGGGAGGCAAGGGCAGTGCATTTGGACAGAGTGAGTTTGGCAGTGAAAGCGGTGTGAAGGGAAGGTGAGGACCAGCAACAGCTCTAAGCTCTTAGGCCTATCGTATGGGAGAAATGGCTTAGACGTTTGCACTTTGGTTGCTGGTCTGTGCCGGTAGTGAGAGCGTGAGTGAGCCTGCGAATGTGTGTTGGGAGTGCTGGGAGGCAAGGCAAAGGCAGATGGGCAGAGTGTGTTTGTGTGTGAAAGCGGTGTCAAGGGAAGGTGAGGACCAGCAACAGCTCTAAGCCCTTTAACGTAGCGTGTGTCAGAAATCGCTTGGGTGTTTGCACTTTGGGATGTGGTCTGTGCCGAGAGTGAGATTGAGCCTGCGAATGTGTGTTGGGAGTGCTGGGAGGCAAGTCAAAGGCAGATGGGCAGAGTGTGTTTGTGTGTGAAAGCGGTGTCAAGGGAAGGTGAGAACCAGCAACACCTCTAAGCCCTTAGGCCTATCGTATGGGAGAAATGGCTTGGACGTTTGCACTTTGGTTGCAGGTCTGTGCCGGGAGTGAGAGTGAGAGTGAGCCTGAGAATGTGTGTTGGGAGTGCTGGGAGGCAAGGCAAAGGCAAAGGGCCAGAGTGTGTTTGTGTGTGAAAGCGGTGTCAAGGGAAGGTGAGGACCAGCAACAGCTCTAAGCCCTTAGAGGTAGCATGCGGCAGAAATCGCTTGGGTGTTGGCACTTTAGGATGTGGTCTGTGTCGGGAGTGAGAGTGAGATTGAACCTGAAAATGTGTGTTGGGAGTGCTGGGAGGCAAGGCAAAGGCAGATGGGCAGAGTGTGTTTGTCTGTGAAAGCGGTGTCAAGGGAAGGTGAGGACCAGCAACAGCTCTAAGCCCATAGAGGTAGCATGCGGCAGAAATCGCTTGGGTGTTGGCACTTTAGGATGTGGTCTGTGTCGGGAGTGAGAGTGAGACTGAACCTGAGAATGTGTGTTGGGAGTGCTGGGAGGCAAGGCAAAGGCATATGGGCAGAGTGTGTTTGGCTGTGAAAGCGGTGTCAAGGGAAGGTGAGGACCAGCAACAGCTCTAAGCCCTTAGAGGTAGCATGTGTCAGAAATCGCTTGGGTGTTTGCACTTTGGAAGTTGATCTGTGCTGGGAGTGAGAGTGTGAGTGAGCCTACGAATGTGTTTAGGGAGTGCTGGGAGGCAAGGCAAAGGCAGATGGGCAGAGTGTGTTTGTGTGTGAAAGCGGTGTCAAGGGAAGGTGAGGACCAGCAACAGCTCTAAGCCCTTAGAGGTAGCGTGTGTCAGAAATCGCTTGGGTGTTGGCACTTTGGGATGTGGTCTGTGTCGGGAGTGAGAGTGAGAGTGAGCCTGCGAATGTGTGTTGGGAGTGCTGGGAGGCAAGTCAAAGGCAGATGGCCAGAGTGTGTTTGTGTGTGAAAGCGGTGTCAAGGGAAGGTGAGGACCAGCAACAGCTCTAACCCTTAGGCCTATCGTATGGGAGAAATGGCTTGGACGTTTGCAGTTTAGGAGGTGGTCTGTGCTGGGAGTGAGAGTGAGATTGAGCCTGCGAATGTGTGTTGGGAGTGCTGGGAGGCAAGGCAAAGGCAGATGGGCAGAGTGTGTTTGTCTGTGAAAGCGGTGTCAAGGGAAGGTGAGGACCAGCAACAGCTCTAAGCGCTTAGGCCTATTGTATGGAAGAAATGGCTTGGGTGTTGGCACTTTGGTTGCTGGACTGTGCTGGGAGTGAGAGTGAGAGTGAGCCTGAGAATGTGTTTTGGGAGAGCTGGGAGGCAAGGGCAGTGCATTTGGACAGAGTGAGTTTGGCAGTGAAAGCGGTGTGAAGGGAAGGTGAGGACCAGCAACACCTCTAAGCCCTTAGGCCTATCGTATGGGAGAAATGGCTTAGATGTTTGCACTTTGGTTGCTGGTCTGTGCCGGTAGTGAGAGCGTGAGTGAGCCTGCGAATGTGTGTTGGGAGTGCTGGGAGGCAAGTCAAAGGCAGATGGCCAGAGTGTGTTTGTGTGTGAAAGCGGTGTCAAGGGAAGGTGAGGACCAGCAACAGCTCTAAGCCCTTTAATGTAGCGTGTGTCAGAAATCGCTTGGGTGTTTGCACTTTGGGAGTTGGTCTGTGCCGAGAGTGAGATTGAGCCTGCGAATGTGTGTTGGGAGTGCTGGGAGGCAAGTCAAAGGCAGATGGGCAGAGTGTGTTTGTGTGTGAAAGCGGTGTCAAGGGAAGGTGAGGACCAGCAACACCTCTAAGCCCTTAGGCCTATCGATTGGGAGAAATGGCTTGGACGTTTGAACTTTGGTTGCTGGTCTGTGCCCGTAGTGAGAGCGTGAGTGATCCTGCGAAAGTGTGTTGGGAGTGCTGGGAGGCAAGGCAAAGGCAGATGGCCAGAGTGTGTTTGTGTGTGAAAGCGGTGTCAAGGGAAGGTGAGGACCAGCAATAGCTCTAAGCCCTTAGAGGTAGCGTGTGTCAGAAATCGCTTGGGTGTTGGCACTTTGGGATGTGGTCTGTGTCGGGAATGAGAGTGAGAGTGAGCCTGCGAATGTGTGTTGGGAGTGCTGGGAGGCAAGGCAAAGGCAGATGGGCAGAGTGTGTTTGTCTGTGAAAGCGGTGTCAAGGGAAGGAGAGGACCAGCAACACCTCTAAGCCCTTAGGCCTATCGATTGGGAGAAATGGCTTGGACGTTTGAACTTTGGTTGCTGGTCTGTGCCCGTAGTGAGAGCGTGAGTGATGCTGCGAAAGTGTGTTGGGAGTGCTGGGAGGCAAGGCAAAGGCAGATGGGCAGAGTGTGTTTGTCTGTGAAAGCGGTGTCAAGGGAAGGTGAGGACTAGCAACAGCTCTAATCCCTTAGAGGTAGCGTGTGTCAGAAATCGCTTGGGTGTTGGCACTTTGGAAGTTGATCTGTGCTGGGAGTGAGAGCGTGAGTGAGCCTACGAATGTGTTTAGGGAGTGCTGGGAGGCAAGGCAAAGGCAGATGGGCAGAGTGTGTTTGTCTGTGAAAGCGGTGTCAAGGGAAGGTGAGGACCAGCAACAGCTCTAACCCTTAGGCCTATCGTATGGGAGAAATGGCTTGGACGTTTGCAGTTTAGGAGGTGGTCTGTGCTGGGAGTGAGAGTGAGATTGAGCCTGCGAATGTGTGTTGGGAGTGCTGGGAGGCAAGTCAAAGGCAGATGGCCAGAGTGTGTTTGTGTGTGAAAGCGGTGTCAAGGGAAGGTGAGGATCAGCAACAGCTCTAAGCCCTTAGATGTAGCGTGTGTCAGAAATCGCTTGTGTGTTGGCACATTGGAAGTTGGTCTGTGCTGGGAGTGAGAGTGAGAGTGAGAGTGAGCCTGCGAATGTGTGTTGGGAGTGCTGGGAGGCAAGTCAAAGGCAGATGGCCAGAGTGTGTTTGTCTGTGAAAGCGGTGTCAAGTGAAGGAGAGGACCAGCAACACCTCTAAGCCCTTAGGCCTATCGATTGGGAGAAATGGCTTGGATGTTTGAACTTTGGTTGCTGGTCTGTGCCCGTAGTGAGAGCGTGAGTGATGCTGCGAAAGTGTGTTGGGAGTGCTGGGAGGCAAGGCAAAGGCAGATGGGCAGAGTGTGTTTGTGTGTGAAAGCGGTGTCAAGGGAAGGTGAGGACCAGCAACAGCTCTAAGCGCTTAGGCCTATTGTATGGAAGAAATGGCTTGGGTGTTGGCACTTTGGTTGCTGGACTGTGCTGAGAGTGAGAGTGAGAGTGAGCCTGAGAATGTGTTTTGGGAGAGCTGGGAGGCAAGGGCAGTGCATTTGGACAGAGTGAGTTTGGCAGTGAAAGCGGTGTGAAGGGAAGGTGAGGACCAGCAACAGCTCTAAGCTCTTAGGCCTATCGTATGGGAGAAATGGCTTAGACGTTTGCACTTTGGTTGCTGGTCTGTGCCGGTAGTGAGAGCGTGAGTGAGCCTGCGAATGTGTGTTGGGAGTGCTGGGAGGCAAGGCAAAGGCAGATGGGCAGAGTGTGTTTGTGTGTGAAAGCGGTGTCAAGGGAAGGTGAGGACCAGCAACAGCTCTAAGCCCTTTAACGTAGCGTGTGTCAGAAATCGCTTGGGTGTTTGCACTTTGGGATGTGGTCTGTGCCGAGAGTGAGATTGAGCCTGCGAATGTGTGTTGGGAGTGCTGGGAGGCAAGTCAAAGGCAGATGGGCAGAGTGTGTTTGTGTGTGAAAGCGGTGTCAAGGGAAGGTGAGGACCAGCAACACCTCTAAGCCCTTAGGCCTATCGTATGGGAGAAATGGCTTGGACGTTTGCACTTTGGTTGCAGGTCTGTGCCGGGAGTGAGAGTGAGAGTGAGCCTGAGAATGTGTGTTGGGAGTGCTGGGAGGCAAGGCAAAGGCAAAGGGCCAGAGTGTGTTTGTGTGTGAAAGCGGTGTCAAGGGAAGGTGAGGACCAGCAACAGCTCTAAGCCCTTAGAGGTAGCATGCGGCAGAAATCGCTTGGGTGTTGGCACTTTAGGATGTGGTCTGTGTCGGGAGTGAGAGTGAGATTGAACCTGAAAATGTGTGTTGGGAGTGCTGGGAGGCAAGGCAAAGGCAGATGGGCAGAGTGTGTTTGTCTGTGAAAGCGGTGTCAAGGGAAGGTGAGGACCAGCAACAGCTCTAAGCCCATAGAGGTAGCATGCGGCAGAAATCGCTTGGGTGTTGGCACTTTAGGATGTGGTCTGTGTCGGGAGTGAGAGTGAGACTGAACCTGAGAATGTGTGTTGGGAGTGCTGGGAGGCAAGGCAAAGGCATATGGGCAGAGTGTGTTTGGCTGTGAAAGCGGTGTCAAGGGAAGGTGAGGACCAGCAACAGCTCTAAGCCCTTAGAGGTAGCGTGTGTCAGAAATCGCTTGGGTGTTTGCACTTTGGAAGTTGATCTGTGCTGGGAGTGAGAGTGTGAGTGAGCCTACGAATGTGTTTAGGGAGTGCTGGGAGGCAAGGCAAAGGCAGATGGGCAGAGTGTGTTTGTCTGTGAAAGCTGTGTCAAGGGAAGGTGAGGACCAGCAACAGCTCTAAGCCCTTAGAGGTAGCGTGTGTCAGAAATCGCTTGGGTGTTGGCACTTTGGGATGTGGTCTGTGTCGGGAGTGAGAGTGAGAGTGAGCCTGCGAATGTGTGTTGGGAGTGCTGGGAGGCAAGTCAAAGGCAGATGGCCAGAGTGTGTTTGTCTGTGAAAGCGGTGTCAAGGGAAGGTGAGGACCAGCAACAGCTCTAACCCTTAGGCCTATCGTATGGGAGAAATGGCTTGGACGTTTGCAGTTTAGGAGGTGGTCTGTGCTGGGAGTGAGAGTGAGATTGAGCCTGCGAATGTGTGTTGGGAGTGCTGGGAGGCAAGGCAAAGGCAGATGGGCAGAGTGTGTTTGTGTGTGAAAGCGGTGTCAAGGGAAGGTGAGGACCAGCAACAGCTCTAAGCGCTTAGGCCTATTGTATGGAAGAAATGGCTTGGGTGTTGGCACTTTGGTTGCTGGACTGTGCTGGGAGTGAGAGTGAGAGTGAGCCTGAGAATGTGTTTTGGGAGAGCTGGGAGGCAAGGGCAGTGCATTTGGACAGAGTGAGTTTGGCAGTGAAAGCGGTGTCAAGGGAAGGTGAGGACCAGCAACAGCTCTAAGCCCTTAGGCCTATCGTATGGGAGAAATGGCTTAGATGTTTGCACTTTGGTTGCTGGTCTGTGCCGGTAGTGAGAGCGTGAGTGAGCCTGCGAATGTGTGTTGGGAGTGCTGGGAGGCAAGTCAAAGGCAGATGGCCAGAGTGTGTTTGTGTGTGAAAGCGGTGTCAAGGGAAGGTGAGGACCAGCAACAGCTCTAAGCCCTTTAATGTAGCGTGTGTCAGAAATCGCTTGGGTGTTTGCACTTTGGGAGTTGGTCTGTTCCGAGAGTGAGATTGAGCCTGCGAATGTGTGTTGGGAGTGCTGGGAGGCAAGTCAAAGGCAGATGGGCAGAGTGTGTTTGTGTGTGAAAGCGGTGTCAAGGGAAGGTGAGGACCAGCAACACCTCTAAGCCCTTAGGCCTATCGATTGGGAGAAATGGCTTGGACGTTTGAACTTTGGTTGCTGGTCTGTGCCCGTAGTGAGAGCGTCAGTGATCCTGCGAAAGTGTGTTGGGAGTGCTGGGAGGCAAGTCAAAGGCAGATGGGCAGAGTGTGTTTGTGTGTGAAAGCGGTGTCAAGGGAAGGTGAGGACCAGCAACAGCTCTAAGCCCATAGAGGTAGCATGCGGCAGAAATCGCTTGGGTGTTGGCACTTTGGGATGTGGTCTGTGCCGGGAGTGAGAGTGAGATTGAACCTGAAAATGTGTGTTGGGAGTGCGGGGAGGCAAGGCAAAGGCATATGGGCAGAGTGTGTTTGGCTGTGAAAGCGGTGTCAAGGGAAGGTGAGAACCAGCAACACCTCTAAGCCCTTAGGCCTATCGTATGGGAGAAATGGCTTGGACGTTTGCACTTTGGTTGCTGGTCTGTGCCGGGAGTGAGAGTGAGAGTGAGCCTGCGAATGTGTGTTGGGAGTGCTGGGAGGCAAGGCAAAGGCAAAGGGCCAGAGTGTGTTTGTGTGTGAAAGCGGTGTCAAGGGAAGGTGAGGACCAGCAACAGCTCTAAGCCCTTAGAGGTAGCATGCGGCAGAAATCGCTTGGGTGTTGGCACTTTGGGATGTGGTCTGTGTCGGGAGTGAGAGTGAGATTGAACCTGCGAATGTGTGTTGGGAGTGCTGGGAGGCAAGGCAAAGGCAGATGGGCAGAGTGTGTTTGGCTGTGAAAGCGGTGTCAAGGGAAGGTGAGGACCAGCAACAGCTCTAAGCCCTTAGATGTAGCGTGTGTCAGAAATCGCTTGTGTGTTGGCACATTGGAAGTTGGTCTGTGCTGGGAGTGAGAGTGAGAGTGAGAGTGAGCCTGCGAATGTGTGTTGGGAGTGCTGGGAGGCAAGGCAAAGGCAGATGGCCAGAGTGTGTTTGTCTGTGAAAGCGGTGTCAAGGGAAGGTGTGGACCAGCAACAGCTCTAAAGCCTTAGGCGTATGGTATTGCAGAAATGGCTTGGGCATTTGCACTTTGGGAGGTGGTCTGTGCCGGTTGTGAGAGTGTGTTGGGAGTGCTGGAGGCAAGGGCAGGGCAGATGGGAGGAGTGTGTTTGGCTGTGAAAGCGGTGTCAAGGGAAGGTGAGGACCAGCAACAGCTCTAAGCCCTTAGAGGTAGCGTGTGTCAGAAATCGCTTGGGTGTTTGCACTTTGGAAGTTGATCTGTGCTGGGAGTGAGAGTGTGAGTGAGCCTACGAATGTGTTTAGGGAGTGCTGGGAGGCAAGTCAAAGGCAGATGGGCAGAGTGTGTTTGTCTGTGAAAGCGGTGTCAAGGGAAGGTGAGGACCAGCAACAGTTCTAACCCTTAGGCCTATCGTATGGGAGAAATGGCTTGGACGTTTGCAGTTTAGGAGGTGGTCTGTGCTGGGAGTGAGAGTGAGATTGAGCCTGCGAATGTGTGTTGGGAGTGCTGGGAGGCAAGGCAAAGGCAAAGGGCCAGAGTGTGTTTGTGTGTGAAAGCGGTGTCAAGGGAAGGTGAGGACCAGCAACAGCTCTAAGCCCTTTAATGTAGCGTGTGTCAGAAATCGCTTGGGTGTTTGCACTTTGGGAGTTCGTCTGTGCCGAGAGTGAGATTGAGCCTGCGAATGTGTGTTGGGAGTGCTGGGAGGCAAGGCAAAGGCAGATGGCCAGAGTGTGTTTGTGTGTGAAAGCGGTGTCAAGGGAAGGTGAGGACCAGCAATAGCTCTAAGCCCTTAGAGGTAGCGTGTGTCAGAAATCGCTTGGGTGTTGGCACTTTGGGATGTGGTCTGTGTCGGGAGTGAGAGTGAGAGTGAGCCTGCGAATGTGTGTTGGGAGTGCTGGGAGGCAAGTCAAAGGCAGATGGCCAGAGTGTGTTTGTCTGTGAAAGCGGTGTCAAGGGAAGGAGAGGACCAGCAACACCTCTAAGCCCTTAGGCCTATCGATTGGGAGAAATGGCTTGGACGTTTGAACTTTGGTTGCTGGTCTGTGCCCGTAGTGAGAGCGTGAGTGATGCTGCGAAAGTGTGTTGGGAGTGCTGGGAGGCAAGGCAAAGGCAGATGGGCAGAGTGTGTTTGTCTGTGAAAGCGGTGTCAAGGGAAGGTGAGGACTAGCAACAGCTCTAATCCCTTAGAGGTAGCGTGTGTCAGAAATCGCTTGGGTGTTGGCACTTTGGAAGTTGATCTGTGCTGGGAGTGAGAGCGTGAGTGAGCCTACGAATGTGTTTAGGGAGTGCTGGGAGGCAAGGCAAAGGCAGATGGGCAGAGTGTGTTTGTCTGTGAAAGCGGTGTCAAGGGAAGGTGAGGACCAGCAACAGCTCTAACCCTTAGGCCTATCGTATGGGAGAAATGGCTTGGACGTTTGCAGTTTAGGAGGTGGTCTGTGCTGGGAGTGAGAGTGAGATTGAGCCTGCGAATGTGTGTTGGGAGTGCTGGGAGGCAAGTCAAAGGCAGATGGCCAGAGTGTGTTTGTGTGTGAAAGCGGTGTGAAGGGAAGGTGAGGATCAGCAACAGCTCTAAGCCCTTAGATGTAGCGTGTGTCAGAAATCGCTTGTGTGTTGGCACATTGGAAGTTGGTCTGTGCTGGGAGTGAGAGTGAGAGTGAGAGTGAGCCTGCGAATGTGTGTTGGGAGTGCTGGGAGGCAAGTCAAAGGCAGATGGCCAGAGTGTGTTTGTCTGTGAAAGCGGTGTCAAGTGAAGGAGAGGACCAGCAACACCTCTAAGCCCTTAGGCCTATCGATTGGGAGAAATGGCTTGGATGTTTGAACTTTGGTTGCTGGTCTGTGCCCGTAGTGAGAGCGTGAGTGATGCTGCGAAAGTGTGTTGGGAGTGCTGGGAGGCAAGGCAAAGGCAGATGGGCAGAGTGTGTTTGTGTGTGAAAGCGGTGTCAAGGGAAGGTGAGGACCAGCAACAGCTCTAAGCGCTTAGGCCTATTGTATGGAAGAAATGGCTTGGGTGTTGGCACTTTGGTTGCTGGACTGTGCTGGGAGTGAGAGTGAGAGTGAGCCTGAGAATGTGTTTTGGGAGAGCTGGGAGGCAAGGGCAGTGCATTTGGACAGAGTGAGTTTGGCAGTGAAAGCGGTGTGAAGGGAAGGTGAGGACCAGCAACAGCTCTAAGCTCTTAGGCCTATCGTATGGGAGAAATGGCTTAGACGTTTGCACTTTGGTTGCTGGTCTGTGCCGGTAGTGAGAGCGTGAGTGAGCCTGCGAATGTGTGTTGGGAGTGCTGGGAGGCAAGGCAAAGGCAGATGGGCAGAGTGTGTTTGTGTGTGAAAGCGGTGTCAAGGGAAGGTGAGGACCAGCAACAGCTCTAAGCCCTTTAACGTAGCGTGTGTCAGAAATCGCTTGGGTGTTTGCACTTTGGGATGTGGTCTGTGCCGAGAGTGAGATTGAGCCTGCGAATGTGTGTTGGGAGTGCTGGGAGGCAAGTCAAAGGCAGATGGGCAGAGTGTGTTTGTGTGTGAAAGCGGTGTCAAGGGAAGGTGAGAACCAGCAACACCTCTAAGCCCTTAGGCCTATCGTATGGGAGAAATGGCTTGGACGTTTGCACTTTGGTTGCAGGTCTGTGCCGGGAGTGAGAGTGAGAGTGAGCCTGAGAATGTGTGTTGGGAGTGCTGGGAGGCAAGGCAAAGGCAAAGGGCCAGAGTGTGTTTGTGTGTGAAAGCGGTGTCAAGGGAAGGTGAGGACCAGCAACAGCTCTAAGCCCTTAGAGGTAGCATGCGGCAGAAATCGCTTGGGTGTTGGCACTTTAGGATGTGGTCTGTGTCGGGAGTGAGAGTGAGATTGAACCTGAAAATGTGTGTTGGGAGTGCTGGGAGGCAAGGCAAAGGCAGATGGGCAGAGTGTGTTTGTCTGTGAAAGCGGTGTCAAGGGAAGGTGAGGACCAGCAACAGCTCTAAGCCCATAGAGGTAGCATGCGGCAGAAATCGCTTGGGTGTTGGCACTTTAGGATGTGGTCTGTGTCGGGAGTGAGAGTGAGACTGAACCTGAGAATGTGTGTTGGGAGTGCTGGGAGGCAAGGCAAAGGCATATGGGCAGAGTGTGTTTGTCTGTGAAAGCGGTGTCAAGGGAAGGTGAGGACCAGCAACAGCTCGAAGCCCTTAGAGGTAGCGTGTGTCAGAAATCGCTTGGGTGTTTGCACTTTGGAAGTTGATCTGTGCTGGGAGTGAGAGTGTGAGTGAGCCTACGAATGTGTTTAGGGAGTGCTGGGAGGCAAGGCAAAGGCAGATGGGCAGAGTGTGTTTGTCTGTGAAAGCTGTGTCAAGGGAAGGTGAGGACCAGCAACAGCTCTAAGCCCTTAGAGGTAGCGTGTGTCAGAAATCGCTTGGGTGTTGGCACTTTGGGATGTGGTCTGTGTCGGGAGTGAGAGTGAGAGTGAGCCTGCGAATGTGTGTTGGGAGTGCTGGGAGGCAAGTCAAAGGCAGATGGCCAGAGTGTGTTTGTCTGTGAAAGCGGTGTCAAGGGAAGGTGAGGACCAGCAACAGCTCTAACCCTTAGGCCTATCGTATGGGAGAAATGGCTTGGACGTTTGCAGTTTAGGAGGTGGTCTGTGCTGGGAGTGAGAGTGAGATTGAGCCTGCGAATGTGTGTTAGGAGTGCTGGGAGGCAAGGCAAAGGCAGATGGGCAGAGTGTGTTTGTGTGTGAAAGCGGTGTCAAGGGAAGGTGAGGACCAGCAACAGCTCTAAGCGCTTAGGCCTATTGTATGGAAGACATGGCTTGGGTGTTGGCACTTTGGTTGCTGGACTGTGCTGGGAGTGAGAGTGAGAGTGAGCCTGAGAATGTGTTTTGGGAGAGCTGGGAGGCAAGGGCAGTGCATTTGGACAGAGTGAGTTTGGCAGTGAAAGCGGTGTCAAGGGAAGGTGAGGACCAGCAACACCTCTAAGCCCTTAGGCCTATCGTATGGGAGAAATGGCTTAGATGTTTGCACTTTGGTTGCTGGTCTGTGCCGGTAGTGAGAGCGTGAGTGAGCCTGCGAATGTGTGTTGGGAGTGCTGGGAGGCAAGTCAAAGGCAGATGGGCAGAGTGTGTTTGTGTGTGAAAGCGGTGTCAAGGGAAGGTGAGGACCAGCAACAGCTCTAAGCCCTTTAATGTAGCGTGTGTCAGAAATCGCTTGGGTGTTTGCACTTTGGGAGTTGGTCTGTGCCGAGAGTGAGATTGAGCCTGCGAAAGTGTGTTGGGAGTGCTGGGAGGCAAGTCAAAGGCAGATGGGCAGAGTGTGTTTGTGTGTGAAAGCGGTGTCAAGGGAAGGTGAGGACCAGCAACACCTCTAAGCCCTTAGGCCTATCGATTGGGAGAAATGGCTTGGACGTTTGAACTTTGGTTGCTGGTCTGTGCCCGTAGTGAGAGCGTCAGTGATCCTGCGAAAGTGTGTTGGGAGTGCTGGGAGGCAAGTCAAAGGCAGATGGGCAGAGTGTGTTTGTGTGTGAAAGCGGTGTCAAGGGAAGGTGAGGACCAGCAACAGCTCTAAGCCCATAGAGGTAGCATGCGGCAGAAATCGCTTGGGTGTTGGCACTTTGGGATGTGGTCTGTGCCGGGAGTGAGAGTGAGATTGAACCTGAAAATGTGTGTTGGGAGTGCGGGGAGGCAAGGCAAAGGCAGATGGGCAGAGTGTGTTTGGCTGTGAAAGCGGTGTCAAGGGAAGGTGAGAACCAGCAACACCTCTAAGCCCTTAGGCTTATCGTATGGGAGAAATGGCTTGGACGTTTGCACTTTGGTTGCTGGTCTGTGCCGGGAGTGAGAATGAGAGTGAGCCTGAGAATGTGTGTTGGGAGTGCTGGGAGGCAAGGCAAAGGCAAAGGGCCAGAGTGTGTTTGTTTGTGAAAGCGGTGTCAAGGGAAGGTGAGGACCAGCAACAGCTCTAAGCCCTTAGAGGTAGCATGCGGCAGAAATCGCTTGGGTGTTGGCACTTTAGGATGTGGTCTGTGTCGGGAGTGAGAGTGAGATTGAACCTGAGAATGTGTGTTGGGAGTGCTGGGAGGCAAGGCAAAGGCAGATGGGCAGAGTGTGTTTGTGTGTGAAAGCGGTGTCAAGGGAAGGTGAGGACCAGCAACAGCTCTAAGCCCTTAGATGTAGCGTGTGTCAGAAATCGCTTGTGTGTT
Organism: Pelecanus crispus; assembly: GCF_030463565.1. NCBI lineage: Eukaryota > Metazoa > Chordata > Aves > Pelecaniformes > Pelecanidae > Pelecanus > Pelecanus crispus. Next base: position 369,084 of record NC_134657.1, on the reverse strand, counting down.
GGCACATTGGAAGTTGGTCTGTGCTGGCAGTGAGAGTGAGAGTGAGAGTGAGCCTGCGAATGTGTGTTGGGAGTGCTGGGAGGCAAGGCAAAGGCAGATGGCCAGAGTGTGTTTGTCTGTGAAAGCGGTGTCAAGGGAAGGTGAGGACCAGCAACACCTCTAAGCCCTTAGGCCTATCGTATGGGAGAAATGGCTTGGACGTTTGCACTTTGGTTGCTGGTCTGTGCCGGGAGTGAGAGCGTGAGTCATGCTGCGAAAGTGTGTTGGGAGTGCTGGGAGGCAAGGCAAAGGCAAAGGGCCAGAGTGTGTTTGTGTGTGAAAGCGGTGTCAAGGGAAGGTGAGGACCAGCAACAGCTCTAAGCCCTTAGAGGTAGCATTCGGCAGAAATCGCTTGGGTGTTGTCACTTTAGGATGTGGTCTGTGTCGGGAGTGAGAGTGAGATTGAACCTGAGAATGTGTGTTGGGAGTGCTGGGAGGCAAGGCAAAGGCAGATGGGCAGAGTGTGTTTGGCTGTGAAAGCGGTGTCAAGGGAAGGTGAGGACCAGCAACAGCTCTAAGACCTTTAATGTAGCGTGTGTCAGAAATCGCTTGGGTGTTGGCACATTGGAAGTTGGTCTGTGCTGGGAGTGAGAGTGAGAGTGAGAGTGAGCCTGCAAATGTGTGTTGGGAGTGCTGGGAGGCAAGTCAAAGGCAGATGGCCAGAGTGTGTTTGTCTGTGAAAGCGGTGTCAAGGGAAGGTGTGGACCAGCAACAGCTCTAAAGCCTTAGGCGTATGGTATTGCAGAAATGGCTTGGGCATTTGCACTTTGGGAGGTGGTCTGTGCCGGTTGTGAGAGTGTGTTGGGAGTGCTGGAGGCAAGGGCAGGGCAGATGGGAGGAGTGTGTTTGGCTGTGAAAGCGGTGTCAAGGGAAGGTGAGGACCAGCAACAGCTCTAAGCCCTTAGAGGTAGCGTGTGTCAGAAATCGCTTGGGTGTTTGCACTTTGGAAGTTGATCTGTGCTGGGAGTGAGAGTGTGAGTGAGCCTACGAATGTGTGTTGGGAGTGCTGGGAGGCAAGGCAAAGGCAGATGGGCAGAGTGTGTTTGGCTGTGAAAGCGGTGTCAAGGGAAGGTGAGGACCAGCAACAGCTCGAAGCCCTTAGAGGTAGCGTGTGTCAGAAATCGCTTGGGTGTTTGCACTTTGGAAGTTGATCTGTGCTGGGAGTGAGAGTGAGAGTGAGCCTGCGAATGTGTGTTGGGAGTGCTGGGAGGCAAGTCAAAGGCAGATGGGCAGAGTGTGTTTGTCTGTGAAAGCGGTGTCAAGGGAAGGTGAGGACCAGCAACACCTCTAAGCCCTTAGGCCTATCGTATGGGAGAAATGGCTTAGACATTTGCACTTTGGTTGCTGGTCTGTGCCGGGAGTGAGAGTGAGATTGAGCCTGCGAATGTGTTTAGGGAGTGCTGGGAGGCAAGGCAAAGGCAAAGGGCCAGAGTGTGTTTGTGTGTGAAAGCGGTGTCAAGGGAAGGTGAGGACCAGCAATAGCTCTAAGCCCTTAGAGGTAGCGTGTGTCAGAAATCGCTTGGGTGTTTGCACTTTGGGAGTTCGTCTGTGCCGAGAGTGAGATTGAGCCTGCGAATGTGTGTTGGGAGTGCTGGGAGGCAAGGCAAAGGCAGATGGGCAGAGTGTGTTTGGCTGTGAAAGCGGTGTGAAGAGAAGGTGAGGACCAGCAACAGCTCTAAGCCCTTTAATGTAGCGTGTGTCAGAAATCGCTTGGGTGTTTGCACTTTGGGAGTTGGTCTGTGCCGAGAGTGAGATTGAGCCTGCGAATGTGTGTTGGGAGTGCTGGGAGGCAAGTCAAAGGCAGATGGGCAGAGTGTGTTTGTGTGTGAAAGCGGTGTCAAGGGAAGGTGAGGACCAGCAACACCTCTAAGCCCTCTAGGCCTATCGATTGGGAGAAATGGCTTGGACGTTTGAACTTTGGTTGCTGGTCTGTGCCAGGAGTGAGAGTGAGAGTGATCCTGCGAAAGTGTGTTGGGAGTGCTGGGAGGCAAGTCAAAGGCAGATGGGCAGAGTGTGTTTGTGTGTGAAAGCGGTGTCAAGGGAAGGTGAGGACCAGCAACAGCTCTAAGCCCATAGAGGTAGCATGCGGCAGAAATCGCTTGGGTGTTGGCACTTTGGGATGTGGTCTGTGCCGGGAGTGAGAGTGAGATTGAACCTGAAAATGTGTGTTGGGAGTGCGGGGAGGCAAGGCAAAGGCATATGGGCAGAGTGTGTTTGGCTGTGAAAGCGGTGTCAAGGGAAGGTGAGAACCAGCAACACCTCTAAGCCCTTAGGCCTATCGTATGGGAGAAATGGCTTGGACGTTTGCACTTTGGTTGCTGGTCTGTGCCGGGAGTGAGAGTGAGAGTGAGCCTGAGAATGTGTGTTGGGAGTGCTGGGAGGCAAGGCAAAGGCAAAGGGCCAGAGTGTGTTTGTGTGTGAAAGCGGTGTCAAGGGAAGGTGAGGACCAGCAACAGCTCTAAGCCCTTAGAGGTAGCATGCGGCAGAAATCGCTTGGGTGTTGGCACTTTGGGATGTGGTCTGTGTCGGGAGTGAGAGTGAGACTGAACCTGAGAATGTGTGTTGGGAGTGCTGGGAGGCAAGGCAAAGGCAGATGGGCAGAGTGTGTTTGGCTGTGAAAGCGGTGTCAAGGGAAGGTGAGGACCAGCAACAGCTCTAAGCCCTTAGATGTAGCGTGTGTCAGAAATCGCTTGTGTGTTGGCACATTGGAAGTTGGTCTGTGCTGGGAGTGAGAGTGAGAGTGAGAGTGAGCCTGCGAAAGTGTGTTGGGAGTGCTGGGAGGCAAGGCAAAGGCAGATGGCCAGAGTGTGTTTGTCTGTGAAAGCGGTGTCAAGGGAAGGTGTGGACCAGCAACAGCTCTAAAGCCTTAGGCGTATGGTATTGCAGAAATGGCTTGGGCATTTGCACTTTGGGAGGTGGTCTGTGCCGGTTGTGAGAGTGTGTTGGGAGTGCTGGAGGCAAGGGCAGGGCAGATGGGAGGAGTGTGTTTGGCTGTGAAAGCGGTGTCAAGGGAAGGTGAGGACCAGCAACAGCTCTAAGCCCTTAGAGGTAGCGTGTGTCAGAAATCGCTTGGGTGTTTGCACTTTGGAAGTTGATCTGTGCTGGGAGTGAGAGTGTGAGTGAGCCTACGAATGTGTTTAGGGAGTGCTGGGAGGCAAGTCAAAGGCAGATGGGCAGAGTGTGTTTGTCTGTGAAAGCGGTGTCAAGGGAAGGTGAGGACCAGCAACAGCTCTAACCCTTAGGCCTATCGTATGGGAGAAATGGCTTGGACGTTTGCAGTTTAGGAGGTGGTCTGTGCTGGGAGTGAGAGTGAGATTGAGCCTGCGAATGTGTGTTGGGAGTGCTGGGAGGCAAGGCAAAGGCAAAGGGCCAGAGTGTGTTTGTGTGTGAAAGCGGTGTCAAGGGAAGGTGAGGACCAGCAACAGCTCTAAGCCCTTTAATGTAGCGTGTGTCAGAAATCGCTTGGGTGTTTGCACTTTGGGAGTTCGTCTGTGCCGAGAGTGAGATTGAGCCTGCGAATGTGTGTTGGGAGTGCTGGGAGGCAAGGCAAAGGCAGATGGCCAGAGTGTGTTTGTGTGTGAAAGCGGTGTCAAGGGAAGGTGAGGACCAGCAATAGCTCTAAGCCCTTAGAGGTAGCGTGTGTCAGAAATCGCTTGGGTGTTGGCACTTTGGGATGTGGTCTGTGTCGGGAGTGAGAGTGAGAGTGAGCCTGCGAATGTGTGTTGGGAGTGCTGGGAGGCAAGTCAAAGGCAGATGGCCAGAGTGTGTTTGTCTGTGAAAGCGGTGTCAAGGGAAGGAGAGGACCAGCAACACCTCTAAGCCCTTAGGCCTATCGATTGGGAGAAATGGCTTGGACGTTTGAACTTTGGTTGCTGGTCTGTGCCCGTAGTGAGAGCGTGAGTGATGCTGCGAAAGTGTGTTGGGAGTGCTGGGAGGCAAGGCAAAGGCAGATGGCCAGAGTGTGTTTGTCTGTGAAAGCGGTGTCAAGGGAAGGTGAGGACTAGCAACAGCTCTAATCCCTTAGAGGTAGCGTGTGTCAGAAATCGCTTGGGTGTTGGCACTTTGGAAGTTGATCTGTGCTGGGAGTGAGAGCGTGAGTGAGCCTACGAATGTGTTTAGGGAGTGCTGGGAGGCAAGGCAAAGGCAGATGGGCAGAGTGTGTTTGTCTGTGAAAGCGGTGTCAAGGGAAGGTGAGGACCAGCAACAGCTCTAACCCTTAGGCCTATCGTATGGGAGAAATGGCTTGGACGTTTGCAGTTTAGGAGGTGGTCTGTGCTGGGAGTGAGAGTGAGATTGAGCCTGCGAATGTGTGTTGGGAGTGCTGGGAGGCAAGTCAAAGGCAGATGGCCAGAGTGTGTTTGTGTGTGAAAGCGGTGTCAAGGGAAGGTGAGGATCAGCAACAGCTCTAAGCCCTTAGATGTAGCGTGTGTCAGAAATCGCTTGTGTGTTGGCACATTGGAAGTTGGTCTGTGCTGGGAGTGAGAGTGAGAGTGAGAGTGAGCCTGCGAATGTGTGTTGGGAGTGCTGGGAGGCAAGTCAAAGGCAGATGGCCAGAGTGTGTTTGTCTGTGAAAGCGGTGTCAAGTGAAGGAGAGGACCAGCAACACCTCTAAGCCCTTAGGCCTATCGATTGGGAGAAATGGCTTGGATGTTTGAACTTTGGTTGCTGGTCTGTGCCCGTAGTGAGAGCGTGAGTGATGCTGCGAAAGTGTGTTGGGAGTGCTGGGAGGCAAGGCAAAGGCAGATGGGCAGAGTGTGTTTGTGTGTGAAAGCGGTGTCAAGGGAAGGTGAGGACCAGCAACAGCTCTAAGCGCTTAGGCCTATTGTATGGAAGAAATGGCTTGGGTGTTGGCACTTTGGTTGCTGGACTGTGCTGGGAGTGAGAGTGAGAGTGAGCCTGAGAATGTGTTTTGGGAGAGCTGGGAGGCAAGGGCAGTGCATTTGGACAGAGTGAGTTTGGCAGTGAAAGCGGTGTGAAGGGAAGGTGAGGACCAGCAACAGCTCTAAGCTCTTAGGCCTATCGTATGGGAGAAATGGCTTAGACGTTTGCACTTTGGTTGCTGGTCTGTGCCGGTAGTGAGAGCGTGAGTGAGCCTGCGAATGTGTGTTGGGAGTGCTGGGAGGCAAGGCAAAGGCAGATGGGCAGAGTGTGTTTGTGTGTGAAAGCGGTGTCAAGGGAAGGTGAGGACCAGCAACAGCTCTAAGCCCTTTAACGTAGCGTGTGTCAGAAATCGCTTGGGTGTTTGCACTTTGGGATGTGGTCTGTGCCGAGAGTGAGATTGAGCCTGCGAATGTGTGTTGGGAGTGCTGGGAGGCAAGTCAAAGGCAGATGGGCAGAGTGTGTTTGTGTGTGAAAGCGGTGTCAAGGGAAGGTGAGAACCAGCAACACCTCTAAGCCCTTAGGCCTATCGTATGGGAGAAATGGCTTGGACGTTTGCACTTTGGTTGCTGGTCTGTGCCGGGAGTGAGAGTGAGAGTGAGCCTGAGAATGTGTGTTGGGAGTGCTGGGAGGCAAGGCAAAGGCAAAGGGCCAGAGTGTGTTTGTGTGTGAAAGCGGTGTCAAGGGAAGGTGAGGACCAGCAACAGCTCTAAGCCCTTAGAGGTAGCATGCGGCAGAAATCGCTTGGGTGTTGGCACTTTAGGATGTGGTCTGTGTCGGGAGTGAGAGTGAGATTGAACCTGAAAATGTGTGTTGGGAGTGCTGGGAGGCAAGGCAAAGGCAGATGGGCAGAGTGTGTTTGTGTGTGAAAGCGGTGTCAAGGGAAGGTGAGGACCAGCAACAGCTCTAAGCCCATAGAGGTAGCATGCGGCAGAAATCGCTTGGGTGTTGGCACTTTAGGATGTGGTCTGTGTCGGGAGTGAGAGTGAGACTGAACCTGAGAATGTGTGTTGGGAGTGCTGGGAGTCAAGGCAAATGCATATGGGCAGAGTGTGTTTGGCTGTGAAAGCGGTGTCAAGGGAAGGTGAGGACCAGCAACAGCTCTAAGCCCTTAGAGGTAGCGTGTGTCAGAAATCGCTTGGGTGTTTGCACTTTGGAAGTTGATCTGTGCTGGGAGTGAGAGTGTGAGTGAGCCTACGAATGTGTTTAGGGAGTGCTGGGAGGCAAGTCAAAGGCAGATGGCCAGAGTGTGTTTGTCTGTGAAAGCGGTGTCAAGGGAAGGTGAGGACCAGCAACAGCTCTAACCCTTAGGCCTATCGTATGGGAGAAATGGCTTGGACGTTTGCAGTTTAGGAGGTGGTCTGTGCTGGGAGTGAGAGTGAGATTGAGCCTGCGAATGTGTGTTGGGAGTGCTGGGAGGCAAGGCAAAGGCAAAGGGCCAGAGTGTGTTTGTGTGTGAAAGCGGTGTGAAGGGAAGGTGAGGACCAGCAACAGCTCTAAGCCCTTTAATGTAGCGTGTGTCAGAAATCGCTTGGGTGTTTGGACTTTGGGAGTTCGTCTGTGCTGAGAGTGAGATTGAGCCTGCGAATGTGTGTTGGGAGTGCTGGGAGGCAAGGCAAAGGCAGATGGGCAGAGTGTGTTTGTGTGTGAAAGCGGTGTCAAGGGAAGGTGAGGACCAGCAACAGCTCTAAGCCCTTTAATGTAGCGTGTGTCAGAAATCGCTTGGGTGTTTGCACTTTGGGAGTTGGTCTGTGCCGAGAGTGAGATTGAGCCTGCGAATGTGTGTTGGGAGTGCTGGGAATTGAGGCAAAGGCAGATGGGCAGAGTGTGTTTGTCTGTGAAAGCGGTGTCAAGGGAAGGTGAGGACCAGCAACACCTCTAAGCCCTTAGGCCTATCGATTGGGAGAAATGGCTTGGACGTTTGAACTTTGGTTGCTGGTCTGTGCCCGTAGTGAGAGCGTGAGTGATCCTGCGAAAGTGTGTTGGGAGTGCTGGGAGGCAAGTCAAAGGCAGATGGGCAGAGTGTGTTTGTGTGTGAAAGCGGTGTCAAGGGAAGGTGAGGACCAGCAACAGCTCTAAGCCCATAGAGGTAGCATGCGGCAGAAATCGCTTGGGTGTTGGCACTTTGGGATGTGGTCTGTGCCGGGAGTGAGAGTGAGATTGAACCTGAAAATGTGTGTTGGGAGTGCGGGGAGGCAAGGCAAAGGCAGATGGGCAGAGTGTGTTTGGCTGTGAAAGCGGTGTCAAGGGAAGGTGAGAACCAGCAACAGCTCTAAGCCCTTAGGCCTATCGTATGGGAGAAATGGCTTGGACGTTTGCACTTTGGTTGCTGGTCTGTGCCGGGAGTGAGAGTGAGAGTGAGCCTGAGAATGTGTGTTGGGAGTGCTGGGAGGCAAGGCAAAGGCAAAGGGCCAGAGTGTGTTTGTGTGTGAAAGCGGTGTCAAGGGAAGGTGAGGACCAGCAACAGCTCTAAGCCCTTAGAGGTAGCATGCGGCAGAAATCGCTTGGGTGTTGGCACTTTAGGATGTGATCTGTGTCGGGAGTGAGAGTGAGATTGAACCTGAGAATGTGTGTTGGGAGTGCTGGGAGGCAAGGCAAAGGCAGATGGCCAGAGTGTGTTTGTGTGTGAAAGCGGTGTCAAGGGAAGGTGAGGACCAGCAACAGCTCTAAGCCCTTAGATGTAGCGTGTGTCAGAAATCGCTTGTGTGTTGGCACATTGGAAGTTGGTCTGTGCTGGGAGTGAGAGTGAGAGTGAGAGTGAGCCTGCGAATGTGTGTTGGGAGTGCTGGGAGGCAAGTCAAAGGCAGATGGCCAGAGTGTGTTTGTCTGTGAAAGCGGTGTCAAGGGAAGGTGTGGACCAGCAACAGCTCTAAAGCCTTAGGCGTATGGTATTGCAGAAATGGCTTGGGCATTTGCACTTTGGGAGGTGGTCTGTGCCGGTTGTGAGAGTGTGTTGGGAGTGCTGGAGGCAAGGGCAGGGCAGATGGGAGGAGTGTGTTTGGCTGTGAAAGCGGTGTCAAGGGAAGGTGAGGACCAGCAACAGCTCTAAGCCCTTAGAGGTAGCGTGTGTCAGAAATCGCTTGGGTGTTTGCACTTTGGAAGTTGATCTGTGCTGGGAGTGAGAGTGAGAGTGAGCCTGCGAATGTGTGTTGGGAGTGCTGGGAGGCAAGTCAAAGGCAGATGGGCAGAGTGTGTTTGTCTGTGAAAGCGGTGTCAAGGGAAGGTGAGGACCAGCAACAGCTCTAACCCTTAGGCCTATCGTATGGGAGAAATGGCTTGGACGTTTGCAGTTTAGGAGGTGGTCTGTGCTGGGAGTGAGAGTGAGATTGAGCCTGCGAATGTGTGTTGGGAGTGCTGGGAGGCAAGGCAAAGGCAAAGGGCCAGAGTGTGTTTGTGTGTGAAAGCGGTGTCAAGGGAAGGTGAGGACCAGCAACAGCTCTAAGCCCTTTAATGTAGCGTGTGTCAGAAATCGCTTGGGTGTTTGCACTTTGGGAGTTCGTCTGTGCCGAGAGTGAGATTGAGCCTGCGAATGTGTGTTGGGAGTGCTGGGAGGCAAGGCAAAGGCAGATGGCCAGAGTGTGTTTGTGTGTGAAAGCGGTGTCAAGGGAAGGTGAGGACCAGCAATAGCTCTAAGCCCTTAGAGGTAGCGTGTGTCAGAAATCGCTTGGGTGTTGGCACTTTGGGATGTGGTCTGTGTCGGGAGTGAGAGTGAGAGTGAGCCTGCGAATGTGTGTTGGGAGTGCTGGGAGGCAAGTCAAAGGCAGATGGCCAGAGTGTGTTTGTCTGTGAAAGCGGTGTCAAGGGAAGGAGAGGACCAGCAACACCTCTAAGCCCTTAGGCCTATCGATTGGGAGAAATGGCTTGGACGTTTGAACTTTGGTTGCTGGTCTGTGCCCGTAGTGAGAGCGTGAGTGATGCTGCGAAAGTGTGTTGGGAGTGCTGGGAGGCAAGGCAAAGGCAGATGGGCAGAGTGTGTTTGTCTGTGAAAGCGGTGTCAAGGGAAGGTGAGGACTAGCAACAGCTCTAATCCCTTAGAGGTAGCGTGTGTCAGAAATCGCTTGGACGTTTGCACTTTGGTTGCTGGTCTGTGCCGGGAGTGAGAGCGTGAGTGAGCCTACGAATGTGTTTAGGGAGTGCTGGGAGGCAAGGCAAAGGCAGATGGGCAGAGTGTGTTTGTCTGTGAAAGCGGTGTCAAGGGAAGGTGAGGACCAGCAACAGCTCTAACCCTTAGGCCTATCGTATGGGAGAAATGGCTTGGACGTTTGCAGTTTAGGAGGTGGTCTGTGCTGGGAGTGAGAGTGAGATTGAGCCTGCGAATGTGTGTTGGGAGTGCTGGGAGGCAAGTCAAAGGCAGATGGCCAGAGTGTGTTTGTGTGTGAAAGCGGTGTCAAGGGAAGGTGAGGATCAGCAACAGCTCTAAGCCCTTAGATGTAGCGTGTGTCAGAAATCGCTTGTGTGTTGGCACATTGGAAGTTGGTCTGTGCTGGGAGTGAGAGTGAGAGTGAGAGTGAGCCTGCGAATGTGTGTTGGGAGTGCTGGGAGGCAAGTCAAAGGCAGATGGCCAGAGTGTGTTTGTCTGTGAAAGCGGTGTCAAGTGAAGGAGAGGACCAGCAACACCTCTAAGCCCTTAGGCCTATCGATTGGGAGAAATGGCTTGGATGTTTGAACTTTGGTTGCTGGTCTGTGCCCGTAGTGAGAGCGTGAGTGATGCTGCGAAAGTGTGTTGGGAGTGCTGGGAGGCAAGGCAAAGGCAGATGGGCAGAGTGTGTTTGTGTGTGAAAGCGGTGTCAAGGGAAGGTGAGGACCAGCAACAGCTCTAAGCCCTTTAACGTAGCGTGTGTCAGAAATCGCTTGGGTGTTTGCACTTTGGGATGTGGTCTGTGCCGAGAGTGAGATTGAGCCTGCGAATGTGTGTTGGGAGTGCTGGGAGGCAAGTCAAAGGCAGATGGGCAGAGTGTGTTTGTGTGTGAAAGCGGTGTCAAGGGAAGGTGAGAACCAGCAACACCTCTAAGCCCTTAGGCCTATCGTATGGGAGAAATGGCTTGGACGTTTGCACTTTGGTTGCTGGTCTGTGCCGGGAGTGAGAGTGAGAGTGAGCCTGAGAATGTGTGTTGGGAGTGCTGGGAGGCAAGGCAAAGGCAAAGGGCCAGAGTGTGTTTGTGTGTGAAAGCGGTGTCAAGGGAAGGTGAGGACCAGCAACAGCTCTAAGCCCTTAGAGGTAGCATGCGGCAGAAATCGCTTGGGTGTTGGCACTTTAGGATGTGGTCTGTGTCGGGAGTGAGAGTGAGATTGAACCTGAAAATGTGTGTTGGGAGTGCTGGGAGGCAAGGCAAAGGCAGATGGGCAGAGTGTGTTTGTGTGTGAAAGCGGTGTCAAGGGAAGGTGAGGACCAGCAACAGCTCTAAGCCCATAGAGGTAGCATGCGGCAGAAATCGCTTGGGTGTTGGCACTTTAGGATGTGGTCTGTGTCGGGAGTGAGAGTGAGACTGAACCTGAGAATGTGTGTTGGGAGTGCTGGGAGTCAAGGCAAATGCATATGGGCAGAGTGTGTTTGGCTGTGAAAGCGGTGTCAAGGGAAGGTGAGGACCAGCAACAGCTCTAAGCCCTTAGAGGTAGCGTGTGTCAGAAATCGCTTGGGTGTTTGCACTTTGGAAGTTGATCTGTGCTGGGAGTGAGAGTGTGAGTGAGCCTACGAATGTGTTTAGGGAGTGCTGGGAGGCAAGTCAAAGGCAGATGGCCAGAGTGTGTTTGTCTGTGAAAGCGGTGTCAAGGGAAGGTGAGGACCAGCAACAGCTCTAACCCTTAGGCCTATCGTATGGGAGAAATGGCTTGGACGTTTGCAGTTTAGGAGGTGGTCTGTGCTGGGAGTGAGAGTGAGATTGAGCCTGCGAATGTGTGTTGGGAGTGCTGGGAGGCAAGGCAAAGGCAAAGGGCCAGAGTGTGTTTGTGTGTGAAAGCGGTGTGAAGGGAAGGTGAGGACCAGCAACAGCTCTAAGCCCTTTAATGTAGCGTGTGTCAGAAATCGCTTGGGTGTTTGGACTTTGGGAGTTCGTCTGTGCTGAGAGTGAGATTGAGCCTGCGAATGTGTGTTGGGAGTGCTGGGAGGCAAGGCAAAGGCAGATGGGCAGAGTGTGTTTGTGTGTGAAAGCGGTGTCAAGGGAAGGTGAGGACCAGCAACAGCTCTAAGCCCTTTAATGTAGCGTGTGTCAGAAATCGCTTGGGTGTTTGCACTTTGGGAGTTGGTCTGTGCCGAGAGTGAGATTGAGCCTGCGAATGTGTGTTGGGAGTGCTGGGAGGCAAGTCAAAGGCAGATGGGCAGAGTGTGTTTGTCTGTGAAAGCGGTGTCAAGGGAAGGTGAGGACCAGCAACACCTCTAAGCCCTTAGGCCTATCGATTGGGAGAAATGGCTTGGACGTTTGAACTTTGGTTGCTGGTCTGTGCCCGTAGTGAGAGCGTGAGTGATCCTGCGAAAGTGTGTTGGGAGTGCTGGGAGGCAAGTCAAAGGCAGATGGGCAGAGTGTGTTTGTGTGTGAAAGCGGTGTCAAGGGAAGGTGAGGACCAGCAACAGCTCTAAGCCCATAGAGGTAGCATGCGGCAGAAATCGCTTGGGTGTTGGCACTTTGGGATGTGGTCTGTGCCGGGAGTGAGAGTGAGATTGAACCTGAAAATGTGTGTTGGGAGTGCGGGGAGGCAAGGCAAAGGCAGATGGTCAGAGTGTGTTTGGCTGTGAAAGCGGTGTCAAGGGAAGGTGAGAACCAGCAACAGCTCTAAGCCCTTAGGCCTATCGTATGGGAGAAATGGCTTGGACGTTTGCACTTTGGTTGCTGGTCTGTGCCGGGAGTGAGAGTGAGAGTGAGCCTGAGAATGTGTGTTGGGAGTGCTGGGAGGCAAGGCAAAGGCAAAGGGCCAGAGTGTGTTTGTGTGTGAAAGCGGTGTCAAGGGAAGGTGAGGACCAGCAACAGCTCTAAGCCCTTAGAGGTAGCATGCGGCAGAAATCGCTTGGGTGTTGGCACTTTAGGATGTGATCTGTGTCGGGAGTGAGAGTGAGATTGAACCTGAGAATGTGTGTTGGGAGTGCTGGGAGGCAAGGCAAAGGCAGATGGCCAGAGTGTGTTTGTGTGTGAAAGCGGTGTCAAGGGAAGGTGAGGACCAGCAACAGCTCTAAGCCCTTAGATGTAGCGTGTGTCAGAAATCGCTTGTGTGTTGGCACATTGGAAGTTGGTCTGTGCTGGGAGTGAGAGTGAGAGTGAGAGTGAGCCTGCGAATGTGTGTTGGGAGTGCTGGGAGGCAAGTCAAAGGCAGATGGCCAGAGTGTGTTTGTCTGTGAAAGCGGTGTCAAGGGAAGGTGTGGACCAGCAACAGCTCTAAAGCCTTAGGCGTATGGTATTGCAGAAATGGCTTGGGCATTTGCACTTTGGGAGGTGGTCTGTGCCGGTTGTGAGAGTGTGTTGGGAGTGCTGGAGGCAAGGGCAGGGCAGATGGGAGGAGTGTGTTTGGCTGTGAAAGCGGTGTCAAGGGAAGGTGAGGACCAGCAACAGCTCTAAGCCCTTAGAGGTAGCGTGTGTCAGAAATCGCTTGGGTGTTTGCACTTTGGAAGTTGATCTGTGCTGGGAGTGAGAGTGAGAGTGAGCCTGCGAATGTGTGTTGGGAGTGCTGGGAGGCAAGTCAAAGGCAGATGGGCAGAGTGTGTTTGTCTGTGAAAGCGGTGTCAAGGGAAGGTGAGGACCAGCAACAGCTCTAACCCTTAGGCCTATCGTATGGGAGAAATGGCTTGGACGTTTGCAGTTTAGGAGGTGGTCTGTGCTGGGAGTGAGAGTGAGATTGAGCCTGCGAATGTGTGTTGGGAGTGCTGGGAGGCAAGGCAAAGGCAAAGGGCCAGAGTGTGTTTGTGTGTGAAAGCGGTGTCAAGGGAAGGTGAGGACCAGCAACAGCTCTAAGCCCTTTAATGTAGCGTGTGTCAGAAATCGCTTGGGTGTTTGCACTTTGGGAGTTCGTCTGTGCCGAGAGTGAGATTGAGCCTGCGAATGTGTGTTGGGAGTGCTGGGAGGCAAGGCAAAGGCAGATAGGCAGAGTGTGTTTGTGTGTGAAAGCGGTGTCAAGGGAAGGTGAGGACCAGCAATAGCTCTAAGCCCTTAGAGGTAGCGTGTGTCAGAAATCGCTTGGGTGTTGGCACTTTGGGATGTGGTCTGTGTCGGGAGTGAGAGTGAGAGTGAGCCTGCGAATGTGTGTTGGGAGTGCTGGGAGGCAAGTCAAAGGCAGATGGCCAGAGTGTGTTTGTCTGTGAAAGCGGTGTCAAGGGAAGGAGAGGACCAGCAACACCTCTAAGCCCTTAGGCCTATCGATTGGGAGAAATGGCTTGGACGTTTGAACTTTGGTTGCTGGTCTGTGCCCGTAGTGAGAGCGTGAGTGATGCTGCGAAAGTGTGTTGGGAGTGCTGGGAGGCAAGGCAAAGGCAGATGGCCAGAGTGTGTTTGTCTGTGAAAGCGGTGTCAAGGGAAGGTGAGGACTAGCAACAGCTCTAATCCCTTAGAGGTAGCGTGTGTCAGAAATCGCTTGGGTGTTGGCACTTTGGAAGTTGATCTGTGCTGGGAGTGAGAGCGTGAGTGAGCCTACGAATGTGTTTAGGGAGTGCTGGGAGGCAAGGCAAAGGCAGATGGGCAGAGTGTGTTTGGCTGTGAAAGCGGTGTCAAGGGAAGGTGAGGACCAGCAACAGCTCTAACCCTTAGGCCTATCGTATGGGAGAAATGGCTTGGACGTTTGCAGTTTAGGAGGTGGTCTGTGCTGGGAGTGAGAGTGAGATTGAGCCTGCGAATGTGTGTTGGGAGTGCTGGGAGGCAAGTCAAAGGCAGATGCCCAGAGTGTGTTTGTGTGTGAAAGCGGTGTGAAGGGAAGGTGAGGATCAGCAACAGCTCTAAGCCCTTAGATGTAGCGTGTGTCAGAAATCGCTTGTGTGTTGGCACATTGGAAGTTGGTCTGTGCTGGGAGTGAGAGTGAGAGTGAGAGTGAGCCTGCGAATGTGTGTTGGGAGTGCTGGGAGGCAAGTCAAAGGCAGATGGCCAGAGTGTGTTTGTCTGTGAAAGCGGTGTCAAGTGAAGGAGAGGACCAGCAACACCTCTAAGCCCTTAGGCCTATCGATTGGGAGAAATGGCTTGGATGTTTGAACTTTGGTTGCTGGTCTGTGCCCGTAGTGAGAGCGTGAGTGATGCTGCGAAAGTGTGTTGGGAGTGCTGGGAGGCAAGGCAAAGGCAGATGGGCAGAGTGTGTTTGTGTGTGAAAGCGGTGTCAAGGGAAGGTGAGGACCAGCAACAGCTCTAAGCGCTTAGGCCTATTGTATGGAAGAAATGGCTTGGGTGTTGGCACTTTGGTTGCTGGACTGTGCTGGGAGTGAGAGTGAGAGTGAGCCTGAGAATGTGTTTTGGGAGAGCTGGGAGGCAAGGGCAGTGCATTTGGACAGAGTGAGTTTGGCAGTGAAAGCGGTGTGAAGGGAAGGTGAGGACCAGCAACAGCTCTAAGCTCTTAGGCCTATCGTATGGGAGAAATGGCTTAGACGTTTGCACTTTGGTTGCTGGTCTGTGCCGGTAGTGAGAGCGTGAGTGAGCCTGCGAATGTGTGTTGGGAGTGCTGGGAGGCAAGGCAAAGGCAGATGGGCAGAGTGTGTTTGTGTGTGAAAGCGGTGTCAAGGGAAGGTGAGGACCAGCAACAGCTCTAAGCCCTTTAACGTAGCGTGTGTCAGAAATCGCTTGGGTGTTTGCACTTTGGGATGTGGTCTGTGCCGAGAGTGAGATTGAGCCTGCGAATGTGTGTTGGGAGTGCTGGGAGGCAAGTCAAAGGCAGATGGGCAGAGTGTGTTTGTGTGTGAAAGCGGTGTCAAGGGAAGGTGAGAACCAGCAACACCTCTAAGCCCTTAGGCCTATCGTATGGGAGAAATGGCTTGGACGTTTGCACTTTGGTTGCTGGTCTGTGCCGGGAGTGAGAGTGAGAGTGAGCCTGAGAATGTGTGTTGGGAGTGCTGGGAGGCAAGGCAAAGGCAAAGGGCCAGAGTGTGTTTGTGTGTGAAAGCGGTGTCAAGGGAAGGTGAGGACCAGCAACAGCTCTAAGCCCTTAGAGGTAGCATGCGGCAGAAATCGCTTGGGTGTTGGCACTTTAGGATGTGGTCTGTGTCGGGAGTGAGAGTGAGATTGAACCTGAAAATGTGTGTTGGGAGTGCGGGGAGGCAAGGCAAAGGCAGATGGGCAGAGTGTGTTTGTGTGTGAAAGCGGTGTCAAGGGAAGGTGAGGACCAGCAACAGCTCTAAGCCCATAGAGGTAGCATGCGGCAGAAATCGCTTGGGTGTTGGCACTTTAGGATGTGGTCTGTGTCGGGAGTGAGAGTGAGACTGAACCTGAGAATGTGTGTTGGGAGTGCTGGGAGTCAAGGCAAATGCATATGGGCAGAGTGTGTTTGGCTGTGAAAGCGGTGTCAAGGGAAGGTGAGGACCAGCAACAGCTCTAAGCCCTTAGAGGTAGCGTGTGTCAGAAATCGCTTGGGTGTTTGCACTTTGGAAGTTGATCTGTGCTGGGAGTGAGAGTGTGAGTGAGCATACGAATGTGTTTAGGGAGTGCTGGGAGGCAAGTCAAAGGCAGATGGCCAGAGTGTGTTTGTCTGTGAAAGCGGTGTCAAGGGAAGGTGAGGACCAGCAACAGCTCTAACCCTTAGGCCTATCGTATGGGAGAAATGGCTTGGACGTTTGCAGTTTAGGAGGTGGTCTGTGCTGGGAGTGAGAGTGAGATTGAGCCTGCGAATGTGTGTTGGGAGTGCTGGGAGGCAAGGCAAAGGCAAAGGGCCAGAGTGTGTTTGTGTGTGAAAGCGGTGTGAAGGGAAGGTGAGGACCAGCAACAGCTCTAAGCCCTTTAATGTAGCGTGTGTCAGAAATCGCTTGGGTGTTTGGACTTTGGGAGTTCGTCTGTGCTGAGAGTGAGATTGAGCCTGCGAATGTGTGTTGGGAGTGCTGGGAGGCAAGGCAAAGGCAGATGGGCAGAGTGTGTTTGTGTGTGAAAGCGGTGTCAAGGGAAGGTGAGGACCAGCAACAGCTCTAAGCCCTTTAATGTAGCGTGTGTCAGAAATCGCTTGGGTGTTTGCACTTTGGGAGTTGGTCTGTGCCGAGAGTGAGATTGAGCCTGCGAATGTGTGTTGGGAGTGCTGGGAGGCAAGTCAAAGGCAGATGGGCAGAGTGTGTTTGTCTGTGAAAGCGGTGTCAAGGGAAGGTGAGGACCAGCAACACCTCTAAGCCCTTAGGCCTATCGATTGGGAGAAATGGCTTGGACGTTTGAACTTTGGTTGCTGGTCTGTGCCCGTAGTGAGAGCGTGAGTGATCCTGCGAAAGTGTGTTGGGAGTGCTGGGAGGCAAGTCAAAGGCAGATGGGCAGAGTGTGTTTGTGTGTGAAAGCGGTGTCAAGGGAAGGTGAGGACCAGCAACAGCTCTAAGCCCATAGAGGTAGCATGCGGCAGAAATCGCTTGGGTGTTGGCACTTTGGGATGTGGTCTGTGCCGGGAGTGAGAGTGAGATTGAACCTGAAAATGTGTGTTGGGAGTGCGGGGAGGCAAGGCAAAGGCAGATGGGCAGAGTGTGTTTGGCTGTGAAAGCGGTGTCAAGGGAAGGTGAGAACCAGCAACAGCTCTAAGCCCTTAGGCCTATCGTATGGGAGAAATGGCTTGGACGTTTGCACTTTGGTTGCTGGTCTGTGCCGGGAGTGAGAGTGAGAGTGAGCCTGCGAATGTGTGTTGGGAGTGCTGGGAGGCAAGGCAAAGGCAAAGGGCCAGAGTGTGTTTGTGTGTGAAAGCGGTGTCAAGGGAAGGTGAGGACCAGCAACAGCTCTAAGCCCTTAGAGGTAGCATGCGGCAGAAATCGCTTGGGTGTTGGCACTTTAGGATGTGATCTGTGTCGGGAGTGAGAGTGAGATTGAACCTGAGAATGTGTGTTGGGAGTGCTGGGAGGCAAGGCAAAGGCAGATGGCCAGAGTGTGTTTGTGTGTGAAAGCGGTGTCAAGGGAAGGTGAGGACCAGCAACAGCTCTAAGCCCTTAGATGTAGCGTGTGTCAGAAATCGCTTGTGTGTTGGCACATTGGAAGTTGGTCTGTGCTGGGAGTGAGAGTGAGAGTGAGAGTGAGCCTGCGAATGTGTGTTGGGAGTGCTGGGAGGCAAGTCAAAGGCAGATGGCCAGAGTGTGTTTGTCTGTGAAAGCGGTGTCAAGGGAAGGTGTGGACCAGCAACAGCTCTAAAGCCTTAGGCGTATGGTATTGCAGAAATGGCTTGGGCATTTGCACTTTGGGAGGTGGTCTGTGCCGGTTGTGAGAGTGTGTTGGGAGTGCTGGAGGCAAGGGCAGGGCAGATGGGAGGAGTGTGTTTGGCTGTGAAAGCGGTGTCAAGGGAAGGTGAGGACCAGCAACAGCTCTAAGCCCTTAGAGGTAGCGTGTGTCAGAAATCGCTTGGGTGTTTGCACTTTGGAAGTTGATCTGTGCTGGGAGTGAGAGTGTGAGTGAGCCTACGAATGTGTTTAGGGAGTGCTGGGAGGCAAGTCAAAGGCAGATGGGCAGAGTGTGTTTGTGTGTGAAAGCGGTGTCAAGGGAAGGTGAGGACCAGCAACAGCTCTAACCCTTAGGCCTATCGTATGGGAGAAATGGCTTGGACGTTTGCAGTTTAGGAGGTGGTCTGTGCTGGGAGTGAGAGTGAGATTGAGCCTGCGAATGTGTGTTGGGAGTGCTGGGAGGCAAGGCAAAGGCAAAGGGCCAGAGTGTGTTTGTGTGTGAAAGCGGTGTCAAGGGAAGGTGAGGACCAGCAACAGCTCTAAGCCCTTTAATGTAGCGTGTGTCAGAAATCGCTTGGGTGTTTGCACTTTGGGAGTTCGTCTGTGCCGAGAGTGAGATTGAGCCTGCGAATGTGTGTTGGGAGTGCTGGGAGGCAAGGCAAAGGCAGATGGCCAGAGTGTGTTTGTGTGTGAAAGCGGTGTCAAGGGAAGGTGAGGACCAGCAATAGCTCTAAGCCCTTAGAGGTAGCGTGTGTCAGAAATCGCTTGGGTGTTGGCACTTTGGGATGTGGTCTGTGTCGGGAGTGAGAGTGAGAGTGAGCCTGCGAATGTGTGTTGGGAGTGCTGGGAGGCAAGTCAAAGGCAGATGGCCAGAGTGTGTTTGTCTGTGAAAGCGGTGTCAAGGGAAGGAGAGGACCAGCAACACCTCTAAGCCCTTAGGCCTATCGATTGGGAGAAATGGCTTGGACGTTTGAACTTTGGTTGCTGGTCTGTGCCCGTAGTGAGAGCGTGAGTGATGCTGCGAAAGTGTGTTGGGAGTGCTGGGAGGCAAGGCAAAGGCAGATGGGCAGAGTGTGTTTGTGTGTGAAAGCGGTGTCAAGGGAAGGTGAGGACCAGCAACAGCTCTAAGCGCTTAGGCCTATTGTATGGAAGAAATGGCTTGGGTGTTGGCACTTTGGTTGCTGGACTGTGCTGGGAGTGAGAGTGAGAGTGAGCCTGAGAATGTGTTTTGGGAGAGCTGGGAGGCAAGGGCAGTGCATTTGGACAGAGTGAGTTTGGCAGTGAAAGCGGTGTGAAGGGAAGGTGAGGACCAGCAACAGCTCTAAGCTCTTAGGCCTATCGTATGGGAGAAATGGCTTAGACGTTTGCACTTTGGTTGCTGGTCTGTGCCGGTAGTGAGAGCGTGAGTGAGCCTGCGAATGTGTGTTGGGAGTGCTGGGAGGCAAGGCAAAGGCAGATGGGCAGAGTGTGTTTGTGTGTGAAAGCGGTGTCAAGGGAAGGTGAGGACCAGCAACAGCTCTAAGCCCTTTAACGTAGCGTGTGTCAGAAATCGCTTGGGTGTTTGCACTTTGGGATGTGGTCTGTGCCGAGAGTGAGATTGAGCCTGCGAATGTGTGTTGGGAGTGCTGGGAGGCAAGTCAAAGGCAGATGGGCAGAGTGTGTTTGTGTGTGAAAGCGGTGTCAAGGGAAGGTGAGAACCAGCAACACCTCTAAGCCCTTAGGCCTATCGATTGGGAGAAATGGCTTGGACGTTTGCACTTTGGTTGCTGGTCTGTGCCGGGAGTGAGAGTGAGAGTGAGCCTGAGAATGTGTGTTGGGAGTGCTGGGAGGCAAGTCAAAGGCAAAGGGCCAGAGTGTGTTTGTCTGTGAAAGCGGTGTCAAGGGAAGGTGAGGACCAGCAACAGCTCTAAGCCCTTAGAGGTAGCATGCGGCAGAAATCGCTTGGGTGTTGGCACTTTAGGATGTGGTCTGTGTCGGGAGTGAGAGTGAGATTGAACCTGAAAATGTGTGTTGGGAGTGCTGGGAGGCAAGGCAAAGGCAGATGGGCAGAGTGTGTTTGTGTGTGAAAGCGGTGTCAAGGGAAGGTGAGGACCAGCAACAGCTCTAAGCCCATAGAGGTAGCATGCGGCAGAAATCGCTTGGGTGTTGGCACTTTAGGATGTGGTCTGTGTCGGGAGTGAGAGTGAGACTGAACCTGAGAATGTGTGTTGGGAGTGCTGGGAGTCAAGGCAAATGCATATGGGCAGAGTGTGTTTGGCTGTGAAAGCGGTGTCAAGGGAAGGTGAGGACCAGCAACAGCTCTAAGCCCTTAGAGGTAGCGTGTGTCAGAAATCGCTTGGGTGTTTGCACTTTGGAAGTTGATCTGTGCTGGGAGTGAGAGTGTGAGTGAGCCTACGAATGTGTTTAGGGAGTGCTGGGAGGCAAGTCAAAGGCAGATGGCCAGAGTGTGTTTGTCTGTGAAAGCGGTGTCAAGGGAAGGTGAGGACCAGCAACAGCTCTAACCCTTAGGCCTATCGTATGGGAGAAATGGCTTGGACGTTTGCAGTTTAGGAGGTGGTCTGTGCTGGGAGTGAGAGTGAGATTGAGCCTGCGAATGTGTGTTGGGAGTGCTGGGAGGCAAGGCAAAGGCAAAGGGCCAGAGTGTGTTTGTGTGTGAAAGCGGTGTGAAGGGAAGGTGAGGACCAGCAACAGCTCTAAGCCCTTTAATGTAGCGTGTGTCAGAAATCGCTTGGGTGTTTGGACTTTGGGAGTTCGTCTGTGCTGAGAGTGAGATTGAGTCTGCGAATGTGTGTTGGGAGTGCTGGGAGGCAAGGCAAAGGCAGATGGGCAGAGTGTGTTTGTGTGTGAAAGCGGTGTCAAGGGAAGGTGAGGACCAGCAACAGCTCTAAGCCCTTTAATGTAGCGTGTGTCAGAAATCGCTTGGGTGTTTGCACTTTGGGAGTTGGTCTGTGCCGAGAGTGAGATTGAGCCTGCGAAAGTGTGTTGGGAGTGCTGGGAGGCAAGTCAAAGGCAGATGGGCAGAGTGTGTTTGTGTGTGAAAGCGGTGTCAAGGGAAGGTGAGGACCAGCAACACCTCTAAGCCCTTAGGCCTATCGATTGGGAGAAATGGCTTGGACGTTTGAACTTTGGTTGCTGGTCTGTGCCCGTAGTGAGAGCGTGAGTGATCCTGCGAAAGTGTGTTGGGAGTGCTGGGAGGCAAGTCAAAGGCAGATGGGCAGAGTGTGTTTGTGTGTGAAAGCGGTGTCAAGGGAAGGTGAGGACCAGCAACAGCTCTAAGCCCATAGAGGTAGCATGCGGCAGAAATCGCTTGGGTGTTGGCACTTTGGGATGTGGTCTGTGCCGGGAGTGAGAGTGAGATTGAACCTGAAAATGTGTGTTGGGAGTGCGGGGAGGCAAGGCAAAGGCAGATGGGCAGAGTGTGTTTGGCTGTGAAAGCGGTGTCAAGGGAAGGTGAGAACCAGCAACACCTCTAAGCCCTTAGGCCTATCGTATGGGAGAAATGGCTTGGACGTTTGCACTTTGGTTGCTGGTCTGTGCCGGGAGTGAGAGTGAGAGTGAGCCTGAGAATGTGTGTTGGGAGTGCTGGGAGGCAAGGCAAAGGCAAAGGGCCAGAGTGTGTTTGTGTGTGAAAGCGGTGTCAAGGGAAGGTGAGGACCAGCAACAGCTCTAAGCCCTTAGAGGTAGCATGCGGCAGAAATCGCTTGGGTGTTGGCACTTTAGGATGTGATCTGTGTCGGGAGTGAGAGTGAGATTGAACCTGAGAATGTGTGTTGGGAGTGCTGGGAGGCAAGGCAAAGGCAGATGGCCAGAGTGTGTTTGTGTGTGAAAGCGGTGTCAAGGGAAGGTGAGGACCAGCAACAGCTCTAAGCCCTTAGATGTAGCGTGTGTCAGAAATCGCTTGTGTGTTGGCACATTGGAAGTTGGTCTGTGCTGGGTGTGAGAGTGAGAGTGAGAGTGAGCCTGCGAATGTGTGTTGGGAGTGCTGGGAGGCAAGTCAAAGGCAGATGGCCATAGTGTGTTTGGTTTTGAAAGCGGTGTCAAGGGAAGGTGAGGACCAGCAACAGCTCTAAGCTCTTAGAGGTAGCGTGCGGCAGAAGTTGCTTGGATGTTGGCACTTTGGGAGGTAGTCTGTGCTAGGAGTGAGAGTGTGTTGGGAGTGCTGGGAGGCAGGGTAAAGGCAAATGGCCAGAGTGTGTTTGTCTGTGAAAGCGGTGTCAAGGGAAGGTGAGGACCAGCAACAGCGCTAAGCCCTTAGGCCTATCGTATGGGAGAAATGGGTTGGTTGTTTGCACTGTGGGAGGTGGTCTGTGCTGGGAGTGAGAGTGAGAGCGTGAGTGAGCCTGAGAATGTGTGTTGGGCGTGCTGGGAGGCAATGGCAGCGCAGATGGGCAGAGTGTGTTTGTCTGTGAAAGCGGTGTCAAGGGAAGGTGAGGACCAGCAACAGCTCTAACCCTTAGGCCTATCGTATGGGAGAAATGGCTTGGACGTTTGCAGTTTAGGAGGTGGTCTGTGCTGGGAGTGAGAGTGAGATTGAGCCTGCGAATGTGTGTTAGGAGTGCTGGGAGGCAAGGCAAAGGCAGATGGGCAGAGTGTGTTTGTCTGTGAAAGCGGTGTCAAGGGAAGGTGAGGACCAGCAACAGCTCTAAGCGCTTAGGCCTATTATATGGAAGAAATGGTTTGGGTGTTGGCACTTTGGTTGCTGGACTGTGCTGGGAGTGAGAGTGAGAGTGAGCCTGAGAATGTGTTTTGGGAGAGCTGGGAGGCAAGGGTAGCGCATTTGGACAGAGTGAGTTTGGCAGTGAAAGCGCTGTGAAGGGAAGGTGAGGACCAGCAACAGCTGTAAGCCCTTAGGCCTATCGATTGGGAGAAATGGCTTACACGTTTGCACTTTGGTTGCTGGTCTGTGCCGGGAGTGAGAGCGTGAGTGAGCCTGCGAAAGTGTGTTGGGAGTGCTGGGAGGCAAGGCAAAGGCAGATGGGCAGAGTGTGTTTGTGTGTGAAAGCTGTGTGAAGGGAAGGTGAGGACCAGCAACAGCTCTAAGCCCATAGAGGTAGCATGCGGCAGAAATCGCTTGGGTGTTGTCACTTTGGGATGTGGTCTGTGCCGGGAGTGAGAGTGAGATTGAACCTGAAAATGTGTGTTGGGAGTGCGGGGAGGCAAGGCAAAGGCATATGGGCAGAGTGTGTTTGGCTGTGAAAGCGGTGTCAAGGGAAGGTGAGGACCAGCAACAGCTCTAAGCCCTTAGGCCTATCGTATGGGAGAAATGGCTTGGACGTTTGCACTTTGGTTGCTGGTCTGTGCCGGGAGTGAGAGTGAGAGTGAGCCTGAGAATGTGTGTTGGGAGTGCTGGGAGGCAAGGCAAAGGCAAAGGGCCAGAGTGTGTTTGTGTGTGAAAGCGGTGTCAAGGGAAGGTGAGGACCAGCAACAGCTCTAAGCCCTTAGAGGTAGCATGCGGCAGAAATCGCTTGGGTGTTGGCACTTTAGGATGTGGTCTGTGTCGGGAGTGAGAGTGAGATTGAACCTGAGAATGTGTGTTGGGAGTGCTGGGAGGCAAGGCAAAGGCAGATGGGCAGAGTGTGTTTGTGTGTGAAAGCGGTGTCAAGGGAAGGTGAGGACCAGCAACAGCTCTAAGCCCTTAGATGTAGCGTGTGTCAGAAATCGCTTGTGTGTTGGCACATTGGAAGTTGGTCTGTGCTGGGAGTGAGAGTGAGAGTGAGAGTGAGAGTGAGCCTGCGAATGTGTGTTGGGAGTGCTGGGAGGCAAGTCAAAGGCAGATGGCCAGAGTGTGTTTGTCTGTGAAAGCGGTGTCAAGGGAAGGTGTGGACCAGCAACAGCTCTAAAGCCTTAGGCGTATGGTATTGCAGAAATGGCCTGGGCATTTGCACTTTGGGAGGTGGTCTGTGCCGGTTGTGAGAGTGCGTTGGGAGTGCTGGAGTTGAGGGCAGGGCAGATGGGAGGAGTGTGTTTGGCTGTGAAAGCGGTGTCAAGGGAAGGTGAGGACCAGCAACAGCTCTAAGCCCTTAGAGGTAGCGTGTGTCAGAAATCGCTTGGGTGTTTGCACTTTGGAAGTTGATCTGTGCTGGGAGTGAGAGCGTGAGTGAGCCTACGAATGTGTTTAGGGAGTGCTGGGAGGCAAGGCAAAGGCAGATGGGCAGAGTGTGTTTGGCTGTGAAAGCGGTGTCAAGGGAAGGTGAGAACCAGCAACAGCTCTAACCCTTAGGCCTATCGTATGGGAGAAATGGCTTGGACGTTTGCAGTTTAGGAGGTGGTCTGTGCTGGGAGTGAGAGTGAGATTGAGCCTGCGAATGTGTGTTGGGAGTGCTGGGAGGCAAGGCAAAGGCAAAGGGCCAGAGTGTGTTTGTGTGTGAAAGCGGTGTGAAGGGAAGGTGAGGACCAGCAACAGCTCTAAGCCCTTTAATGTAGCGTGTGTCAGAAATCGCTTGGGTGTTTGCACTTTGGGAGTTCGTCTGTGCCGAGAGTGAGATTGAGCCTGCGAATGTGTGTTGGGAGTGCTGGGAGGCAAGGCAAAGGCAGATGGCCAGAGTGTGTTTGGCTGTGAAAGCGGTGTCAAGGGAAGGTGAGGACCAGCAATAGCTCTAAGCCCTTAGAGGTAGCGTGTGTCAGAAATCGCTTGGGTGTTGGCACTTTAGGATGTGGTCTGTGTCGGGAGTGAGAGTGAGATTGAACCTGAAAATGTGTGTTGGGAGTGCGGGGAGGCAAGGCAAAGGCATATGGGCAGAGTGTGTTTGGCTGTGAAAGCGGTGTCAAGGGAAGGTGAGGACCAGCAACAGCTCTAAGCCCTTAGGCCTATCGTATGGGAGAAATGGCTTGGACGTTTGCACTTTGGTTGCTGGTCTGTGCCGGGAGTGAGAGTGAGAGTGAGCCTGCGAATGTGTGTTGGGAGTGCTGGGAGGCAAGTCAAAGGCAGATGGCCATAGTGTGTTTGGTTTTGAAAGCGGTGTCAAGGGAAGGTGAGGACCAGCAACAGCTCTAAGCTCTTAGAGGTAGCGTGCGGCAGAAGTTGCTTGGATGTTGGCACTTTGGGAGGTAGTCTGTGCTAGGAGTGAGAGTGTGTTGGGAGTGCTGGGAGGCAGGGTAAAGGCAGATGGCCAGAGTGTGTTTGTCTGTGAAAGCGGTGTCAAAGGAAGGTGAGGACCAGCAACAGCGCTAAGCCCTTAGGCCTATCGTATGGGAGAAATGGGTTGGTTGTTTGCACTGTGGGAGGTGGTCTGTGCTGGGAGTGAGAGTGAGAGCGTGAGTGAGCCTGAGAATGTGTGTTGGGCGTGCTGGGAGGCAATGGCAGCGCAGATGGGCAGAGTGTGTTTGTCTGTGAAAGCGGTGTGAAGGGAAGGTGAGGACCAGCAACAGCTCTAAGCCCAAAGGCCTATCGATTGGGAGAAATGGCTTGGACGTTTGCACTTTGGTTGCTGGTCTGTGCCAGGAGTGAGAGCGTGAGTGAGCCCGCGAATGTGTGTTGGGAGTGCTGGGAGGCAAGTCAAAGGCAGATGGGCAGAGTGTGTTTGGCTGTGAAAGCGGTGTCAAGGGAAGGTGAGGACTAGCAACAGCTCTAATCCCTTAGAGGTAGCGTGTGTCATAAATCGCTTGGGTGTTGGCACTTTGGAAGTTGATCTGTGCTGGGAGTGAGAGCGTGAGTGAGCCTACAAATGTGTTTAGGGAGTGCTGGGAGGCAAGGCAAAGGCAGATGGGCAGAGTGTGTTTGTGTGTGAAAGCGGTGTCAAGCGAAGGTGAGGACCAGCAACAGCTCTAAGCGCTTAGGCCTATT